>NC_042305.1:14841956-15211331 GCF_901000725.2 Takifugu rubripes | reverse complement strand
AATCAACCGCTGTGCTGTTTTTCCCATGGAGCGTCTGCTGAGACCAGAAAGAAATAAATGTTTTGTTCTCGGCATTTAAGCTCCTTTGCATTTGTAGTAACAAAGAGCTTCGTGTAGGTAGGACAACTTCATCAATGATATCTGCTTATTTTGGTTGACGCCCATGTAGTTCACAGGGTTACCCCCCCCCCCTACAAATACAGTAGTGTGGGTATATTGGGCTGTTTGTCCCAAGCTCACTCCCGTGACAAGACAGTCTACAATGGTGGGAAACTCATGTATCTAAGTTTAATTGAGTGGCATTAATCCCCAAATAGCAGCTGTGTAAAATGGCTGTTATGCGATTTCAGTGAAAAACCTGGGGAAAAAAACAATACTTTATTTAGAAAGGAATAATTAGATTCCCAAGAACCTGCGAAAGGCCCAATGTTCTGGTTCTTCATATCTTTCCAGTGCAAAACACATCTTGTTCTTGTCTTGTTCACAACTTGAACTGCTCTGGTTGGAAATTTCTTTTTTTTTTAAATGCTCCAGTTTGAAGTACATTTTAGTGTGATAATACACTTTAATTTGATAATTGATTACCAAGCTAACTTCTTGATGATATTTTCCCATAAAGTAAGGTAATCTTATGCCCCCTAAAAGTGGTTTAGAACATGTGCATTGCTATCTTAAGATAGGATTTTAAAAAAAGTACAAATGCAGCACTATTATCCACAAACCCGTTTCAGAGAGACAACTCTGGATTAAATCAAATACTTTATTGCTCGCACTTATATGCAAAATTAGCAATGTGTTTCAATGTGTTCATTCTCTGATAGCAAATGCAGTAGCAGCATGGAGCGGTCAGGAGTGACCAGGTAAAAGGGGGGGTTTAAATACCTCCCCTGATCAGGAGAGAGGGTCATGTGACAGATCTGTTGATCTGAATCATGCACTTTGAGTTATCTCCCTAAACTAGCTCCACAGGCTTCAAATCATTTATCTTCTCGCTTAACTAAAACCAAAGTATGGCACCTAAGTTGCTCCTGTTCTAACTGGTAAATGGCAGAAACGGTGGGTCTTCATTTTGTAAGACTGGTCACACTCACTGGTCAACACTCAGATGCAAATTTAAATGCACCGATTCCAGATGAGCAACAAAAAAACAGTCCACAAACATCAAACTTCCTGGTCCAGGAAAAAGCCTGTGAGGTTCTTAACTAAGGCTGCCCTGTGAACAGTTATCAAACTTTCCATCAGGTTCCCACCGTATACCTGCTGCATCTGACTTTTTTTTTTTTTAAATTTGTGTTTGTTTTTACTGCCTGAATGAGGAAAACAATTCTCACATCTCAGTTTACCTTACCCAGGTACTCTGCAACCATCAGGTCTCTTAGACCCTGAGACTCTTGTTTCGACCATCTGACACCTGTCATCCTATTTCATCTCAATCTGCATCCCCCCCCTCCCCCGTACATACACACATGCACATACACACCTACAACACAAACACAAAAGCCCCAGGCTGACTGGGCATTGTTGACAAACCAAACTCATATCTTTTAAGTTTCCTGCACACGATCATTGGTGAGAACCAGAATTCCACGGGAGCCTGGGAAATTCTGACAGAGGAAATCGTATCGACGCCGTGTGTTCATGAAACCAGTCCTTTGTCCTTGCTGCCTTTGAGGTGTGAAGTACCGTACAACGGGCGCATACACTTCAAAATTGACAGAAATTTGCAACAAAGGTGATGATTTACAAGTTCGCCACGCTGCAGGGAGAAACGTACTGCTGAGGATCCACAGAGGCAGTTGGCATCATTTTAACATAAACGTGTTTATAGTTCAAACAGAGATCCAAGAGACTTTGCATAACAGACATTTATAGATTTCAGTTGCGTGTGAGTGGAAAAAAATGAGTTACAGTCTCCTGTTGGTCTGCGTATCAGATGGTTCACATTTACAAAGATAGACCCACCCCTAGTTCACTGATTTTATATTATTTTGGTCATGAGTGTGCTGCTGACCGAGGCGGCTGCTTACAGCCTCTCCGTGGCCTCTGTCCATCCTTTTGGACCCACTGAGCCAGAGCCGGAATGTCCAGCAGGGCCAAAATCGTTCCTCCAGGCCCTTTAGGTTGCTGAATGAGGAACCCAGTACTGATTATTATTTGATTATAGCTGATTAAAAGGTGGCCTTTGTGCCTGTTTGTTGTTTCTGGACCAGATTCTTGTGTGTCGGGGTCTGAATGAGAACATTGTTCCTGTGCTGATAAGCTGTAATTAAGACCTGCCTGCATATAAGAGTGAGAACCTATAGTAGGTTCCACCTGACAAGAGGAAAGTTAATTTAAACTATAAGACAATGGGAGTCAGAGGGTCGATAGCTTCTGATAAAACTGTCTGATTTTGTGTTATGTACAATTGTTTGTGTTATCATCTGTGTTCCTTTGTGGGGAAAAAAGGGGATTGCCAGTGTGGACAAACTGTACAGCAACAAAATGCAGCCCTGCACAGCACATATGACTGACAACTTCGGTGTGAATTACCAGTTATAGTTGTGGTGAAATGCAGAGTTGACTCAAGTGGGTCAAAGTGGCCTGTTTGTAGGTTCTTTCCTTCATTTTCACTTCCTGTTGAGCAGTATCACCAGTATTACATTCCTAAATGGTTGGTTAAAAAAATGACCCCAAACTACAATTAGAAGCAGCTTGCTGTACTCCCTTACTGTAAAACTAGGGTGTTCTGCCAGCCGTCCTGTGTGTGTTTCTCTGTTTTCCAGCTGGCTAGTGGTAGTAGGTGGTGTTAATGAGACACCTGGACACGGTGTCTCGCAACCTACAAAACCCCACCTTCTTCCTCGATGCTCGCTCTCTCTCGCGCCACTTTCAGCCTGTCAGGAGAAACTGTTGGAGCTTTAATCTGTCACCTTGATATTGAATTTGAATAAATTCTGGGTTTTTCTTGTACATTTTTGGTTTCAGGTTCCCCTGCTGCCTGCCTTTGAGCCAAGGTCGAGACAGCTCCCACAGCCACGCTACCAGAAGCAGACATGTGACCTTTTGTGTATTCAGCCATTTTGAAAGTCCCTCATACTTGTTCATTAAATTGTTGAATAGTTTTCAGGTTGCAGCACAGTCTGGCAATAACCAGGCCGTTTTTGCCATAGCACAGAATCATTTTGTTTTCCAAATTGCTTCGGGTTTTTGTCTCAGGATGAAATGTGTGTTCTACACTTGTATGTGTGCATGCAGCTGCGTAGACTCATGTCTGGTGTTTAGATCACGGTGGTTGCTGATTTGAAAAACAGAACAGTGTGCACTGAATACTGTCAGCCACATTTAATACCATCAGTTTGATGCCCAAAGGAACTGTCTTCTGCAGGGTCAGCCTCCTCTTGATGCGCCGGTGGGTGCCCTGATCACTGCTGCTCTCGTCTGCTCTCTGAACAAGGAGCTTTAGTGTGCCTGGATGGACAATATTGAGGACAAGGCGTCTGGCGCTGGCACAGCAGAGCCAGTGGCGGCTGTAGCCACACAGACTGTCGTCTTTTCATCGCAATTACATTTGGTCCTTCTGCTAATTGCTGAGAGCTGGCTGGAGTGATGCGAGGAGAGGCTGGCAGTTTGGACTGAGCGGGTTTTTGAACCGAGGGATAAAGAGAGAAAAAGAGGGATGAAGCAGGGGTCATGGAGCTTGTTGGTTATTAGGAAGTGAAAGGTTCCCAGCTGCCTCTGTCCAGCACAAGGGTGAATGAGCAAGCAGTCAGGGAGGATCTTTCTACGAGCCTTTCCGCATTTTAGGCCTCCTTTAGTTCCTGAATCGTAAAATTTATGTCTTTCTTAAAGGTCTGCATCGCATCAAAAGCAGCGGTCATTGACACACGACAGTTTATTTTTTTTTGTGATAAAGGAAATGTTGTAATCTTCATGGAAGTGAAACCACATGCAGGTCAAAACAATCACTCCGAACTGATTTAAGGTCAATAATAAGTCAGTGGGAGGGTTTCAAACTACACTTCTACTTCTGCACATCAACTCCCTTGACTGTGGCCTTGTGAAACCTGAACGTCGACAAGCATGCAATGTCTGTTTTGATGTTGAATTGTTGTTAATCTCTGTAGTAACGCTATACTTTTATTAAAAATAAGCTGGTGTAAATTTGGAGGGGAGGAGGATAGGACTTAGCACCTTTGATATGTTGACCTCCTGCTCCTTCACACAGCCCAACAAGTGACAACGGCAGTGGGCTTTGAGCTTACTGTGGGCTTTATAGCTTATTAAAAACCTGTTCTAACACAGAGAAACAGCGTAACAGTCCCCAAAGGCATCAAAGAAATCTCTTGTTTTGTCAATTTGACTTTCTTCAGTTGTGGAAATGAAGTTTCTCATTCAACTCTTCAACTCGCATTTATTAAAATTCAAGTGAACATTTTTAATCCTTAAAAAAAAAGAACCTGTTATAGTGCAAAAAAGAGGAGAACACAGAGAAAAAGGAACAATTGTTGAATGGAGTGACAGATTCTATGAAATTGATGTGATATGTTCACTTTTACAAGAGTATATACCATCACCTTTGGACTCTTATTGTCTATGATGTCTAAGGCTAAAAATCTAATAAGGTATAGGGAAAATTAAGGTGGTTTATTTTTATTTGACGTTGGCCCACTTCCCCGGCTAACAGCCCTCCACGTGATCTGTTTTTTTAACAAGTAAACGGCCCACATCCTAAACGCAGACGCATGAAGCATGAACCCTGGAGCATCTAGCGTAGCGCACGCTGTCATGGTCTAAATGAACGGCAGCAGCTGGGTGCATAAACCTGAAGGTGGCTCCGCTGCTTTGAGCACTGGGAGCAGCTGGCGACCTTGTTATGGCCACTGGCTTGAAGACGTACATGCTCCCAACAGCTGCCACACATGTACGTGCACACACACTCACTTGCAGGACCTTTACACACAGCGTGCCATTGTTAACAGCTGGCAGGGGTTTTACCGCTGCATTACCCCAGACACGCAAACAGGGGAGCAGATAATGAGCCATGGTAACCTTGACTGTCAAACTCTGATTTAAACACGACAAAAAGTCATA
The DNA here is from genome assembly GCF_901000725.2 of Takifugu rubripes. NCBI lineage: Eukaryota > Metazoa > Chordata > Actinopteri > Tetraodontiformes > Tetraodontidae > Takifugu > Takifugu rubripes. Next base: position 15,206,258 of record NC_042305.1, on the reverse strand, counting down.
AATAGCACTTTTGTTTCAAACTATAAGTTGTGTTTTACAATATAATCCCAGTGTTGCTGTGAGGGAGGGTGAGAGAAAAGTCACACCATATGGGCTGCAAAGTCATGAACACTCTGTTTTAACAGATTGAAAGACTTGTTAACATTGTGATATGATATTATTTTTAACTGATTGTTTTTTAAGAATCCTGAATGAATTCTGTGCATTGAACACGAGCTTCAGAGCCACGTGTGTCTTACACTGTTTGCAAGAGCAAACTTTTCCACTGTGGTTTGGCTAAAAGAAATGCCTGACTTTATTCACAACACTGAACAGACCTGAAAAAACCCAACCAGCAGCTCACGGTCCAATAAGTGAGAGATGCTCAACACTCTTGGCGCTGCGTATAAGCTTTGAGGTTATTGCAAGTAAAGGCAAGAAGAAAAGAGTCAGAACGTGTTGATGTAGTCATGGAAAAACCCATGTTTCCTAATCTCTAGTGAGGGTGTTGTGGACAGGAACACAGGTCTTTTAATTCATCAGTACACTGGAGCCTATAACTATTTAGGATCAGAATAGCTTCTGAATCAGCTAGAGTGATCTGCAGATTTTAATCAACAGAGGTCATAAACAGCAACGATGAGGCTGGAATTTGCATTTTCCCCTTTTTTCCAGGTTAAATCCACTTAGATCAAAATGGAATGAACTGCACTAAAATCAATCCACAGTGGGGTTAAATGTGCATGAAATACTTTTTTTCTTAATTGAACTGGGGCCCGGTATGAATAGCTTCTATAACCCTGAAAGTGCTTCACTTTTTTTGTTGGCAGGACTTGAACTTTAAAGTCACAGAGACGTATATGAGAAGCAAAAGACAGGAAGGAAAAGATTGATGAACAATGAATTTAAAGTCAAAAACAGGGTCAGAGAAACAAGCCAGAGGCCTGGAGTTTCTGGCCAGCCAGAGTCAGTCCCAGGCCAGTGGAGGAACTGGTCCCAGAATGGGGAGGGGGTGGAGTTTGGGTGGGGACGAGTGAAGTTCCCATGCCCTGCAGGTCCCTGGGGAGTTTTGGTGGCAGATGTGACGTCTGGGGCCTGAAAACTCCCTTAGTCTCTGGCTGCTATTTCCCTTCCCTCTGGCTCGCTGTCCTCCTCTGCATGTCCGGGCTTGTCTGCTGACCATCTAGTGAAGAGGGGAAGCCTCTCATCCATCACTCTGCCTTTCTTCTACAAAAAACACAACCCAATGGACTCAACTCTGACATCTGACAGAAACAACTGCTTACACTCATGTACAAGTCCTCCAAGGAAGTCCAACATCTCATTAAGTGTTTTGTAGTAATACGACATTTAATTGCTAAAAATACCACCGATTTCTTCAATGTTTTTAACAGATTTTAATAGTTTTAAGTGAAGACATAGACAAATCCATCAACTGACCTAAGCCCTATGGAAGCCTTTCACATCTTTGACATACAGCATCTGACTTTCTTATTCGTTCTGAATTAAAATAAGACGTCTCTGACGTGGAGGAAATAAATTAGGCGCTCGTCTGAGGAAAAGTAGAAAAAAAACAGTCTTTGTGGTGAAGAGCACAATATGAACTATGGAGACACCTTATCATAACAGTGATAAAAGAGATTAAGTCCAGCTCAGCACTTTGAAGGGGAGAATGAGGCTGTGAAGAACGAAACCGGTGGATGAGATACAGCAGTAAAAAAAGGAAAGGATCCTCCCAGATCCACCCCGAGCTGGTTTTTCCAAGGGTCTGTCAGCAAGAAGGCAGCTGTGAGGAGATACCTTTATCTCTCTAATGCACTGTATTACAGCAGGCCTCTTGGAAAAAGCCCCCGTCTCTGTGCGGCTGGATGAAAAAGATCCGGATTGGATCCCTTCCTCCTCTGAACAGATTAGGATCCTGTGAGCAGCCACACATCTCCAGCCGCTGTGTTACTCTTTGAAGCAGCGCTAGAATCTGTCGACACCGTCGGACTTGGTAACAAGAGTGCAGCCTCTAACATGGCGCTGAGGGACCAAAACGCCAGTTTTGAAGCCCATAGGGTAGATTTCTTTAAAGACCTCTTCCTGAGGTCTCTGATGATCTGAAAACAAACATGATTAAGATCCCAGGCTGAAAAGTAACACTCGCTTTGTGCTGCATTCTTTGGGAATTAGTGGGAAAAGAGAGGAGGTGGTGGAGATAAATAAATAAATAAAGAAGTGACTTCCTAGATAGTTCAGGATGATTAAACAAGCCACAACAAACAGAAAATGACCTCAGATCCTCCATGAAAAAAGAAAATCATAGTCTTCACTGTTAAATATGCCCAAGTTATTTCTAGAATATAAAAATGGAATAAATGTTTCAAGAAAGGAGAAGGATTTACTTTCAGTTCCATTCCTGCATGGCTTTGTAACAACACACACATGTAAAAATTACTACACTGTACTTTACATCGGAGAGCACATTTTCAGAGAACAACCATTTCTTTGGCTGCTTCCCTATTTTATTCACCCGAACAGAGAAATAATTTCCCCATTACTTCTTCTGGAAAGGACATCCCTCACCTGTTACACCTTGCAGAGAGGATATCCTTTAACCGGTCGACCCCCAACGTGTATTCACAATACAGAAAACCTATATAACCCTGTTAAATTTAGCTCTCAATACACTTGTCCCAGTGGAGAACCCATCTGACACCATTGTCCCTGGCTGTTAACACCTACAGCCACACAAAGCACAAACCTTGAGCACAGTGCAAAGTAAGAGAGAGACGAAGGTTGGTTTCTGCTCCCCTTTTGTTTTTGGATGCCTACAGGGCTTCCCTGACACTTTATAGACGTTACCAAAGTCGAGAAAAATTGGAATCTCGGATCAGTTGGTGACTAAGGGTCCGATTTTGACTTCCTTGTCAGCTCTCGTTTCAACTGTTTGGTTTTGTGAAATAGATCCTGTGAGTGTGCTTTGCAGACCGGGAGGATCTTGTTTAAGCTTGATCATCAAGCGTGGACAGCGACACAATTGCCCCCTTCTGGTAATAGACAGTACTGCACCACGCACGCGCGCGCACACACACACACACACACACACACACACACATATATGTATATATTCCATTTAAGTTTTTAATGTAAGTGTGATGATTTTACTCAAACTGTTTTAAATCTAAAAGAGAAGCTTTTCAGATACATTTGATCCTCAGAAGAAAACAAAACCATAACTAGCACAAATGAGCAGAGAAATGATTGTGTTATTAAGAAATCATGGGGGGTGGAGAATGAGGGGTTGAGGGTTCTTTTTTCTGCTACAATACAAGCATTTTCCTCTTCGGGTCAAAGAACATTTCTCAGACATGGTTTCACATTCTGGGTGGGTGAAAATCTTTCCAGTCTTTGTGTTTTTGTGGAGCTGCTAAGCTGACAAGCAGCAGAGAGGTGCATCCTGAGCATTTACACCCAAACTGCAGCTGTGTCAACAGCTTAGCCCACGCCACAGGCTCCTGTGATACTGATATCTGATACCATGACAATGAGATAATGTGAATAACAAGATTTTTTTCATTATGCAAGGATCGTTTGTGACTTGACCCTCAGCTGTTTTTGATAATTATCATTTTAATGACTGTCATTTCATACAGTTTTGGTTTGATCCAAACTTTAGCTGGTATAATTTAATTATACCAGTGTCCTCCACCAGCCTTTCATTCTGTGTTAACCACATGGAGCTGATCTAGTGAGGTTCTATTAAATGTCCTGACTGAGGACAGAGGTCAGATGTCACTGCAAGTCATTAGGACTTCATCAACATCTTGACCCTGAGGTCAGCTCAGCATGCTTTGACACAGAGCTCAGCCGTGTTGTACCTCTTGTTTGACAGTCTTATTTAAATGGAGCCTCTATCCCTTGGGAGTTGGAAAGTAAAAAATATGTCTCGTCTCATCTTCTTAACTGCTTTATCCCTTTCGGGGTCACGGGGAGGGTACACAACAAAATGTAAAAAATATATATATATATATTTATGTATTTGGGACTATTTGTGTAAACAATCTGATTTTAATGACTGACGTAGTTCAGTAGCACCCTGGTAATCAACACATAAACTCATTGATTTGTGTTATGTTTACCTTTTTAACAATCCTGACTGGATAATTTGACAAAGGTCTGAGGTTAATCCAATAGAACAGACTTTCAGGCCAGAGATTTCCTCAAAATACATCACTGAATGCGGGTTAATAAACTACAGACAGTGGTTAAAAATGTCAATAAAGTTTACTGGTTACAGACTTGCATTGTAGATAAGGTTATTTTTCAATATTTAAAGCATCAATAATTCCAAAAACTAAAGAGCTAAAGGAATGATTGGAGTGACCTCATTCGGGTTGTCGGGTATTGATATATCTGCTTTAACTAATGAGCAAGTCAGAGCAGAGGTCAGGTGAATTTGTCCCCATTCCTCCCGACCAATGCAGGGTGAGTGCACTAGTGCATGTTGGGGGAGTGTAACCATTGTCCCCAGTAGTGCCGCTCTGTCGAATCCAGGCCAAATCCAGCCTGAATTCATCACTTCCTTGGATGAGTCATGACAAGTGAAATCCAGGATGTGACAGATATAAAATCATGCACATTTGTGGTTTGTGTCTACGCCGCTAAGAAAACAATATCAACCAATATGTGAATTATTAACAGGACAGGATGTTATCGTTGTGTCTCTGTGTTTTTGTGTGTTTCTGATGTGATTGCAGCCGCTCCTGCAGCATGCTGCTCCAGCGCCTTAGGCCCTAACATGCGCCTGCTGTCTGTTGGCTGCAGATGTTATCGTTCGTGATAAGTACAGTGTTTTTGTTGGCACCGTGTCCCTCTCCGTTTGAAGGCGGTTGGACTTGGCCACATGTGTGAGCTGCCCCGAGGAGAAAAACCTTTGCACCTGCCTCTGTTTGTGCAGGCTTTCCAGAGAAAAAAAAGAAGAAGAAAAAAACTCATCAGGAGGCATATGTGGAGTCATTTGCCAAGATGAGATCAAGTCGTCAGGGCATGCTGAAGCCGTCGTACCTGTGGAGACAGATTATCCTGCCTTTATTGCACACGTGGGATCAGTGGGTCGCAGAGGTGAGACCTGCAAATGAGAGTGAAAACGAGGCAGGAGACTGGTGTGGATTACACCCATCTTGTTCCAGCAAAACATCATCTGGAGGCTTCTACTGCCCCTGTCTTAGGCCTGGGGGGGGGGGGGGGGGGGGGGGGGTGGCTTTCTGAGGGCCGCTTTCTGTGGGGAGGTCAGTGAAGGTCACGGATAAAAGAATCCCAATAAAAACTTTCACTTCGAAAAAGAGCATATTTTATAGTGAAACCAATACATAATAACAACAGAGTACCGATAAAGAGAAAGTAAAAACAGATTCAACCATGTCTTTCAGAATGAATGGGACTAAAGGATGCATCAATGAAACAATTGTGATAATTAAAAGAGCTGATTTAAAATAGACTCAAGTGACGCTTGCACTGGTCAGGCAAAGCAGGGGCTCATTCCTACCTATAATCTGTACCAGTGAGAAAAGATACATTGAACATACAGCCCACAATACACAGAGACACTCTGTGCTACTCAACGAGGAGATCCAACTCTCAATATGATAGAAAAGAAAAGAAAATCATGGGAAAAATCAGGTCAATGGTGTTATAGAGCTACACAAGGACTCTGATGTATTTTGCAGAACAAATCAACAACAAGCTGCAGGTGTATCAATATTGAAATCTTTAATCGTTTTTCATCTCTGGATTTGCGGTTGCCCAGCATAGTCATTTTCCTGCGTCTCGCCATGTCAGAAATGGGCCAAAAAAAGAGGCTCGGATTTGGAGAATCCCACCTCGGGATAAAAGACGCTGAACTCCAGCAGGCTTTGATCTGTGTTCATATCCAGGCCCAAGCCTTTTTTTGACTAACGATGGTTCTGCATTGGCATACTAGAGATCTGTACCCACATGGGTGCCTTTAATGAGTTGTATTTGTTTTGTTTTATCCACCTCCTACTCACCTCAATATGAGTTAATAATGAATACTACAAACGAGGGGATTTATGGAATCTCCCTTATCTGCACCTACATGGGGCTAATTATCTAACCCTCATAAGGATCACGGCTTGCAGAAAATATCCTTTTTTTCCACAAATGAAATAGACCAGAGTGGAGTCTGCCATTGGGGCTAATTTCAGATGTTTCTTTAACATACATCTTGGCGATAAGTCCCTTCAGCTGAACTTCATCTGAAACTTCCCTTAACTTTTGTGTTAATGCTGCACTAAACTACAAAACGCAGACCCTCTCCTGGGATCGGCTTCGAACTTTAATCCATCTGTCCCACTTCAGAGTAATTCTTCTGTTCCCCATCAGACAATCGTAATCCCCAACAATGCCTGGAAAATATGTCCTTTAATGGCATCGGTCACAGCACTTTCAGCTCATAATACACTATCTGTGATGGCAACTCCCAGTCCATCTCCTCCTCATTAGGCATATGTCTCATTTTCCATTTCAGACAGGAGATACAGAAGTGCGCACAAAAGCATTTTTCAACCGCATCTCTTCTGAAAGTCTAATGAGAGCGGATCAAATATAACTGACACCAAGGGGAGACAAAGGGAGACATTGCCCTGGGTGAGAGATGAGGAGAAGTAGAATAATGGGCCCGAATGTGCCGTCGCTGTTGCGGCGTGGAGCAGGACCACTGAATGCAGATGATTCTGTAATGAGGGATTAAGTGGTGGATTATGGGTCTTTATTAAGATGTTTCTGATCCTCATTAGGCTGAACCTCGTATCAGGGCATTGATTCCACACTCACTTGCTGCATTGGGTGCTCTCTGGAGGAAGACAGGAAAAAATGAAGAAGATGGCAAAAAGAGAGAAGGGGAGAGATGTGCCTTTTAGATCCTATTCTCATTAAATTACCTCGCTAGGAAAAGGCAGCATGATATACATCCTGTATAGATGTAGATGTACAGTAATTAGGCCTGCAAATATGCCCATCTATACTTTAATCCTGTAAATAATAAGTTAATAAGGATTTGGTTGCATATTTATGCCCAAAGAAGTCACTTGCTGAATTTAAATCCAATGGCCCACTTTGAAAAAAGTGTCAAGGATTTTTTTTAAATTTGCTCCATAAAATTAAATTAAATGTTTTTTAAAAAAACAAAAAAAAACCCTCCACATTGTCTGTATAAGTTACATGGCAATAAACATCAATCTTTTGTCATAACAAGATGATTTTGGTGAAAATCAACCCCCGACTCTGCTTAATCTGTGTGACATCTTAAAAACAGCACTGGAGAAAACACAGGCACACAAGCCAAATCCAACCCAGATGCTCCAGAAATATTATTTATGCTCTGAGACAACAGTGAAGAAGAGCGAGGCCAGAGGAAAGCAGCGCTAATATAATCAGGCAATCAGAACTCCACCGTTGTTGATGCAACTGGCTCCAAGTTTACTGTTGCGCCGCAGACATAACAGCTTGATATCCGCTCAGACTAAACGTCCTCCACCCCGATAGCAGCTCTGTCAGCGGCTTTAAATCAACCCCCATTCAGTGGTGCATGAGAAGTCATCACACACGACAAAACATGCACCACAAGTGGAAATCTACACCACTTTACTAAGAATCCTTCTAAATGTACACTTCTTTGATGCTCACTATCTATAGACAAATGTTTCCTTATACAACATGCGGAATCCTTATAGTTTCTACAAGTGTTATACTTTTGGGAAGAAATTTATTTTCTGATATCTGGTCTTTGGGACACAACTCATACTGCTGGCTAAATTTATAATTAGACATTATTCTATTACTGTAATGCTGGCAGCTGCCATTGCTATTGTATCTGAATCATTTTTATGTAGTTAGACTTGTATTAAGTATTCTTTTAAAGTACTTAAGTTTTTATTTATAATAATGCAATACATTACATTGTGAGGACAACTTTTAGTTTTACTCCACTGCGTTAATGCGTTAATTTTTGGATTAATTATATGTAGATTTTTAGAAAAATGTAATCTCATTGTTTCATTGTTAAGCATGTTTAAACCATATCATGGCAAATGTTTTGACCCAAGAGTAGAGAAAGATAAATTATTTAGCTATTGTGTTTCCTCCCATTGGCACCACACCCCCCCACCCCCTCCATGAACCTGCCAGTTTTGTATGGAAATCAATTGTACGAAAATCGGTTTAGTCTAAAATCCCATTTATGAGTGAAAAAGGTGCTGAAAATATAGATGTTTTTGATAATGTTGAAAAAGAGTTGTGGTTTTTGGTGATGAATGAGGACACACAATTCAGGTTTTAAAATTTTACAACAGCTTTATTGAGCACATTGTCAGTCTACTGGCAGGAGTCGGTGATACGCCTCATGCTGGTCACCCTCATGTTGCTTCCGATGGTGCTGATGAAGTTGCGGTACTCGCCGGGCCTCACGTACATCATCCTGCCTCTGTAGTGGGGCTGCTCGTACATGAGCCAGTGGCCCTCCATCACGTTGCAGGACATGCAGTTGGACATGCGGTAACGTTCCATGATGTTGTCACAGTCCTCCATCAGCTCATTCATCTGACCTCCAAAGTTCTCCCTCTCGTAGACCTTCATCCTGTAGGATCCCCTGTGCTGCAGAGCAGAAGGAGGAGCAGGGTTATTTGGCTTGTCCAGGGTAAGCAGTACTGGCAGAACTCATTTTATCTCACCATGGGGATCATACGGCAGGACCTGATACAGTCACTCATTCCCATCATGCTCATGTAGTCAGAGTAATCGCCCCTCCTCAGGAAGTACTGGTTTCCCATGTAGTTGGTACGGTCATAGACCACAAAGCAGCCTCTCTCCACCCTGCAGGAGTGACACCTGCTCAGGTAGGAGGACATGTCAGGGCAGTCGCTCTTGCACTCATAGGAACGTCCCTGGAAGTTCCTTTCCTCGTAGAAGATGATCTAGGAGTTTAAGGCAGATGTCAGTAAAAGGATGCAGCACTGTCATTATTGACAGCAGGCTGTTTGTACTACCCAACTAAGCCACTTGAGGGTAGCACACTCTCAAAAAACTGTCAAAACATTATTCAAGGGTTACAACAAAATTGCTAAAGTTTCTTAGGATTAAGGATCAGCTATTGGTTGGAACCAAACAACACTGATTTATTTACTGGCATAGGTTCGTGAAAACATTTAGTCATCCTTATTAGCAGCAGAGATAAACATGAAAACTGATAGCTTACTTTGCTCATGTTGCTCATTCCAGTGGAGGTCATGTTGCTGCTGGGTGTTCTGCTGCTGTTGTTGCTGCTGATCCTGGACCAAACTGTGTCCTACCTGGTTTAACCCTTTCCTTTTATACCTAACACGCACACAGGGCTTTGTTTGAAAGCCCTGAGACAGCAGCAGAGCCATAGAAATGCAGTGAATGTGGAGGGATTGTCCACATTTAGAGGGGGTGCATGGAGCAGAAATCCATTCAAGTTGTTTCTCGTACAACACAGTAGGTCAGAAAGGATGAAAGGTTAATGATTGAAGGTCAGATTTTGGCGTACAATTCATTATGCGCTACCCTGGTTGGTCAGCAATATCATCTATTCAGTGGCGGGTTTTCACTAACACACAATAGGTAATGGGCCTGAATAGGTAATGGGCCTGAGATATATTATGCAGATTATTTTCAGAACAATTGTTATTACTGATTTTATACTTTACAACAAACAATAGTAAAAATTGATTGCATGCTTTAAAAGTGATATTCTTAAAATCACAAATATATATAAGTGAATTTCATCAAACTATATGTAAAAGAGATTATCAGACAATATGTAAATGAACATGAAATAAATGCCCATCTACAACTGTTGCAATTTTTGTAATATTTACATTTATGCAAAGATTTATTTACTTTAACCAATGCTTGATGCATTAATAACATGTATTTCCACATCTCACCACAAGAGGCGCGGTGGGACATAATCTACCTCTTTAGCGGCTCTCTTGTCTTAGTAACAAATATGTTGTCAAACGTTGCTAAGGAAGTAATGGCGCTACTTTAATTTTCGTCAATCCGAATCGTAACAACAGCACGACATGAGTGACTCTGCTCCCAAACGATAAACACGAAGCCATTTACGCGACAGCTCAAACACGTATGCACGAATTTATTTGGTTATAACTACAAATGTCAACTAGCTAGTTAGCATCTGAGTTGCTACACATGATCATTTTTACCCGTATCCGTGGATAACAACAATAAGGGTAAGCTGCCGTTGTAATTTAACACATTGGGTTCACTGTCGCTGATATAGGCACTATGTGGTTAAACGTATGTTAAAACTCGAGTTGTGAATCCAGCGAAACATCAGCTGGTAAATGATAGCATTAGCATCGAATGAGCTACTAATCTCGGGCTAGATGGTTCTGTAATGTCGTTGTCTTTATGCGTCAAAAGATGTTTCACTGGAGGAAATATGTTAAAGGTGAAAAGCCAATGTTATACGGTGGCGCAGATTAAGCACAATATGTAGTTGTAAAGATTCGAATCATAAATGTCCAATAATCCTAACCCCATAATCCACCTAATGAATATTGTAGCATAAGCCGCCGAGCAAATTCTACCAACAGGGACAAAAATAATCAGTTACGGAGCATATCGAAATAAAACTCTTTATTTATCTAATAATGTATTTCCCAATTTAAGAAAAGTTCATATTTTCCTAAGGTACTTAGCACAGATTTACTCATCGTAATGCATCTTAATATGATACCAATACTGTTATGTGATACTGTTTATGATACTAATACTGAATATGGTACTGTTTTTTCCCCTCTTTTTGTTATATGGTCAAAAAAGTGAGCGATGAGACTCCTATCTACAGACCAAACTTGGTCTCAGACATGACGAGAGGATGGCTGACAATGGGGAGGACATTCCTCTCCATCAAGCCTGCAAAGGGGAGTCAATCCTTAATACCAACAGGCAAATCAAGACCTCAGAGGATGCTACCACATCTTGCAAGAACACAAATGTTGCCTTGAAAATTGCTGCTAGGGATCCAGAGGGAGACCTCAGCCTATACCAGCCTCGACCACCCACACAGCCCAGGTGGCCAAAAACCAGCAAAAAAGGCTCAGTGGAAAGGACTGTGAGAACCCGGAGGCTGAGAAACAGTCAGGAGAGTCTAAGTGACCCAACTGGCTCTTCTACAGATTCACTCAAAGAGGACTTAACTGTTCCAACTCCAGGTGAACAGTTTCTCATTGGTGCTGGCCCCATTAAGAATGAGCTGGAAACTCATGAGAGATCCCTCTCTGCTTTTATGACAGGGAGCCAAGTCTTCAGGACCCGAGATAATAGCCTGTCTGATTATGAAAGGGGGCGACACAGCCAGCAGAGCAGTCCCAAAGATCACCGTGTGAAGTCCAGCAAGCTGCGTCTCTCTCCATTGCAGCCTACAGGGCCACTGCCTGCTCTGGAGATGAGCTTTGAGTCAGCCAATTTAAGGGCAGCTAATAGGATTGACAGGGATTGTTTAGATTATGCTCTGCTAGCCAATAAGAAGGGAAAACTTCACAGGAACCTCAGTGACAGCCGGCTTCTGGGGAACATGGGATCGGACAGTGCCTCTGTCAGCTCTATGAAGTCTACCTACAGTGTGCTCAGCCCCATCAAACCCAAGGATGTGAGGAACAGGTACAGTTGTCCGATTACAGTGTAGATTACTGGACAGGCTCCTGTATTGTGGTCCATGTTTGAACACTACCAGCATTTTCAGTCTCCTAAAGTACAAGATTGTTAGAACTGGATATTTTTTACCCTCTGCAACTATAAGAGAAAAATAAACCAGTGCACAACTGGATAATTGTCCTCAGAAGACCTTTTACATGCAAATGCAGAAAAATTAAAGAGAGAGTTTTAAAAAAAAAAAGCTGTCTCTTTAATACCCAGTCACAAGCAACACCACAACAGAATTATACATTAGCATGTCAGCAGGGTATATTTTTAAAACTGACTGAATCATAATGTGTTTGACTGCATCATAAAGTAAAATGACCCCCAACAGGCGTGAAAATGTCCCTTTTTGTTGTGAATCTCTTAGGAGTTTCCTGGAGGGCAGTTTGCTGGGAACTGGTGCCCTGCTTGGAGCTGAGGAACTGGACCGCTATTTCCCAGACAGGAGCGTTGGCGTCTACGTAGCCACATGGAACATGCAGGGAGAAAAGGTAGGAGAAAAACAAGACTGTTTAGCATCTCGCTAAGCAAAGATTTAATAATTAAATTTTTTAAAAAAAAGGAATTTCTTGCTCAAATCCTTCCAACAACTGGAATGTAATCGATCTCTTTTAATTTATAGGCACTTCCAACCAATTTGGATGATCTCCTCTTGCCAGCAGATTGTGAAGTTGCACAAGATTTTTACATTATTGGCGTCCAGGAGGGGTGTCCTGACAGGTCCGTTTCGTTTTGTTCTATGTTAACAACAGTCCTTATTACAACTGCTTGGGGGTGTTTAGATGTACTGTAAATTTGCACTTAGGAGAGAGTGGGAGATCCGTCTTCAGGAGACTCTGGGACCTCACTACATCCTCCTGTATGGGGCATCGCATGGCGTTCTGTATCTGACTGTGTTCGTGAGAAGGGATTTCATATGGTTCTGCTCAGGTGAGTTCCTGTTCTGAGTCGCGGTTGCGTTGTCATTATCGTTAAACTGTTTTGACATTTTATCCTGTGGTCCCTCCCAGAAGCAGAGCATGCCACGGTCACAACTAGGATCATCTCTCAGATCAAGACTAAAGGCGCTCTGGGAATCGCCTTTACCTTTTTCGGCACATCCTTCCTGTTTATCACATCCCATTTTACCTGTAAGTAAAAGGCATGCAGTGACTTATGTTCTCAACATGCTGTTTTACACCTTTTTCTAAATGTTACTTTGTTCTCTCTGCAGCTGGAGATGCAAAAGTCTACGAGAGAATACTGGATTACAACAAGATTGTCGAGGCACTAAATCTTCCAAAGGGGCTTCCTGATGCTAATCCTTTCCACTCGAGACCTTGTAAGAATTTTAAAACATCAGAAAAGCACTACAAGCACATCAAGTCTTTTTATTTGTTCAACTGTTAAGTAGCACTGGTTATATTTAAATTAGCGTGAGTCTATGGAAAAACGTTCTTTCAATTTTCAATTTCAGCTGACGTCACCACCAGATTCGACCAAATTTTCTGGTTTGGAGATTTCAACTTTCGGCTGAGTAAGGCCCGAGTCGATGTGGATGCCATCATAAGTGGGATAATGGGGGAAGATATGGGCCCCCTGTTTGAGCACGATCAACTGTCAAATGTTATGAAGGATGGTATGCTGACAAGCTTTGAGCTACAATCAAGAGGAAAATTTGAATACATTCAGTTTGTTGTGATTGCCATCTTGGCTCTTTTCTGTCAAGGTTCAATTTTTGAGGGCTTCCAGGAGGCACCGATACACTTCCTGCCCACCTATAAATTCGACATTGGCTGCGATATCTATGACAGCACCTCGAAACAAAGAACTCCTTCATACACAGTACGTCAAAACAATTCGGCCAGATCTGTTTCATACATGTGGCTGCGAATGTTTATTTTGACCTGTGCACCCTTCGAATGCCAGCAATGTCATATTTCCTTTCACAGGACAGAATATTGTTCAAGAGCAGATACGTCGAGGACATAAAAGTGATCAAGTACACAAGCTGCTCTAACATTAAGACGTCGGACCACCGGCCCGTCATCGGAGTCTTTCAGGTCAAAATCAAGCCTGGCAGAGATGAGTCAGTTCCACATTTGATTTCTTTTTTCTTTTGCATTCAGTTAATGTCTCGTTATTTAATTTAAATCCTAACTTGTGTGGTCTTGTAGCATTCCCTTGTGTGCTGGAAAGTTTGACCGAGGCTTGTATCTGGAGGGCATCCGGAGGAGGATCACCAGAGAGCTAAAAATGAGGGAGGCCATGAAGAACCAAAGTAGCAGCACCATCTGTACCGTCTCCTAAACGCTGAAACGTGTGCTCTCCAAAAAAGAACTGTGCCAGAAACCTGAAGATGAAACATGGCAGTTTGAAAGGGACTAAAGGGAATCCAGAGTTGTCTTAGCTGCTCCAGTGTCAGTATTTACACCCCATTTTCATAAAATGTGTGCGAGTTAGTCATGGAATCAGAGGTAATGACAGCAGAAGTCTGGCATTTTATTTATTAACCCTCCTTATTTAAATACAACCCAGAAGCGAGAGGGCGCTGTCTCGTGTCTAATATTTTACTGTCTAAATGCCTTGAAAACCTCTCAAGTTTGTTACCAACATGTTTTTTTGATTTGCTTTTTCTCAACCGAAATATCCTAATGCCTTACCAATGAGATCACTACTGTGTGACATTTCATTATTATATTTAAAATAATGAGCTGTAAAAAAGCATTGTACTGTCTAACAAAGTGCCTGTGGGGCCATTTAGATTTTCAAGGCCTTCTTTCATTACCACCTCAAACATTGTGTAATAAAAAGTTTTAAAGACGATAATGGCTGTTTTTGTCCAAAGATACTTCAGTGCAACTTTGATTAACACAGTTTTATTGGTGGATACAGATGCCACTGAGATCGTTGTACAATACATATGCATGTGGGTTATCAGTAGTTGTGGAAATATGTTTGGCTTTAAAATTCACATCAATAAAGGAAACATTTTTTATAAGGAATAGGTCAACCCCCTGATATTCCTGGCCAAATTTGAAAAAACAGCTTCAATCCTATTTATTCCTACAAATCTAAACTATTCCTGAAACTTGTCCCTTTTTGATAATTGCTTCAAGGACTCATGTTAAAACAAATCAGTCTAGTATGAACCATGATTTTGGGAAACAACAGTTCAGGGGTTTGTCACATGAGAAGACATGAATATTCTTTATTGTGCCTGTCCATAAAGTGAAGGGCTGAAAAGATTTAAAGAAATATGTTAGTACAAAACTGCCACATATATTTGCCCCCTTCTTTTATACTGAATGAACTTAACTTTATGTTCATACACAATAACAAAGTTGGGTCTGGGGTTAATCTTCCCTTAAAGGTAAAACTCTTTTCAAATATTGAAATATGGCTGTCCCTCCACGCAAAATAAATACAGACCCCCCCCAAATGTACGTAAGTGAAGGTTATTGTACTAAAATGTAACTCCTTTAAAACTCTCCTTCAGTCAAGAGCCAGGGTATTAGTCCCCTCCCACAGTGAACTGTCCGTTCCATGGTGGGAAGGAACACTAGATGATATTTCAAGTCCTTTGCATTTACAGTTATGACAGACTCAACTGTGGTGGAGGTGGTCTATCGAAAGAGGCGATACATGCGGGGTAGACGTCCGTCCTTGCTGGACAGAGCAGACTGGATGTGTTCGTAGGAGGGCAGCTCTGTCAGATCTCCCAACGCTGCCACTGCGGGTTTACTGCGCAGCATCTTGGTGGCGACTCTCCTGATATCACTGGCCGTCACGTTACCTTGAGGGCGAAAACACAGAAAAGATGTGTGAAACAAAAAATATACAGTATGCCTCGTGTCATTTTGACATTTACAAGGGTATTTTTTGTAGTCTTTGGTAAATTGAGGACTCACTTATTAAATCACACAGTTCGTGGGGCAGCTTCCTCCGTCCAGTGGAGAGAACCTGACGGCCGACATCTTCAAAGATCACAGGCCGCGACTCAAGGTTCATCATCAACATGGACTTGAGCTGAGTTTTGGCCCGCTCCAGCTCCATCTGGCGAGTTCATCAATAAAAAGAGAATCGTGAACATCCATGTACATATTATTGGCTAGAGTTCAGCCGAGTTGCTGTCACACTGAAACAATGCCACTACCTCTCCCGCGTTGCCAGCCATCTGAATGAACTCTCTGGTTATTATCTCCACCATCTCCCGCACCTGTTGATGATTGGCAAAATAACTGTGGCACCAGGCAATCATGCAGCTCATCAGACACATAAACAAGAAATGTCAACCCTGTTATCAAGAGCCTGTAACCACCTGTCTGGGGTCTGCACTGGCATGGATACACAGCAGACCACTGTCCTCATAGCTGTGATGATAAGAGGTGGCATTGTACATCCAATGATGCCTAAAGAATACCAGCAAAACACAAAAAAATAAATGTGTTTCGTTTTAAAAATGACTGATATTCAACTGATGTTATGCAGAGCCTGGTACCTGTTGAGCACATTTAGATACAGGCGGGTGAACATGCCTTTCCCTGGTCCACCAGCGGAAAAGGATCCACCTCCACCCATCATCATGTTCAGCACTGCAAAGGGGATGAAATCCTCCTCCTTTCAAGACAAAATACATATAAGCACACACTTACATCAGGGTGCTGTTTAGAGGCTAACAGCAGACAAATATTACAAGCACTCACCAGGAAGGAGCAGCTCTCCAAGCCAATCATGATGTGGGTGAGCTCTGGGATTGGGGTGGGGCCAAGGCTGACATCTGACATGTCCTTCTCTATCTAATAAATCATGATATCATCAGTTTTATTTCCAGGAAAGGTCTCAAATAGCAAGAGCAAAAAATACCATAAACTCACCTTTACAATGCCTCCGGTGTACTGTGCGACAGAACAGTCTACGTTGGCTCCTGAACTCGTTCCCCAAACAGGCTTTACATTCAGCAGGTACTTCCTGGCACAGTCAACGAGCTGCTCATGCTCAATCCCCACTCCAGCCAGCACCATCCTCTCGGGAGAGTAATAGTTCTGCAGGTAGCTGTGAAGAACTCCCTTGTCAATCTTGTCGATGTTGTTTACAGGACAAAAGCGTGGCAGGCCAACAGTGTTGCCTCGGTATGCAGCCTGGAAGCAACCGGGATATTAAAGTTATAATAGAATTTCTAATCAGACAACAAAGGGAGATTACAGTAGAAGAGTTAGGATGGGGATTGAGGTCAGAAAACAGCAAAACAGAATTAAATAAAAAGAAAAATCCAAATTTATTTTAACGCAGATATGATTGTTGTCCTGTCCTTTACTCTGACCATTTTTTTCTGCATTGTGCTGTTATGAATGTAGTAATAGTCTGATATGATCTTATCATTATTTTCTTATCTTGACTGTTATAACTCGTTTGTGTTACTGGTAAAAAGGGAATTCAATTGTTTCTTGTATCTGACTTACTGCATGGATCATCTCCGTGAGTAAGGGTTCGGGGTCTGGTCTCATGTTTAAATCTTCTAGCTCAAAGCGCACAGCCATTCGGGTCATCTCAATTTCTTCATCTGCATATAAACACAAAACACATTGTGTAAAACAAGACAATCCTATTTACAGGAATTTTCATTCAATAACAATAAAGACGTTGATCTACCAAGAAGGCGTGGCTGTAAAACAGCATCAGACAGAAGGCTGACTACCGTGTCCAGACCTTTCACTTCAGCAGACACTGCATACATGGTTGTATCTCTGCAAGAATATGGGGAGGGAGATGTACCAGAGATGCAACAACTGGATTTTTTTGGCATATTCTTTAACAGGAAAATTCTAGGTTACACACCTGGATGCTTGGCAGTCACAGATTCCTCCATGTTTTTCCAGAGTGAGAAGGATTTCATCTTTACTTCCATACTGAGCAGTGGACTGATAAAAGCAGGATTTGTTTTTTCAATATTAAAAATGAATAAATTACTGTATTGGATGTTCTTTAAATCCAAATACTTACAGAAAAGGCAAGTTTCTCTAGGAAGTGTGCTATTCCACTGGGGTATTTTGCTTCATGTCTAGATCCAGAATTTACTAAAACTAAAGGAAATGCAAGAACACATATTTTACTAAAGCCAGAAACAATCGCACTAGTAGAACAGTACTATTACAACTTACTTCCAACTGTGCAGAATTGACCAAATTTGTTTTGGGAGGCGACTTTGAGGCCATTTTCTAGTGTTGTGATCTTGGTCTCATATTTCTCCTGACCATCCACAGAGGCAAACACAGGTCTGGGCAGCCCTTGCAGTGGTGTTGAGAGGGAGATATTTGGGTAGCCACCACCACTGCTGCTATATTTTCTGTAAGCTGTTACGCCGAAGCTTTGCAAAAAACAAAAAAAAAAGTTTATATGGGCACCGTGACGAAGTGTTATTGTCTTAAAGCTTAGCCTAAAGGAAGTATACCCCACAAACATTTACATCCCATAACCGTTAGACAAGTTAGACAATCATTTTCAAGCTAACAATAGGGCACGCTATTAAAATAGATCCACTAACAATTAAACATAGGAATAACATAGATTTTCTATCGTAAAAATATTGCAACAACCATAAACTGGTTATGAATAACAAACCTCTGAAACACAACGTTTTAACTAGACACAAGCAACACAGAATAAAACAATAATAGTGTGTTTGACAGATACATGTTGCATAACGCTAACCTAGCGACAAGGACCTAAACATGAGGAACAACGCTGCTGTCCGTGCGAGGATTGTCATAGAATACATAATAATAGAGATAAGCATGAACCACAAAACTAATGTTGTTGAAATTATATCCTACCTGTGTACACGACTCCAGGGTCTACACCTCGACATGTGAGTCGCCATGTTACCCGCTTGGAGACCGGAAGTCTACCCGGATGATGATAAAAGGACAGAGAAGAACTTCCGGCGCAAACAAGACTTCTTGACGTAGAAGAAGAACCGCAGACACTACTATTACTACTACTACTACTACTACTACTACTACTACTACTACTACTACTAATAAAAATAATAATAATAATAATACTATTACTACTACTACTACTACTAATAATAATAATAATAATATTAATAATAATAATAATAAATGTATCAATGTTTCAATCGTTTTAAAATCACCATGTAATACATGCATTAAATTAAATATTTTCCTTGTTTATGTTTTTATATTCAGCTATTTTATCCGCACAGCAATCTCTCTCCAAACTATTTTTAAAAAGCAAAAAATGGACCACAAGAAAAATATTTATTTAAGGGCCTGGTTGAATTTTATTTAGTTATTTATTTTTTAAAATCATTATTGTGTCATGTAATGCTTTTGCCTAGAATAGACGACTCCTAAAAATTGACAGTGAACATGCAAGCCTTGTCTCCTGGAGCAGGTCTACAGATGCCATGGCATGAATACAGCATCATCAATGGACTCGTGATCTTGCAGCAAGAGCTGAAGGTTTTGCCATTGGGCCTTATATGTTGTTATGGTGGAAGAGACAAGTAAAATTGACTGCATCTACTGGAACAAAGAGAATAAATGGCTGATTTTGATGGGGCATTGTACAGCTGGATTGGCAGTGCAAATGACAGATAAAGATGTTATTATACAGTAATTTACATGAACAAATATTGCCAATGTTTAGCTTTTCCCATTGATAGGTCACAGCAGCACAGGCACAGGTTTTTGATGCAATTTGGCTTTGGGATGCAAAATAGAACAATTGATCCTTTAGAGTGGTCTCTAGGCAAAGAGCTTTTAGCTTCCAATTAATCTATTCTAACTCAGAAATACCTCATGCTTTGAAACACTTTGCCACTTCCATCAACATTTTGCTGCAACAAAAACATTTAGCGGGACCCCTTAGCTTAACCAAAATGTTTTCTTGCTGGCAATTCACCACCATTTTTTGGGTATTAGTTTTGGTTTCACATCACAGCTCAGGTTATGAGCTTCAAGACACCATCCACAATCTGGAGGAAGAAAACATCCACCTGCAGCATCAGCTGGAGAACCTCACCCATGCCCTCAAGGATTTGAAACATCTGCTGACAGAACATTCCAAGGGTGAGTGCAGATACCTTTTTGTAGTTGACTGCAGGTGACATTATAATTTATCAACATATTTCACATTAAGCAGTTTCTGGTGGCGAACATGACACAGCATTTCTGCATGCATGGAAGGAATGGACCCAACATGGTAAGATCTCCTGACTCTGGATGTAATAGAAGATATTTCTTTCCACTGTGAGTCCATGTGTTATGATTTCCAGGCCTCAATCCCGAGACTCACCAAATGTTGAAGCAGGCCCTCTGTTTACCTGAACTTCACGGAGCTGCCAAAATGATTGCCTTCACTCCCTGCTTCCTCTTCCTCTCAGTTTTCTTCTCCGTGATTCTGTTGATGACCTGACTCTGGAAACTCCTGAAAGGCCAAATTCATCTTTGTGATACTAAATTCTGATGGTTGCCGAGTTGGTAAAATGAAAAAATTGAAACTGTTAGTGCTAGTTTTAATTCCACTATTTTACCTGATAACATATGTTCCGATTATGTTTTTTGACATTTAAATTTGAAAATCAATTTTTGTCTATAACTGCATCTTGCAGATAGATAAATGTTGATTTGATAAATGTGTATGTCTGATGCTGTTGTAAATCCAACAATTTTTACATTTATTCTGCTACATCAGCCTTTGTTTAATTAAAATGACCCTTCTTGCATAGATTATAAAATGGTGCATTTGTACTTCAATTTCCATTTGATTATGCTGAATGGGTGGGCCAATTTACATTTGCAAGCGCTTCATCTGGCCCCAGCGAGACTACAGTAACCCTATGTTATCACATCATCATCATCATCATGGCTGCATTTTTAAGACTATGGTTTTAAATTTAAACACAAAAAGTCACTTGATGGTCTTTGAGGTTGCACGTCTACTAGCTAATGGAAATGTTCAAATCTCACAGTGAGAATGTTACCAGAGCTTAAGCAACATTCTACTATATTCTCTCATAATTAGCACACAAGCATGCAAACAGAGCAGTGTCGTGCATTAAAAATTTTACCTGTTGGTATGTGATTATACAAGTAAGTTTCTTTGTTGAAGGTCACTGATTTATAGAAATCCACCACAATCATAAATATGAACCATAGTGTAATTTCTAATGAAGTTGGGAAATTCTTAATCTTTGTCTTTGTTTATTTGAAAAGGGACAATACAATTTCATAACACACATGATTTCACATGCAAAAAAAGGCAGAATTAGCAAAAAGGCTAGTTTTCATCTGCAGTCCCCTGGCCTTGATGTTAAAAGCAAGATTTTTTTTTCCTTGGCCTACTTTAAGAAACAATTCAATACCATCCTAGTTGAAGGACATGGTGTTTTGGAAACCACCTTCCTAAGCACTCAAACACGACTGCATTAAATACTGACTGAATTCATTATTCCATTCCATTAACATAGTTAAATGGAATGGAATAATGAATTGAATGCCCATTATCTATTATTTTCTGAAGGTGGTTGTGATGTCACACACAGAAAGGGTTTGAACAGCATACTGCAACACTACTCAACATTGAAATTATTAAATGTTATATTTATTACTAAATACCTGTTGCATAATAGAGGCAGGTAATAACACAATGACAGTTAACAGTTCTCTTTGAAGGATCTTATGTGACAAGTTAATCGATCAAGCCAAGCAGCAAAAGCAAATGCAAAGCAATAGCATTGTTTATTTCTTTTTTTATTTTACAAATGCATGTGTCTGCCAAGTTAATACACAATAAAATGTAAAATACACCGGCAATAGTTGAACTTATTCAATTGAAAATTAGGCTAGAAATCTTCACTTTTTCTTTGACCTTTTTATGACAATTTTGTTGATGCAATAAATTATTTACAGTAATAACGTGCATGACATGTACTTTTGTGTGCATGTGTCTATGCATTGTGTTGTACATTCTACAAAGAGAGGACCAGAACTTATATTTAGCTGAGGACATTTTGTCTGGTCCTCACACCTATATTAAAGACTGTTTGGGGGGGGTTAAAGGTTAAAATTGGGTTAAGGTACAGGTAAAGGTTATTGGCTATGATAATATGATTTAATGAAGGGCTTTGTGATTCACATAATAGTTTGTGAATTAGAATTAGCCAAGTGTGTGTGTGTGTGTGTGTGTGTGTGTGTGTGCGTGTGTGTGTGTGTGTGCGTGTGTGAGAGAGAGAGAGAGAGAGAGAGAGAGAGAGAGAGAGAGAGAGAGAGAGAGAGAGAGAGAGAAGCGGATGTGAAGCACCACAGCTGCAGCAGGTTGCTCTCTCACTGTTGCACACTCAGCAAAATGCATCTGGAGGTTCTCTGCACATCCAGTGAGGACGACTGGCCTGGTTGTAAACACAAATAGAGGAAATTAAAGAGCGAAGACATTTACAGTACTGAGTAAGTCTTTTAATCTTAAAGCTGTCATTCAGTTATACCACAACAATTTGCATCATATATTTTGATTTGAGTTGACTGTTTTTTCTGTCTGTTCAGTTATGTGCAGTTGCAAATCCAAGTTATGATTATTATTACCATCAATATTGTTGCTATTATTATTATTATTATTGATAGTTGGGGCATTAATAGTACTATTAGTAGCAAGTGCAATGCAACATATCCTAATATATATACATATATATATATAATTAAATACTAAGGTAACTATGTCTGTGTAAATTCTCAGTCATCCAGGTCATTGTATCCAAGGTAGTTTTCTCTGTCAACTGGACTGGGTTTCTTCTCTTGAAGACGAACTGAAGAAGCCTTCTGGATAGAAGGCGAAACGTCTTCAAGAGAAGAAACCCAGTCCAATTGACAGAGAAAACTACCTTGGATACTAAGGTAACTAATAATTTCTTTCTTTTTTGGCACAACAATGAGGTGCATGCAATTCAATGGTTGGGCTGAAAACATATTTATGTGCTAAACAGTGTAAATCATCATTGGGAGGATCAAGAGTCCAAAAAATAAACATCCACGGGCTCCTTCTCTTAGGAGTAAAACCAGCCAAAGGCTAATCAAGTTATTCATTGATACGTTTGGTTGATCAATGCTTGCTGAGACACTGCTGTAGGTGATTTATTTATTAGTTCTTGCCACTTTAAAGCATCGTGTCTCTCAGATTCCACCAATTTAGGCATAATGCTTCTGTTATGCATTATTGATTTACCTCTTAGATATTAATTGATGTGTCAAAAATGCTCTGAAAAGCACACAGATCCATCTAAGCCTAATAAAGTTTGCAACATCTGATATTTGGTCACACAAATTCGGCAGCGTAGGAGACATTCATGGGATCTTCAGACAATAAAGGATCATTTCACAGCCATGTTGAGAATCATGAAAGCCTACATGATCAGACGGGTAGCTTTCCTTGCAGACGACCAATAACTGATCCTCACAGTACAAAGCTCCGCAGCCTCTTTTCATGTCACTTTCATTCAGTAGAAGGCCACAGTGCAAGCTCTGTAAAGTGGCTGTGTCCATTCAATAGACGAAAGAGGACAAAGCTGAGCATGCTGTGCTCTTCTGGACTCAGAACCAGAATAGGGATGAAGCAAAGGGGAAAAGGGAGGGGAGTGCATTAAGAGAAAGACAGATATCACACAGGTCTGTATCTTTTGAGTAGATTTCCTTTCGAATTGAATTTAAAGTTAGCAAAAGCAAAGTTCCTTCATAGCAGCAAAAAGTCAGTATCTGTTTCAAACTGAAATCACCTAAAATATCCGGAATATTTTTGTCTTTAGTGTGTGGAATCTTTCCCAGCTGTGACCATGGGAGGATTTTTATGAAAGCATCCTGGTGACTCCCAGAGAGTTCTGCAGTAAGCTGTGTGTCCAGGTCTCCACCTGGATGCTCCCAGAGATGGCTTTATGCCTCTGCATAATCGTCCTGTCCAGCTTGGGATTGTCATTGCAACTCGGTCAGTTTGTGTCTTTTTAGATGTACAGTACATAATTTATTGAGATGATCCAGAACTCACCAATTTCTACATGTTGTTCCCACTGTTATTTTAATCCACAGGTGATCTTCTTTTAGTTGGTTTTCAGACTATTTATTTTTCTATTTGAAAATCGTGTCCACATTAATGTTCCCATCATTGTCCTCCAGATTTAAGAGTGGGCACCCCATTTTAAACTCTCTGTTCCAGGTTTGGAAAATGTTTTCTACGGCCCTCAGGACCAAACCGTGAGAGAGGGAACAGGAGTTTTCTTTCAGTGTGTATCTGGAGAAAGTTCACCTCCTGCACACATCACCTGGCTCAAAGATGGGGCAGTGGTCCATCGGGGAAGACAGATTAAGGTAGAAGTGTACATAACTGTAGAATGAGCCTCAAAATGAAGATATTTCTCTTGTAATATGCATAAAACCAAAGAACCAAAGATATAGATATATATATATATATATAAAAAAAAAAAGAAAAAGTGAAAATACCCAATGTTTCTTTATACCCAGGGGGTGTATGGAGGTGGTAACCAGAGGAAGACCTCAAGCACTCTTCACCTGTTCAATGTAACATTGGAGGATGATGGGATTTATGTTTGTGTCACACATAATCCATTACTGAACATCAGCAAGAGGAGCAGACCAGCTAAACTAACTGTCAGAGGTGAGTTTTTCTTTTTGCTTTCTTTCAGTTGCTTTTAATCCGGTTTTGCTAAATGCACTGAAAACAACCAGCATCACATCAACAAACACAACAATAAAAGTTGTATTCAGTTTGAAAATGTTCATTTATGAAAATTGGCATAAACACAAGAATGTGAAGCAAATCTGGTTTTTATAGAGTTAGGGTTAAATGGTATGTGTAGAATTTTTCGTGTAGATGTAATTGTTTTAATGTGCATCACAGGAGTTCCGAAAAGACTTCACATAATCCATGGTCCAGACAACATCACCGTTACTCTAGCAACTGAGGTCTCCATGCACTGCACTGTCGGCGGCTTCCCTGTTCCCACGGTGCACTGGTTCAAAGACGGCTGCCTCCTGACCAACTGCTCAGCCTCGTTCAGCCTCCACAACAATGGGCAGCTGCTTACTATCATGTCTGGCACCTGTTTTTCTTTTTATTCGTTTAAAAAAACTAATCATAAAACAAAACTTATCATTTGTTGTGAACGTAAGCATGATCATTCTTAAACTGCACATAATTTTTGTTTGTGGCTATGTTTTCAGGAACGTGACCAAGGATGACGAAGGCTGGTATCACTGTGAAGCAGTCAACCAGAAAGAGTCAATTAAGTCTCATCCAGCATTTCTTCTCTCAGCTGGTAATTGATCATACTGTATATATCAGCATTGCAAAACCATATGTCCTTTTCATCTTAACCCATCCGGGGGGGGGGCAGCTTTCTAAAAATGTGAGCAACGATCAGAGTAATCGTACTGACCCCTCCTCTCAAAAATACACCAAAATGTTTAAATCACACAACAGTGGTAGCATTTGTACAGCTGGCAAACAAGACATGTGTTATGGTTCCAGAGATGGATTGGAGCTTCGTCCAGCATCCGGCAAACATGACGGTAAAGCAGGGAGAAAATGTTACAGTCGTCTGCAGGCCGCCGTGCAGCAGACCAACAGCTCAGGTGTCGTGGTTCAAAAACAACCAGCTTTACATTCCCACAAATCATGTGGCCGTGCTTCCTAGTGGAGATCTCTTCTTCCAAAGGTGTGTGTCCCTCAAAGCAACATATAACTTCCCACATCTTCAGTTAATTGTTAGCTATATTTCAGAAAAAAACATGCATAGGTTTCTACATAAGAGGTGCATAGGTTTCTACATAAGAGTTTACATCTGTGTGTGTGTGTGTGTGTGTACTTATGCTATGTTCTGTAGCATCCAAGAACAAGACAGTGGGAGCTACTTCTGCAGAGCTTCAAACCTTCACCTTCAACGATTTCTCACCTCTAAAAGGGCGATGCTCACCGTGAACGGTATGAACTGCCATTCTGTGCAGCCTAATCCATCATCAACAATATTTATTTCTTCTTCCTGGCAGCTCCTCCATTAGTCAAGGTATGGCCCAGAGTTGTGACGGTGCCCCCGGGAGCTCGAGTAAAGCTCGAGTGTCAAGCATCTGGTCACCCTTTGCCCACTGTAAGCTGGCTGAAAAGAGGCCACTCCAAACAAACAGGAGGCAGGATTGTTCCTGGGTTAGTTAATGTGCTGTTTAAACAAGATTTCATAAACTGGTAGTTAATAACGTGTGTATGTCTTCATCTGATTGCAGACTGAGGAACACCACACTCCACATCGAATCAGTCCGAATCTACGATGAGGGTGTGTATGTATGCGTTGCCTCCAACGCGCTTGGACAAAGCAATGATGCGGCATTGCTTACAGTTGCTGGTAATTTTGTTGAATTTAATGACAATGAAAAGAAAAAAAATGGCACCATGCCATTCAGTTTCACAACATTGGCCAGTAAAAATTGCTCCAATGCATCATGACTCTCATAACCCCCCCTTATTCTGTCAGTGAGTCCCATCATAGTAACATTCTTAAGTCGGGTGAGCACCCTGATCGGAGATTTGGTGGTCCTGCCCTGTCGAGCTGTGGGAATTGAGCCCATTACATATACGTGGACCAAAGGGAAAGAAGAGGACCCCATTAGTCCTGCTGGAGATAAACACACTGATGGTTAGTCCCAAGTGTAAGTTTAGATATTTCTCATTCATTGCTTTGTCATGATTGATTATGGTTTAATGTTCAGAGGATGGAGCTCTACGTATTTCCACCACACAGCAGTCTGACGCAGGGGAATATTACTGCACTGCTGAGAACAGAGCAGGAAGACATCAGAGACGTGCCATCCTCACCATCACAGGTGTGTCAACCTCTCTCTTAGAATTGTAAAAATTGAACCAGCAGATATTCTGTAGTTTTGTTTTTCTTGCTGATCATCTTTCATGCTATCCTCTGTCTTAAGCTGAACACCATCCAGCCGATAGAGACGAGCAGACAACACCTGTTTTGTCTGCTGTGAGTAATGATATTGTTGAATCCCTACTCTGACCAGTGTGGTGCCCATCTCTTTAAAACTGCTGTGCAGGCTCCATGTTGACAGTTTTCTTGTGCATGTCTCTATCCAATGTGCACCATTCAAGCTCCATGTGTTTTAATCTGTGGACATCTGCCTACTTATTTCTAATTTTGTGGCATCCCAAATATAAAAAAATGATTCTTTCTACTCTATTTTAGAGCACCATAACTGATGAAGAATTCCCAGTTTCTCAGTCCAGTGATTGTGATGCTGAAGAAGAATTTAAGATAACATTTCCTGTCACAGTACACAACACGTGTATGTACAATAATGACACCTTTGGACTAAAGTAATTGCTTAGATCATGAAACAATAGTTAACTAGGCACGTTTGCTGTATGTCTTGGGATTTGCAGCCGTGCAGTCATTTACGATTAATTCTGATTTCATTTATTCTGCTAATGGGTGACATTTTTCAAAGAGACTTGGTGAAGCAAATTTCTACAATGAGTGAACCCATATGGATTCAAAGGAAAACCTTAGCATTTTCTTCTTTATATTTTTTTTAGGTTCCTTACAAGCCTGTGATGCAACAACAAACAAAGTTCCCACACATTCTACATTTTCAAGGGGGGCAGTGGATGAGAAAAGGAGGTCATCATTTGGTCATCTTTTACAACATCGTCTGAACCAGCCCGAGCCAAATCCCACCCAGCCACTAGTCACTCAGTTGCAGCCTCCTATGTTACCACCTCCCCCACATCCAAAATTTAAAGTAGCATTTTCCAGTCAAATTGTAGATACAACAGTCCAGTACAGGCAGAGTGAAAGACCGCCTCATTTGACACTACCATCAATGCTTTCGAAGTCTCAGGAAGATTCTCATGACAGAAAGTCTTTCACTCAGAAATCGCACCTTTATTCAGTGTCAGAGTCTTTGACTGAAATGCTTCTGTCTCAACCAGAGTCAAAGCCTCCAGTTCAGAGAGGCTTTGCCTTTCTTAAGTCGGAACTTTTTACAGTAGGACCCACACAGAGTTTTAAAACAGAAATTATTGAGAACAAATCACATTCAGTCACAGATTCTATCCAACAGTCTGAAGGACACCAAACTGAATCTCAGCAGCTGCTTACAAAACAGCAGCTTTACCAGCCCCTCCATGGGCCAACGTCAACCCAGATTTATCAATCGCTGAAGGGGAGAACACAGTGGCACTCCTTGTCCTCCCTATCTGAAAAGCCTGAGCAACAGCAATCATTTACTCAAAGCGTTTTTCCAAAATTAAACCCATCAACATTACAAAATTCTGTCCCATACACACTTCTTCCTTTAGTCACTGAGACTCAGCAGTCCTCTTTTTTCACTGACCAATCACCCACCCTGCCTGAAGAACATGTGATGACATCTACCCTCCTTGAACCCAAAACTCACCCAACACCAGCACATCCTCCACAATCACAAGAGCCGTTACCACATACAGAAACAGCTCCGTTCCAACACAGCTCTCTTGACACACAGCCAACCAGCACACCCTTTAGCTCTTCCAACTGGTCCTCCAGTCCTTCTACTGTTGATCATGATGGCCAGTTTAATACAAGCCAACAAGATGATTCAGTCAAGTCAGCCAACCACACAGAGTGGCGTAACAGCAGCACATCACAATCCCCGATGACCAGTAATGATCCAAGGTTGGTAAAATTAAAAAAAAGTAGTTAGGCGTTAAAAAAGATCTCATTTTCATATGTTCTCTAAACCCCAGAGCAACGCAACAGTCTCCGTCTTGGCTTCCGGTGATGGAGAAGCATGACATCCCCATTGTGGTTGGAGTGGGGGTCTCTTTAGCCTTCATCTTCATCACAGTTTTCTTCTATTCAGTGGTCCAGAAAAAACAGCCTGTGCCGCCAAACCGAGCAGGTCGGAGATCGTCAGCTACATGTTGGCACACATACTAAGTATCCCGAAAGAACGGACCTCTTAAATGGGTTTATTTAGTTTGTGAGTCGTGATACCAAATATTCTAGGCTCTATAGGTTCTGTATTCAAGGGAAACTTGGTTGATTTATCATATCAAAGACAGGCTTTGATATGTTAAATATGAGTCTTTTGTTGTTAAAGTCTGAGCGTGTTGAACAGGAAAGAAAAGGTTGATGTGTGCCGCCCAATTCTAATCTCCTGCGAGAGCTTGTATTAGAAGGTTACAGACTCCCCTTCATTGGACACAATGAGCTTAAATATTAAACATTTGAATGAGAAATTTTGAACGAGACGACTGATTGGGAAATATTGGTGGGGGTAAGTAAATATGACTTTCCTTAGATATTGCCCACTTCTTGTCATTAAAATACATAGTTATTTTAGTGTTTGTACATTGTTTTGCTCTGTGACCAAAAGTAGATCTTTCAATAGAAACATAAAATAGAAATCAATAAAATTCATTATTGTTAATCTTTGATTTTAAATGCAGTATTTGCCACTTGCAAAGTTTTCTATTTTTTTTCGTGGTATAATCAAATGTTTGCCCCCAGTAACGGTATTATAATATTGCCCTTCCTCAATATTGTTGACAGCTCAGAGGAATCTAGGTGTCCCTGTACGACATGCTGAACGCCGAGCTGCAGGACGAACATATGAAAACAGGTGAAAACAGAACAACATTTTAAAATAACAACATATTTTTAACATGTCTTTACTTCATCATAAAACAGTCCTGAGAGTTTTGTTTGACTGTCCCAGAGCGTTTGAAGATGATGATTGCGTGGCTGTGATCGAGCAGTGCCCTAATACAGCAGCCCGACCTCCAGGCCCAAGTCTGGTCACAGTGCAGATGGAGCCCACATCTATGGCTCTTCAGGGGGACCCAGGACTTGCTCCTGACAACCACTCAGTGACTGTAGAAACATACCCTGAGCCCATTGTTGACACAAAGGTTTGATAACACAGAGACATATAAACATGACATGAGAAAGAGCGCAGTAAGTCCTGGATGTGCTACGAACTTGCAGAAGCTGAGAGCATTCTTTACTTTTTAAGGTGGATCCTTCTCTGGAGGACTGCAGTTTGTCACAACCCAGCATCCAGCTCCAGTGTTCTGAGGACTGGACCAGTCAGAGAGGAGACACCTGCAGTCCATGTCAGGATGCTTTACCTCCTCCATCATCCATACCCACCTGTTCCCCTTCTCCTTCTCCACCATCTAGGCTTGAGGAAGGCCTTCATTCCTCGTTAACCCTGCAAGTCGCTGAAGCATGTATGGCACCGATCCACCACAGCCTCAGCATCTCCCATGGCAACCCTCCTCTTCTTCTTTCCCACCATGTCTCCATGGGCCCTACCACAGTTGCAGTGGATGTCCATTTTTACCCAACAGCCACTGTTACAACAGCAGCGGGCACCAGCACCCAAACTAATTCAGTGACACATTCCACCTCATTGGCTTCCCCTGTCTTCAGCCCGCCTTTGGTTAAGCACCAGGAGAATCACTCACAATTTAAGTAGCTATTACAACTGATTAAAACAATAACACAATCATTGCTGCTCTTTCTACTAGCTTTCCAAGTCAGGTAAATGGCGTTGTCTTCAGATTTTTTCATGTGCTACTTTTAATCAGCGGTTGCAGAATGACATATAGAAATACAGAAAGACAAACTATGGTACATATTTTTATATTAAGTATTTATAAATCAGAGGCATAGTTTCCTTTTAGCTGTATATTTTTTGTGTCGCTATTGTTGTTTGACTAAAAAAGAAAATTTTATTTATATAGATTAATATTTCTTGCTTTGTCTAAATGTTGTTTGTTGGAATAATCGATTCGTTGGCTGTTGTTGTTTATCACTCATCAAGTACTTTTTTACATGACTATATTTTGTGACTTCCTCAGTCAAAAGCCAAGGATACAAAATGTGACCTTTAATACCCGACTGTTATGAAAAAATGGGGGTGAAGAGGGGATGTATTAATAAACTTCTCAGCAATTCATCAAGGATAATTTCCTTTGAGTGATGTCCAAATCAAAGATTGTGACCAGTGTAGCTTCATGACATCTAATACAGAGAGAATAAGCAAATAATCAAACTACTTAACCAAACCACTCAATATTGATAACCTCTTACAAAGTCGGGAGAATATGCAAAGGAAATAGCCAAAGAATTTATTTTTCAGAATTTTCCCTTTTTAAACATGATGCTGAATAGATTCAGAAAGTAGTTTTTCATGCATAATCAATTGAATATTTGTTAAAGTTCATTCTTTGGTTTTGGTTCGTCCTCATCTCGTGGGACATTAAAGGACACGTATGGACACCACTTGGTGTTGAGACACACCAGTTTCCTTAAAGTGGCCGTTTTGACGATATTGAAGCCTGTCTCTCCCCCAAAGGTGCTGGGCTTCCAGTACTCTGGGGAGCAGATGGGATTTCCAAACAGGCCTTTGAGGGAGAAAGGAGAGCCCATCTCCACCATACTCTCTCCAAATATGCTGTTAGAGTGTGTTTTCTCCAGTATCAGCCCAGGGTAAAATTCTAAGGCATCTATGTCACCGTACAGTTCCTCCAAATCTCTGGCAATTTCTACGTTGTCTGGAAATAAAGAGAGTAGTTTATAGTGCATATAGTCCTGTGTTATCATCATGTCAATAATGGTTTTCATACATTATTTAAAAAACAAAATAGGTTAAAGATAAAATTGACATATTGTCAAAATGAATTGTCAAATGAAACAAATAAACAATTTTGTTTCTCTCTTCTTACCAGTCAGTTCACTAAATGACGAGTATGGCTTGAGGTCAAATTTCTTCCGATATTCATTAAATGGCCGCAGACGATCTGCCCGAGACTCTCTGAAGAGCGACTTTATGACTCCCAGTATATGTTCATTGAAGTTTTGACCCCCGCCTATCTGCAATGTAGATAAATTGTTTTAGTATTTTTGCAGTACAATATTATTCACCTAAGCATCCAGTGTAGTAGAAAAAAAATGTTTCAAGTGTTGCATAAACCTGCAACAACTGAAGAGGAAGCAGTACGAAGAAAAATAAATAAATGATGAATGGTAAAGAAAGAGGAAGTCCTAAAGAGATGATGCAGGATGCAGATATGCCGGATGATTGTACTGTAGATATTATCAACAGAACTAGATTCTTCACCAGCATCTCAAAGTTTGCATCTTCAGCAATGTAATAAGCTTGGCTACCTGTCCAGCCGGCTGTCGAGAAAAGGAATCCACCAATTTCTCCACCCCGTAGTGGATGAGGAGGGAATTGTTGTGGAGAAACTGGGAGTATGGGACGTCGTCTCCATCGATGAGGAAGCTGTCGGGCATCAGAGAGTGCCAGTGGTAAAGGTGGACAAACTCCACAGCGATGCGATTGCTGTAGTGGAACTGCTCTTTGAAGAGCAGGGAAGGATCAAACTTCAACTTGAACAAATAACCACTTAGATGTTGCACGTATTCTTCAATTATTATCTTAATTGTTTCTCCTGGAAGACAAAGGCAAATATTAAGTCAGGGTAAAAAAACAAACAAAAAAAACACTTCAAACTGTGACTTAACCCTCACCAATGACGATGAGCCTGGCTGTCTGAAAGAGCTGCTCATCGTCCCAGGTGGGGTGTTCTTCCTTTAAGATGTCACACAGTCTGTTGTGCTCCCTCAGCCATATGGTGGCGTACATGGAGAGACCCGGCACAAGACCAAATAACTCATTACCAATAGCCAGGCGGTGCTCTGGAGGGATAGTTGGAGGATACCTCATGTCCACAGGAACATTGCTTACTGTAGGAGGGTACATTTCTCCATTTATCAACTGATTACAAACACAAACAAAAATAGATGTTATAAAAATTGAAGTTAAGTTGAAATGAATGATCTTTGTTGCCTATTTAAAGTCTCATTGGATAATAAAATGTTCATCAGGATTACCTGATACTTCAACTTTCCATCTTTTTGTTGACGAAGTTGAAACTGTCGCATGAGGTTGTCTCCATAAATATGACTCCCGTCAACCTATATGTGAGGTCAATTCCAAAGTCAAAGAGCCAGTGTAAATACTTTAAAGAATCATAGCGTTTAGGCATAATCCTTACTATCTAATTCTAGGAATTCTGCTGCTTCCTGTCATCTCACCCCGTGTCCTAAAGCTTTGGTGAAACCACCTCCAACTCCAGGATGTGTCTTGAAAAACTGATGGGTGAAGTGTTGGGCCATGAAGGCAAACATTAGATTTGTTCCTTGAGGGTCAGGTTTGAAGACCCTTCTTTTGAAAAACTTCTCAAGCAACACGTCAGGATCAGGAAGAACAGCTTTTCCTGTGAGTAGAGACACAAGGTAAAAAGTTAACAAGGGCCTCGCAGGCCATCTGTGTGTAGTTGTGCAGCTCTTACCTTTAGTCCCCATGGGCAGAGGACAGTCTTCAGGTACCGGTGGGAGGAGTCGGGTGTAGTAGGATATGTTGTAGTAGGACTCCCAGTTGAGGTATCCGTATTTGGTGTTGTAGGTCGGAATGTCGGGAACCAGGTTGATTCGGACTTTGGGAGAATATTACATCGTTGTCCACAGATTTTTGTTTTGGAACAGAAGGATCGCTAGAACTAATGTATCAAATCAAGACGGAAGTTTCCATTCCTTTGTTTTGCCTTCCTCATCAAACTAGGGTTTGCATTGATCCTGTGAGCGGTCCAGTGGTGGACAGACCCATGTTCCTTTCTTGATCAGAGGTCTGGATAATTCTATTTTTTTCCCAGCTCAGCCCATAAAGAGGTTAAATAGTGTCTGGGCTGTGGAAGTTACTTTGCTTTTAAAGACTCTTTTAAAGTTCTCTATATAAACACATGAGTAAATCTTCTGCAAATGATGTGAGATAGTAGTTCCAAGTTCCACCCACCTGTCAGCACAAATCGCATAAATATGTCTTGCAGCAAAGAGTTGTTGACAAGGCCCCAGAACCAGTGAAAATTTGTGAGGATGAAGTGAACCACAGCAGGACTTGGCTTAAACAGGATATAAACCTTGGTCCAAAATTCAGCTGTGTACAGAAAACAAATGTGGTTTCTTTTTAAAGAGAACTACTAATGATTTTAATTATTTATGTAAATAATGTACATACGGACAGTGCAGTTGTCTCCATAGAAGCCGGTGCCAGTGCAGTCACACTGATATTGGTCTGTACCAAATCTCACACACACGCCTGCATTCTGACAGGGGTAATAACAGCAGGGATTCACTGCAAATGAGAAGTTAGTTAGACCACGATCGAAACTGCTGACAAGAAGCAGCAAGAAAGAAACTTAAAGGAACAGTATCATCTCACCAGTGACCTACTGCAGCACTGAAAGTCACAGAAACAAGACTAGAATAAACTAAAATGCACAGGTGTTTTTGTGTGTCGACAGAAAAGAGCAGAATAATCAGAGCCTATTTAATTAAATCACCCAGATATCACTGCATTTGGAAATATGTTGCCCCTGTTGCTGTCACGCTTACCCGTTCTGAACTGGCTGGTGTGATAAATATGATATTTGCATCATATGGGGCAAAAGGTTCAACATTTTTCAACCTGTTAAACCCTACTTATTATGCCTGCCTTCTAAACTGGCTTCCTGTGGTGTGTCATTGGCTGCAGAAGTTTAATGAGATAAGGAGACGTGCATCTTTTTCTTCCTGTGAGGCTTCACTGATAAGCTTATCGGGCTGTGAATGCATGCATATTCTTTCAAATCGCTGATGTTGCTTGAAACCAGGAAGCAACTTTCCATTTATCTGTGACTCATCAGATTAAGTTATGCAGCCACTTCTGTTGCTTACTGACTGCCTCAGTTTATAGATGGTGACTTCTTTTTAATGAGTTTTTGACTTTATTACTCAGTAGTATGATGAATGATGCGGTGACTCAGTATGTCTTTTCTCAGATCATTGCATCTGTTTTACAAAAGGGGAACAATGCAACACAATACTTCATAAAACACAGCGAAAGGTTCGTGATGAGTATAAATAAAATGGCCTAAACTTTACTGCATCAAATATTTGCCATTTAATTTACCTTCATAATTTTTTTTTCTGTAAAGTCATCAATATTAGAAAGTTAAATTATATTCCATTATGAGTATACCCCCAACAATACATGAATAAAAAAATATGCTACAGGGTACATGTTGATTAAGAATATTGGAGTATATTTAACATTAACTAAGGATTTCAAAGGTGTTATCAGCTCTTTTTGCAAATTCCGATGGGCATTTATGATTTAAGATGTTGTTACTTTTGATTATTCATTATCAAAAATACGAAAACACAGAAAGAAAAAACCCAAAAGGCGACTTACCAGAATTTGAGTCACCAGTTGATGACATGCTCTCCAGCAGCAGCAGCAGGTTTACGAGCATGCAGGCAGGGAAGCTGATAAAGGCTGCAAAATGGAATAACCATTGAAGTCAGCATTGTTTTTGTGGTCACTCCTCAGGGATTAAACATATTTTACCTTTCATACATTACCTTTCATTATTTCTGGAAGCTGAGTTGTTTTAAAGAAAGATGAAAGTTAAATCAACCCTCAGTCCCTCTCCTTCATAACCTCTGAATATGGCCTGACAGGCTTCACACTATCATTTATAGGGATTGAGAGAGAGAAGAGGAGGCAACTGACAGTTTCCTTCCTGAAGCCAAAAGGCAGAAAATACGTTTTCAATTACAGAATTTGTTTGATTCTGATAAATCGAGGTTGACTCTTATTGCAAAGTGATACTTTTTTTTTATATTTAAAAGTCGCATTTACAGATGTACGTCTGCTTCAAATTGCTGACTTTTATTTGTCATATCAGTGGGGGTCTAAAATAGGGCGATGCCTCAGGAAGAGCTCCATCTCCACCTGCTGGTAAAATGGCTTCACACAAAAGTCTTGTTAAAAACAACACTAAATGACAGCATTGGCAGATATGCCGGATGACTGTGCTGTAGATATTATCAAAAGAACTAGATTCTTCACCAGCATGTCAAACTAGCATCTACAGCAATGTAATAAGCTTGGCTACCTGTCTCACTGGCTGTTGAGACAAGGGATCCACCAATTTCTCCATCCCGTAGTGGATGAGGAGGGAATTGTAGATGGACAAAATCCACAGTGATGCGGTTATTGTTGTGGAGCTGCACTTTTTACCTGCTGTAGAGATAAATCTTCAACTTGAACAAATAACCACTCAGATATTGTAACTATTCTTCAATAATGATCTTAAATGTTCCCCCTGGTAAACAAAGACAAAGCCAAATATTAACTAAGGAAAAATCATTCTCTTCAAACTCTGGATTTTGAACAGCTATGATTGGTTACTTCAGTTAGAAGGTTGAGTGACCTAACCTCACTAATGCTGATGAGCCTGGCTGTCTGAAAGAGCTGCTCATCATCTCAGGTGGGGTGTTCTTCCTTTAAGATGTCACACAGTCTGTTGTGCGCCCTCAGCCATATGGTGGCGTACATGGAGAGACCCGGCACAAGACCAAATAACTCATGACCAATGGCCAGGCGGTGCTCTGGAGGGATAGTTGGACTTTAGATTTTTTTTTTTTTTTTTCGGTCTCACAACACATTTCTGTGTCAGTGTGGTCTGCAGTGGTAAATAGCCTATGACAACATGATTTTGATGTCAAGTAATTGCATTAATCTGTATAGTGGATAAGGTGACTGACTTACAGGCCCAAGGCTCCTGATGGGTCACATAAACTGGCTTATGGCCCCCGCTGTTGACTGAGCTCTAGTGGTAGTGAATAAAGAGTGAGCGCACACGTGTGTTTCTCATTACTGATGCAAATTGATCCATCTGTTCCAGGCAAAAGCGCAAAAAAAAAAAAAGTTGGAATTGGAGTTGAGGTTTTGAAAAAACGACGCCAATCCAGGAACAAAGAGATTGTCGTAATGCCAAGAACAGATAGGACCTGTGCAACATTTCCAAACGATGAAGTAACTTCCCTCTGAGTATCTGCGCATTACAACAAATTAGGGCTCACATGTGTTCAATGCGTGGTCAAAGTTTAATCCCTCTTTAGGGACTTTGACGGTGACATTTGATGTTCACTGCTTCTTTACAATATTGAAATTGTGACACCCTAAAGAGCCACCTAACTGCAAGAAACTACTACACTGTCACACCCTGTCTGCTTTAAAATACTTTAAATCTCTTTCTAAACTTTTGAATACAAGTAATTAACACATTTTCTTCCTGGAAATGAACATGTTCTTTTCATCACATTGCCCTTCAGGTGAGTGTTACGGCACAAAACCATGTAATAAACAGTGATTTCTCAATAAAATAAATAAATTAGAAAAATGCATTTTAAGCTGAAAGTCATTTTAATCTCACATACTTTACATGAAAATGTAAAATACTCAAGAATTTAACAAATATACACCAACACTTGATGGCAGATGGAGGAGTGGATGAAGATCAGATACATATTTTCACATGAAATTAATTTAAAAGTCAGCCCCACATGGAATTCAAACAGAAGCGGCTTCAGCACGATCACCAGCAGGATTAATCTGTGCAAACACAACCAACCATACATCTGCTCTCTTTATGAAAGGGTTTGATTCTCTTCTTTGTCAGTGTTACGATGAATGCTATAAAAGAAGGAGGCATCAGAAAACCATTATCACATCATTATTTCCTGGCCTAAAAGTGCCTAAATATCACTGTAAAAGTCATGTTGCTGGTTGCTGTTCTGTTTTTGCGGCAGAGTGAGCTTGCTGTTTCCTAAAGCGTTCTTGTTAATTGAGATCAGATGCTTCTCGGAGTGAAACCTGGACGAGGAGTAACCTGGAAGCATTTATTTTACAGAGACGGTGTTTAGTTAAGCTGCGCTCCCGCTCTAAACGAGCCTCGATCCAGCTCTGGTGATGAATATGATTGGTGAAAGCACCGAAGGCTGGTTCCTGACTTCTTCCTTCCCTTGGATCGGGTTGCAGATTAGCACACTTCTTTTCAGTTGTGGAGCTAGAGAAAGAAACTGACAGAGCAGTGAGGGGCGCACTGGCCAGGGCATCGTGCATTAAGTCAGATGCGATTTCCGACAGAGTGATGCGGCGGGAGGTCTTTAAGAAACCCAGCAGGTCTCATTTGGTAATCCTTTCTGAAGAAAGTACCTGCTAATTCTATAGGAGGAAGGAGGGCCCGTGATCGACTCAAATTCTTTCCCAGTTATAAAGAAAATAAAAAGTACTTTAAAACAGTAGAAATATTAAAAATCCTGTAAACTAACATATGGGAGTAAGGATCCTAATTCTTAAGGCTGTGTTGTTAAACAAAGCTTTAATAGCCACACACAGATAAATTGGAGTGAAACGCGACCCCAGGCCCTATAAAGGCAGACAAAATCGTTATCAATACCTCAGTTCTGGAAAGTCAAAAAGCAGAATCTACAAGAAGGAAACTATTCCTACTATAATATCACTGCCTGTCTGGAATATACAACCAATAAATCAATCCTATATCATGTTAACGTTGCATGTAGATGTCTTCAGTCCATTTTCAGGTTCACTAAGTTTTATTTGCACATGGTGGCCTGCCATCAGTTATTTTCTTGGTCTACCTATTGGTCTACCGTTTAGTGTCCTCAGCGTATTTTTTAAATGCTGCAAATGAACAGAGATGTGTGGGAGGGGACTGATCCTGGCCCATTCATCAGCTGTCAGAGCGCTGGCACAGTTCAGGAAAGAAAAACAAAGCCCGCTCAATGTAATGAAGTCGCACGTTTTGTTTTCATGGCTTAAAGTGCTCGTGGAGTCTGGCCTTCTGAAGTTAAGAGCGTATGAGATTTTAACAACAGGATGCAGTCATGGGCAATTATCCATCAATGTCTTCAAAATGGGAAATCCACAATTATAAAATGTTCCTTTTGAAAATTCTTGTCGATTTCTTCTCTTTCTCACTTCCCGAATGATCAAAGGATTTTCCATGAAATCAAGTAGTTCTGGTGGAACTCCAAGCTGCAGATCATTTTGCCAGAGCACCCCTTTGACACTCCCCCAGCCGATCGGCATGAGAGCGTGTCTTAAACCAGCCACCTCGCCCTGACACAGCTGAACTGATCAACAGGGTCAACAGCCTTTCAGGATATTGAAGTTGGCATCAAATTAAACAGGTAATCTCACCACTGAGGCTATTTAAAGTGACACTTTAAACACTTGAACTTAGAGTTGACCTGCCAGGGGAGATAGTGTCAGAGGACACCGGCTGAAATGACCTACAGGGTTTTCTATGATTAGGGATCCCACTCACCTCTTGATTGCTTTGGGTCACTGCAGGTGAGCCCAAGTGGTCGGAAGGAGGTAATTTTGCTCACAGAGCTGGTTACGTGATTGGGTAAGTAGCTGATCTTTGACACTGACCAAACACATAGATTGTATTCCTTCTCAAATCCTAAAGACAATCAAGTATATTTTAGAGGACCTTTTAAAAAAAAAAAAAAAGTCAACAGAGGTTGGAACATGTCCAATGAAAAGAGTCTCATAAAGAACTAATTTGTGTTCACCCAAAAATTGTATCCTAAATATTCATTGTTTTAGAAGCAAAAAACAAATTCCATTTGCCAAATTTACTGAAAACTGTTTGTTATCCAGTCAGAACAATAGTCTGGCTACTTTGTCTGAAACTACTGTACGATTTGTAATGTGGGAACCTAAAATGACAAGTTGTAGCAACTCGGATTATTAAAATGTCCTCAACTTGTCATTTTTACCTCAGAGTCTGCGTGTTTCCATCGAGGCAGCGTGAAAAATCGCTTTTTGAACGATAGTTCAGAGCAGATTTATCTGAACATTGGATGGAGAAAATCAAGAGGCATCTATGTTCCTCCGTAGTGTCTGCTTTGGTGTGGTAAAACACGATGCACTTGTGCACTAATTTTACAGCGCTCACCGGCCACTTGAGGGGTCTCAGCTTACATGCAACAGAGTGGAACCAGCGAAAACATCGTCTTTCTTTCCTCTCTCCTTTGGTGGAAGTGATCAGCTGCTTCCTGGCTGTAAATAAGCAGGCATGCTGTAATCCACTTGATAAATATCACAGAGAATACAGCAATCAGCTGAAAGCAATTTGCATGTCTGTGTTGGAGCCAGCGGCTCGTGATTTTCTCCCCTGTCATCTATCATAGACCACACGCTTGGGCCAAAATACACAATACCCCCAAATTGCTGTCATATGGAGAGCAAGCCCCCCAAAAAGCCCCTTCATTTTTCCTTGTCTGTACTTCAAATAAACTTGGATTTGTTAAATAATTCGAAGGGGTTTTTTTTTTTCCTGTTAGGCGCAACATTTCACAGAGAGGTGGTGTAATGTGCTATTTCCTTTTGTTAAAAGTTCGGGGCTATGATCGGATTGTTGTTTATTTTGATCCAAATGCAGCGCTCTGAAAGGCTAAACACCCGTGGAGTTTTTATGCATCTCGGTGTTTCTGCAAGGTCCATGTGAATGCTCAGGAGTGCGTTTATGCACATGCATCCC
Source organism: Takifugu rubripes (assembly GCF_901000725.2). Classification (NCBI taxonomy): domain Eukaryota; kingdom Metazoa; phylum Chordata; class Actinopteri; order Tetraodontiformes; family Tetraodontidae; genus Takifugu; species Takifugu rubripes. The sequence goes on along the minus strand of NC_042305.1, from coordinate 15,166,007 downwards.
AATGAGCACAGCTGTTGTTGTTGGAAATCCAGGCTTGAGGGGGGACTTGAACATTTGGTGGTCACTTGTCTGCAAAACAATATAGATGTGAGTAACCTCTGGCTGCAGTTTTAGCCTGTAAATATTTTTCAGGTTGTGCTCTTACTCTGACCTGATAATCTTTCAGCTGAAACACCTCGTGGCACTCACATGGAACTACGGTGGCAGTAGTTCTACAGAAACAAGATAAGGCCTCAGTGTTGCGTTTAGGGCTCCCTCCGCCCTTCTCTAAACATTTTCTCTCAGCCAACATGCCAAGCAGGACATCAGTCATCCCTGGAACTCTGCTTTGTGCTGGATGTACGTATGTAGCACTGAAAGAAAGCGGTATGTGTCACGCAGAGTGTGTTTTGTGTGCCCCTCGCTCCAAAGAATCTACAAAAAAAGTAAGAATTGGCCAAAAACAGGAACTGCAGGAGAGGAAAAAATGAAATAGCATAAACATGGCTAAGTACAATGAGGGGCTGTGTAGAACTATTTTTTTAAATGAGGCAACAGGTCGTACATTAGTGCTTCACTGTAATAATAATAATAATAATAATAATGTTAAAATCCATATGCAGGCACAATAGAATTAGACACATGTAACCACAGGATCACTTCTGAGCACCTTATTAACATCTCTGATGACGACCAGCCATTGTTCAGACATTCTTAACGCAGTTATTTCCTCACATTTAGCACCAAATTCCACCCTCATGTGAACCTTAAAGCAGCTCTACCATTAACCGCAATGCACGTCATGCATTGTTGACATGCAGGCATCAAACTGTCCACTGGGGCTTGTTGGATGTCTAATGGCTTTAGCATGTGCTAAAGTTTGTTTTATGCTGATCCCTTATTGTCTTTGTGGGTCACAGCTGAAGGAAGGACACTTCCCTAGCACACGGACGTGGGGTATTCACAGTCAAAGCAGGATGCAACAGGTGACTGGACCTCAGGTATTGTCAGAAGGTCGTTGTATTTTATGTTGCCAGCTCTTTGAAGAGGAAATAGTGTTGAGATGAGGTGTACAAACACCGATGGAACATTGCTGGAATCCTGTTTAATGGCGGGTTATTTACAGCATGGATTAGACCCTTATACCTTTTTTTTAAATGAGGGAGCCTATGAAAATTCGAATTGTCTCCGACCTCTTTATACAGTTGGTGCTGTCTGACCTGTATCATTTAGAGACGAATATTTGGTGAATTGCAGAAACAAGACTGAGGACCTTGTTCATGATTTTGATTTCTCACTTTTGTCTATCTAAAATGGTAAAAAGAAAATATATAGATAAAATAGCCACGATTGGACCCCTAAGATACTCGTTAAAAAATGCCACCCACCACATTGTTGTTGTTGACAATAAAAAAAGCAAATAAATGATATTGGAGTGACTATTTTGGAGCTTGAAAACAGCTAAATTCCTTAAATTCCTGTCTGTAGTACACTCTGTTGGATGTTGGTAGAGCTTGAACTATTTTCCTGCAGAAAAAGAGAAATAACTGTGATGCAGATCATATTTAAGATTGTATATACTAAGTATATCTTTGTATAAACTTGGCTAGATTAGCAAAGTTAACAGGCAAAGAGCTTCTTTGGAACATTGAACCAGTCGGGCCTGCCAGGAGAAAAGAGAGTTTAAACAATGAGCATATTTCCATTGACAATAAAAGATCTGATATTTTTCAAGGGACTCCATCTGCCACCTCCAACAATTCCAGTTGTGGTTTAATACAGGGGGAAATAAAGGAGAGGTGTGTCTCTCTGGGAGAAGCAATAGGAGAAAAGAAAGCAAAGTGTATTTCTAAATAATTCAATAAAGTTGTGTCACTGGAATTATTGTATACCCATATATATGGAAAATGTGTCCAGATCCACAACAACACAACAAAATATAGCAGAAATATAATAGGTCAACCCGAATATTTTCACAAGTCAGTGTGGATAAATATTTAGAACATAAAATCATAACCAGTTGTTAAGAAAGGTTAATTACAGCACTCACAACACTGGCTTTGAATCAGGTAGTCAGTCTGTCGTGGAGACTAAATGGGTAAAATGGAAGTCTTTTTTTATTTTTTTTTATTTTTTTTACTTTCATGCTTAAATTGCATTAAAAAAATCTCAGTTTCGATCTACAAGTTTCAGTTTTTGCCCATAAAGGTTTCAGTTAATATGGACATTCTTATGGATGGAGTAATAGTTTTTAAATGCAATGTTTGAGCCCATTTGCAAAAAAAGTAAATGCAGGATTAAAAGACAAGGTACAACATGATCAACAGAAATGGAAAATGAGATTTTTTTTTTTTTTCCCCAGTCACCTTCTTGTCAATAAACTGGACAACACGTCCAAAGTGTTTCTCATTCATAGTGTTTCTAAAAGCCTTTTGACATTTCTGGACCAGTCCCACACTGGTCAAACACCCTTCACTCTTTTCACCAACAGACAATGATAATGGAGGTAAAATGGTACTTTTCTCCTGGGACTCCTCCCACATCTTGACCAGTACACTTCCAGCTGACCCTGCTCCATCTGGTAATTACAGTTAATGCTCACAAGTGTGTAATGTAAAGAGACCAGAACAATGTCATTCTGCTTTTAGAGGTGTTTTTTAACAGATCAATAATAGTTAGAGGAGCATTGATTTAACAGAAGCCTTCACTACATATCATTTCCACACCCCTCTTAGCCAAACCTAAAGATTTTCCACTCAACTCTTGAATGTGTGGGACACTACAGTGACAGACTAGAGTGATCATTTTTGTTCTTCAAAGTCTGGAAGGAAGTCACGACTGAGTTGGTGCTCAGTGTTACACACAGTCCCTCTCTTGGCATAACGGGAATGCCTGGACTGGTGTGATAATGAAGAAAACACGTGGAGTCTTTATGAGACAGGATGGAGCTTTGACACCTCTGGGGGAAGAAGACCACAACGTGCAGTTCCCCATTTTGCCACTAGGTGGCAAGTGCCTTTTGTAATGCGTGACAGATAAAAACAAGTGTTTACTTTGGTCATCTGTATACTTCAACTTTACAGGGAGGGTTTTTTCCTCACCTCCTACTCCTTTAAAACAACATTGTACAGTGGGACAGTGTAAAAGAAGGAGTGGATTCTGAGAATAACATAGTCAACAGGGCAACCAACATGTTGTGGGGTGGGGCTTTTCACTTGAAATAAAGAGGTATTTAATTTGAAACAAAATGCCACTTTATTAAAATTAGGAACTCATTTTTTAAGCACGGTGTCCCACTCCCTCCACCAACCCCCTCCGTGAATTCTGGATTCCAAATTTATTTTCAGGATTTGCAGATTAATCTATTTTGAGCTGAAATTTATGGTCAGCAATTGTTTTTATGGAATTCTGAATTTAATGTAAAACATTTTGAATAGTTCTCAGAATTCATAATTTTTTTATTCACACACACACAAAAAAAATTGAATAAGTCCACCCAGCAGCATTAACAAGAATATACTTCTGTCAAGTAAACCTGACTGTTTAGCACAACCTCAATTGCTTAATGATATCGTTTAAATTGGGATGCAGTGAACTGCTATGTTACACATCTTTCTTCTTTTGCCTCTTCCATATTTCACCATCATTGCTTTGTCTTTAACATAAATGTTATGCATCCAGACAGGATTCCACAATCCTTTTAAAGAGCAACACAATCATCCAGTTTATGTTTGATTTAGATTTCAATTTCCATTTTGAAGTTGTCACACTCCATTTGTGAGCCAGCACAGCATCATTGTCCAAGTTGTCAGGGTGAACTTTGATAAATTGTGGTCAATTACCTTTATTTATAATGTCAAATTATACATTGAGATGGCTTGTAATGTTAGGGGGTAATTCCTGGACCTGGTCCTCTCTCTGTGGAATTAGCATATTTAACCCTTCATAAAAACTTGCACATTAGCTTGATTTGATTGCCCCATTTTTGTGTGTGTGTGAGAGTGTGTGTGTGTGTGCGTGTGTGTGTGCGTGTGCGTGTGTGTGTGTGTGTGTGTGTGTGCGTGTGTGTGTGTGTGTGTGTGTGTGTGTGTGTGTGTGTGTGTGTGTGTGTTTATGTTTAGTTTTGACAGACCAAAACCTTTTGGAACGCTGTGATTTATTGATTGACAGGTGATTCTGTCAAAGGCGACAGGACCCAAACTTGGATCCTTATCGGTCCAGCCAACAAGTGGTTTCACTAAAAGGGGTCGTCAAGCTGGGAGTTTCCAGACTTTTTGGGGGGGTCTTGTTCTTAATGAGTTGGTAGAGCAGAGAGGTGGCTCTGCTGGGCCGATGCATCACATCCTGCCTGACTGAACTGGAGGAAAGAGGCGCTCGATATCTTTCCCGATTTGCTGTTATCCAGAAAAGTTCATTCATTCGGATTAATTTTTGCCTTAAAGAAAGCGAGGGGTAGAGTTTTTTTTGGGTTTTTTTTTTTCTTCTTCTTGTTGCCTGTTTTTCTTTCTTTTTTCTTTTTTTAAGACGCGTCCATTCGATTTATTCGAGGTATTTTGTTATGGTTTCGCTTCTTCTGGGAAGTTTTCCATCTTGCGTATTTTTTGGTTCCAACATTTCATCCCATCTTATTTTTCTGTCTCCAATATTTATACCGTGGCAGTAATTAACAGAATCTCGCACCCCCGTTCATTTTGACAGAATGAAGGACAACACGGACTCCGGATTGCCACCCAAGCGCAGGTTTTTTGGCAGTTTATGAATGCAGCTCCAATCATCCAGGGAGCCTCAAGTATTTAAACGGCGGTCCATCATGTGAACGAGACAATCAAGCTCCTTTATGTCTCAAGATCAGCTGCACTTTCTGCACATTGTCTGTTTTGAATAGACCGATCTCAAATTGAGCCTCTTCACTTTTGAGATTTTTCGATTTTCCATTATGCGGCATTTGGAATTAAGACTTCCCTCACTCTCCCCCCGTATCTGCGTGGCTCGGTTAGTTTTTTGATTGCCAGATGACATTGACACTCGGGTTGCCACTTATCAGGCGCGGCATTTCAATCCGGCGCTAATTGCAGTCGCAGCCTATAGCGCCAAACCTTCAGCTTTCAACGCGTTTTGATTGCAGTGGAACACATCCCCCCATCGAGAAATCGGATCGATCGTGTATAGGTTTTTTCTCCTAATTGCATCAAATTTTCGTTTGTTGTCGGGGTTTAAATGCAGGGGGAACTGTTCTTCGTTGTTTTGGACCGGATATAGTGTGGGCTGCGGCAGAGATGCGTAATGCGCAGAGCAAGCTCGAGCTTCACTCCACATAGACAACGTACGAGACTAGAAAATGGTGAGCCACAAACATCTGGACGAATCTGGTTTGCAACCTTTTGATTTCTTTGTCTTTCGGTGTGCGTGTGTGTCTGTGCGTGTGTTTAGGGCTTCGTGGATTCTTTTTTTATCCCCCAGTATCGGAATTAACATCATGGATTTTGCATTTAATCAGAAGGATGGAGGAAAAAGTCACAAAACTCTCTTCATCGGCTGCCTCTAGAACGGTCCGAGGTTATCCAAAGCAACCCGAGAGCTTTACTTAGTCACATGTTTAAAAGGATGATGCGTTGGACTGTTTTAGTCGATATTTTCTCTTTTTTTCTCTCACAAAAATTGCTGAAAGCAAATGTTCTTCCGGCAACAATCTAGAACTGCTACATTTTAAAAAATGAAAACCGCTTTTCAAAAAAAAACAACCTTTTTTTGTGTGTGCTGTATTTATTTGTGTTTAATTTTCTGTCAGTCTAAGTTGGAGGTGAAGAAGGAGGCCGGTGAATCCCCTCCGTCGGAGGCCGCCTGTCTGTGCTCCCCTCCGCCAGCCAAGAACCAGTGCGCCAGCTGCGGGATGGAGATCCAAGACCGGTACCTCCTGAAGGTGAGAAATCTCAAAAGTAAAAAAACAAAAAACAGCGAGTCACATATTATGTGTTGGGACGAATTTAAGAAGCACAATTATTCCTTCAATAATCACTCTTTTTTGTCTTTCTGTTTTTCTTCCTTTTCATTTGTATTTCTAACGCTTCGACGCATCAGTCTGTATTAATTCCTCCTGTTTTCCTGCGCAGGTTAATAACCTGAACTGGCACTTGGGTTGTTTGGAATGTTCAGTCTGCAGAGCGTCTCTACGCCAACACAACAGCTGCTACGTCAAAAACAAAGAAATCTTCTGCAAACTGGATTATTTCAGGTAAAATGAAGGTTTCACTTCGCCGCGCATCGTGTAAACATTTATCAGGGAGCAAATCGGACACGATTAACATCCTTGAACGGCCATTTTTATCATTTTCTCACGCATCCATTTACGTAATCATTTATTTATTTTTAAATGCGTTTATCAAGGAACCAATTAATAACGACCTCACTAATTCAGTGTGTCTAGTTTTTAAAATAGAGTTCGAGTTTGTATTTTTTTTTTAAATTGCTGAGCATTAAATAGGTCGCAGAAGATTCAAAACTCATTTAGTTATTTGCATATTATTTAAATTATTCAAATAATACTTCAGTATAACATATTAAAAATATGTAAGAATTAGGGTTTTTAGCCTTTCATTTAAGAATCTAATAAAACAAAAAATAAAACGTAACTTAGCATAAATTAAATCAAAGAATAATTCATGTTGTATTTTAAACAGTTTTGTTTATTGGACATTTAAAAAAAAGAATTTATTCCTGACGAAGGCTGAGCATTGTTGAAGAAACGTATTGGCCACAAGCATCTTTATTTTTTCAGGGCTTCTTATCTGCTGATGCGTATCACAGCAAACTATTTTAAGGGACAAAATTGGCTTTGCCACCTTTTGATAATGGGTGTCAATGCAGCGTGGAACTTTAGGTCTGTGTGATCACTGACGGGAGGCCTCACAAAGATCTAATCTCTGTTTATTGATGAAAAAACTGTTTTAAGGTCACAACCTGCCATCACAGTTTTACATCTTTTTTCCTAGGATCAAACAATTCTAATAATTTACCATGTGCAAATTTGTGTATGTAATACCGTCACAAAAAGATGATTGCGTGTTAAAACATGGCATAAAATTTAGTTAAGCTTCATCTCATATCTTCATCCTCACAGTAGGTTTGGTACAAAGTGTGCCCAGTGTGGCAGGCAGGTGTACGCCAGTGACTGGGTGCGGCGGGCTCGGGGCAGCGTGTACCACCTGGCCTGCTTCGCCTGCTTCTCCTGTAAGAGGCAGCTGTCCACCGGGGAGGAGTTCGGCCTGGTGGAGGGCAGGGTGCTCTGCCGGAGCCACTATGACATCATGCTAGACAACCTCCGCAGGGCTGCAGAAAATGGTAAAAAACATGGAAGCTTGCATTTGATTTGTATCTATCTATCTATCTATCTATCTATCTATCTATCTATCTATCTATCTATCTATCTATCTATCTATCCATCCATCCATCCATCCATCCATCCATCCATCCATCCATCCATCCATCCATCCATCCATCCATCCATCCATCCATCCATCCACCCATCCACCAATGACATCCTGTATGAAGTGTTAGGATGTGGTTTGACCTGAGTGTGTGTGTTGGAAGGCACTGGGCTGACCCTGGAAGGTGCTCTTCCCTCTGACCAGGACTGTCAGCCAAAGCCGGCCAAGAGGGCGCGGACGTCGTTCACTGCCGAGCAGCTGCAGGTAGACTCGGCTCTGGCCCTCACGTGCGCGCTGCACTCTGTCCTGGGGGTTGGTGTTGTTTGACCTGTGTGTGTGCCTGTGCAGGTGATGCAGTCCCAGTTTGCTCAGGACAACAACCCTGACGCTCAGACGCTGCAGAAACTGGCAGAGATGACGGGGCTGAGCCGCCGAGTCATACAGGTGGGGAGAGACCGGGACCTTCGGCACATGTTCGTGAACGTTTGCTTAAGCAGGCGTTTTTCACACAGGTTTCTGGGCTGGTTCAGTCACTGGTCGTATTTATCGGGGATTAGTCTCACTGCTTTTGTTTCCGTGATTTCCGAAGCCATAAAATATCAACCCTTGATAAGTCTTTTCATCTAAAAGAGAGATGAGCTTTAAATTAACATCTGTCTTTTGGATTTAGGGAGGGGCTCCCCAGGCAGGACACTCCATGTGTGTACAATTATTATATTATACATTTAAAGTCTATAATTAAACAATGACCAGTAAAAAAGCTTTGAGGATCCAGCAGGCATGCACACAGAGCTCTCTGCCAAAGTTCCTATACTATAATTACCAGCATAGGGAACCATCCACCTTGGTTATAACCACTTTGGCTGAGGTAGCGTCATGGTCTCGTGGAATGAACGAGCAAGTTCTTTTTTTAAAAAAAAAAGGAATTCACTACGTGAACAATGTTTGAAATCGACACATGTTGAGCAGATGCATCATGAGATCTCGAAACAAGATTTAGGCTTTTGGTGATTAACTCTTCATACGTGTGGCTCAAAACTAGCATACTTCTCTCTGCGGTTAATGCACAAACATCAGCTCCAGATCGTCTGTCGAGGCAACAAACGTCTATTTTTGCTTTCACCGTTGCAGATATTCATAGCAGTTTTTGTCCTGGACACAAAAGGGTGGACAAAAAATGACAAAATCAGCCTGCGACACACTAGGATTATCTATCTACTGTCTCTGTCTCTCTCTCTTACACACACACACACACACACACACACACACACACTGCTGGATGATCACATCATGTGTAAAATTTTCCAGGTCTGGTTTCAGAACTGCCGCGCACGACACAAAAAGCAGCCGCCCCAGAACAGCTTCTCCCAGAGCGCTCCGCTGTCCAGGATGCCGACATCGCTGCCAGACGATATCCCCTACTCGCCCTTCAGCGGTCTGGACCAGCCGCACCTCCTGGCCCTGCACGGATACCTGGACAGTGAGTGTCAGACGTCTGACCCACACAGAATATTATTTGTAGAAACCCTACCATGAACACATCAGTTACACCCCAGAGATTTTCCTCAGCTACCTTCAAACACAGGAGCCCACCGGGACCACACACCTAAGGTGCCCGTAGGTCACGGACAAAATAAAATAAAATGTCTCCTGTATCAAGTATTCCTGAGGTGTTTTTCTTCATCTGAGTTGTGTCAGACAGTTTGAGTCGATGCAAATATCAATTTCACCACCACAACTGCATCCAGAACGTCTTAATGCGCAGTAATTTGATGTTGCTTCTCTCCTCCGTGCAGCGCATCCCTTCTCCGTCCTGGCCGCGCAGAGCCAGTTGACCCATCCGTCCATCTCGTTGCCGCAGCTGCCAATCAGCCGCTGACCTCTGCTGTATGATTTCCATGGCGTCTGGACTCCAGGAGTTCAATCCCCCACCACAGCAGGGACTTTCCCCCCCATTTTCAGTATCTGGTTGTTTGTTAAAAGACAGCTGAGCTGAAGTTCTGAAGGAACTGGACTGTGTCCATTGGATATCCCACCACTGGGCCACGGGGGAGTTTTTCTGTTGTTGGGCAGTGAAGATGGACACTTTTACTCTTCATTTTTCCAATAGCATGTGAGGCATTTCATCAGAGGGGGAATCATGCTCACCTTTTGATATTGCCGCAATACCAACACAGAAGAAGGAAAAGAGGGAGCGTTGCCGCGGTAAAACATTAAAAACCTCAGCATATTTCTTACATTGGTGACGTACGTTTGCAGCCATACTGTCCTTCATGGTTCTATCTGAAAAGTCTTATTTATTGACAGTGAAACTTTCCATTTTAAAAAAAAAAAGCACTTTTAACTGTTTTTTTGTCAAATGCTTGCAGTGATTGTACAGCGTAAATACTGTTATGAGGTTCTAAAATGTATCAGAGCTGTGATGACAACGGTTTGTTGTTTTGGTTGTTTCAATAAATCAGAATCTGGTTGGTTCAGTTGTGCAGAGGTGTGTGCGTCCGCAACACATTTTCAAAGGGATGTTGGGACAGAAACGTGTAGAACATTAACACAGGTGATTATTTTTAGACTACGAGTGGCTGTCAGAGGCCAAGTAGCTGTTATGGCGGGGTTCTACTCTGCTCCAAACCTGCACATTATCTCCAATTTACACTCCACAGGAAATGTGATCAGTTATACGGTGAAAACGATTCAGCGTGGACATTGATTTGGCACTTTGTTAGCTTTTGTGAGGCCTTTTGACACAAATTATCTCCACTTCTGACTGACGACACTTAAGAGTCTGGGATGGAAAGAACGGAGGTGACTGTGAGTCAAAGAATACCACTGGATCTGGATTTTCCAAACTGGATTGATTTTTTTTTTTTCAACCATTGTAACAAAATAACTCCCCCAATTTTCCACCGAGTGCAGTCATTTATTTTTAGACTACGGTGAAAGTGTCATGTGTGAAACATGACTGCTTCCTCAGTTTTGTTAATGCTGCTGCAGCGATTTGACATTTTAATGCCAATTCTAGCACATTTTGGAATGCTTTGCTAAAAATTGATCACAGCCAGGGTAACAAACAAGCAATGAGCCTGTAAAATGTCAAGACAAGCTGACAAATTACTTTACTTTCTTGAAAATGTGTCGTCTGAAAGCAAACATGACTGTATGGCAGTGCTGGAAGACTTCAGAAGCTTCAGAAGATCTTATGTTTGGGTTGTCGGTTTCCAGTATCAAAGAAATTGTTCCAAAAATTGAAGAGAAGTAAACTTCTGTATATGAGAGACAGCATACCATGTAAGTAGGAACCGTAGAAGCTTACATTAACTCCTGCGAAATGTCTCGGCAGCACATAATAATAACTGCTTCAATCTTTTTCTTTCTCATATAAATATTTGTACACAGTTTACAGCAGCTATTTATGGGTTCCCATGAATATGTGTATGTTGCGTCATTCTGCTGCAGCTAATCTGTCCAGTCAAACAGTCTAATTTCGGTCTTTAGTCCATTTCTTTTGCTTTGAAAATGTAAATAGAAAGGTTCAATTATTTTTTTTAAAAACCCATCTATCTTCTTGTGGTTAAGAAAAACTAAAACCCAAGCTAACAAATGTTGATAGCTGTTTTTCCTTCATGATTCAAATGCACGTTTTTTTTAATTATGAATTGAACTGTGTTGTATACCAGCAGTATTGCTACTATAGTGGGGACATCTTTAGTTTTCTGGCTTATTATATGCAGATATTCAGCTTTGCTGTACACAACTTGGCATATTTTGTTTCTTAACAATCATCTGTGGCCAGAGGGTCGAAGTTCCAAAGGTATTATTGTGACACACAAGTGTGACCTACATGTACATCCTAGTCGATACACTCGAATTAAGGCAGATGCATGGATGTTTTGAGATTAGTACCATGCTGACCCTGCTCTTCTTGGTGTCAGGTATAGCAGCTAATGCTAAAATTGTGCATGAATTAAGAAAAAACAGCAAGCCGGCTGGGACAACATTTGGAATATTAGTGTCATAAGGGAAAAGTGCATTTAATGGGGATTCCATAATAACTGTATAAAGAACTGAGTTCTGTTAGCAACTGCTGCAGAGGCTGACAAGACAGTCAGATGGCATTATTATGGGATAGCAGAGCCTTAGCTACCAATATAATTGCTTGTCTGATGGCTGCCGTATCATAAGATGCACATAAGCATTGTGATATACTGCTGTATAACATTTGACGCTAACTGCATTAGCTTTAGGTTTGCCTGTGTTCCTCCTAGCTACATTATTATACTGTCCTGGCAGGAGTTGATCCCACTGAATAAAGATTCGAATCAAGCGTGTCTGGTGTCAGCACAGTGGTGGTTATGGTATGTGTCGTCAGTCAGATGTATATGGTTCTTTAGGGAGCGTTCTGCAAACCGTACCTGAGAGCGTCACGTTGGGGTTATCAGGGAACAGTTCAAAAAAGTAAGTTCACTGATTTTTTCATAAATTTAACTTTGCTTCCCCTTTTCCACCCACACGCACACACAGTCACTTCCACTTGATTCACTCCGGGAAGAAGCCTATTGAAGAAAACAACGGGCCCTCCTTGTGAAATCTAAGAATGAGAGCTGTCTCCGTGCAGAGCAGCGAGATGATTATCAGGCTGACACAGTTTGGGCCACCTGCCAGCACTATACGCTGTAAAAACTCACATTTCTTCTAAAGTCGCTCAGCTCTACGAGCTCTTTAGGCAGCATTTAGCCATGTCTCTCCCCGTGCACAAGCGTCCCACGAGCATTTAAGCTGTCTCGTTTTGTCATCATGTCGTGCGTCTGCATCGATGATTGGCAGCTTCAAGTGGTTGCAGATGAAAGCGGGCCCCCGCGCTAATGAATAGGCCCCTGATTGCAGAGCTGCTCGCTCTCTGAATTACAGCATCGCCCGCCTAATGAGCAGATACACTGCACTGCCCCTCGTCTCAGTGTATTCACATTTCCCTGCTTCACGCTGATGAGCTCTCCTCTTCACAACAGTTATCAAAACCTCTGAGGAAGATTGAAACATGAGCCATCTTTATCCTCCTCTTCCTCCTCCAGCATATTTATGATCCTGCCACATGCTGGCAGGATCTTCTATTGTTTTACTGCTTCATTTTCTGAATGTTATCCTGTGCTAACAGAGGCTTCAATGTAGAAGAATGACTGGTTAGCATTGCTAAATTAAGATAATAATAACTGGTTTACATTTGTATGTAAGGTCCTTCAAACTGATGTGGATTAGGTGATAAGACTATATTATAATTAATATTAGTTTTTTAAAAAAAAAAAAAAAAACTCCTAATGAAGGAAACAACATCCTGGGATGATGTTTCAAACTAATTTCCAAAATATTCTAAACATATGGCAATTTGCCTTTGGCATAATAACAGTTATTAGGAAGTAATTTGTGACATCATTTAGGTTTTTACATTTCTATGCCATGAAAATAATATAAACTAGCAGACTAATTGGTGTTATGTAATACTAACCCAATGTTGTTTATCTGTCATATTTTTTTTAAATTTGAATGTGCATCCTGGGGTGTTTAAAATAATAGTTACATTCAAAACGATATTTGCAGGATATGCTGACAAATAATGCTGTTTTTAGTGACCTGAAAAGACTGTTTGTACATTCCTTTGTTGCTATTGTTCTTTTTGATATTATGTTTAAATCTCAGATTAATTTACTTTTATGTTAAATAGTATCCAAGGGGGAAAGAAAGATTATGCTTTGTGCTTGAGCACAGTTGTTTTGATCTGTAAACATTCCAGGCTTCAGTCTAAATGCAGACCGGCAATAATGTTGATTAGCTCTTTGGTGACACAGCTAACTATCAGAGTTCTTCTTAGACTAAATTTGATGTCCGCAACTCAACAATTTGAGGTCTGAGAGCTGTACGGCTTTAACAAACAGCACTGTCAGCATCCACATGATACCAGTGGGCATTTTGGGGTGGATTTTACTTGAGAAGGCAAAAAGGACCACAGTGGATTTACTTGGTGGCTCCGCGTGTTTTGTTTGAGCATGAGCGTTGCACAAGACTCCTACTTAGTCTGTCTATAAAAGATCTACATGGCTGGATTCAGTAAAACATTTCCAAACAAAGCAAAGAAAACAAATTCATGCAACAGAAATTCTGAGAAATGGATGCTTTTTCTTTTGTGTGAACATACAAATGATACAGTAGCAGGACAGTTGTGTTGAAAGCAAAAAAAAAAATGGGCTTGAGCCCATGATTCATTTAATCAGGACTGACAACCCAAAGTGCACCATGCAAAAACACTAGAGCTCTCCATTCTGATACAAGAAGCAGAGATTTAAATGACACCTTGAGGCTTATTCCTCAGGTAGAGGAGCAGCCATCTCACAGAGACACACAGATTATAATGAAGACTGACACATTAAATACCTCGTTTAAAATTGTTATTCTCTGTCATAGTGGGAGCTAAATAAATAAATACGCTTTCTTAGTTCTGTCTCTAGAAACGTCGTTTATTTTTTAAATAATGGGTCAAACACTGTAATGACTAATAATTTTAGGAGGTAAATTCGGTACAGACATAACAAGAAACCGGGGTCTGTACAGCTGCTATCATGTCAGTCCTTTGAAAGATCAAATATGGACCAGCCGCAGGGGTATAAATTAAACAGGAACATCATCGATACCGGTGTCCAGACCCAGTCCTTGAGGGCCGTGAACAAGCTGGGATTTCCTTAATTCTATTCCACTGGCGTAGGAATTGGATTTTATGAATTCAGGAATATGCGTCGTTCAGCTTGTGTTGACCGCTTTGACCCAGTAGGTGGCGGTAGATCTACGGTTCATCGCAGTGCTGGTGAAAGTTGATCCAGCTTCCAAACTTCTTGACCTATATTCATCTGAATGTAACAATACTCACAAATGTCAGAGCTATAAACTAATATTACAATTCTGTTTTTGTTTCGTCTACCGTTGGAATTTGCTGACGGCTGCTGTGGCAGATTGGTAAGGCAGCATTCCAGGTCACTGTTAGCTGATATATGGATATGACCTACAGGAACACATCTTATACTGCATGTGTGTGTGTGTGTGTGTGTGTGTGATTTGAATGGACCTTTGCCCCACATTTCTCAGGGGTCTTTACTTTCTTTTCACTCTATCATGCCATTGTTCCCGCTTCCTCCCATTTCTCCTCATCCCGGCGGGCCGACCCCAAGTGAAACCGGCTCAGGGTGCATTGTGTCTGACTCAATGGTATCGTTGTGGCGACAACGCAGCCCTGGTTTCAAACCTGCAGCCCAATTTAATCAAACAGGTTAGACAAAAACAAAGAGGGCAATGTCACCTCAAATAGAGCTCTCTCAAAGTGGATAATGTCAACACAGCCTTTTCATATTAAATTATACTCTCTTTCCTTTCAATGCTTCACATATTACTATTGTGTAACCACAAATATCCTAATCATATGTACTGGTAAACCCTGATCCAAGCGTTCTAAAGACTTTAATGAAGTCTGTATTCAATAGTTTTATTAAACCCGGAACCAACTAACAGGTGCATTTATCTCACTAAGGCTTTGACAGACCTGTAGTGTGTGATTTCTATTTTTTTTCCGCTGCTCTGCCAGGTGTCAAATAGCATCCTTCTGTTTGTTGCTGTGGGAGTAGTCGCACCAACGATGGCCCCACCCCCATCAAAAAGAGCCGTGTCTCTGTGGCTGAACTCACCTGAAAATTTTGGTCCTGCAGGAACAGTTGTTCACCCGTTTGGGAGAATTAAGGAAAAACAGCTCAGTGTAAGTGTTTTTCTTCTTTACACATGAAATAAGTGTTCTAAATGATCTCGGTAGAAAGTGGTTATGTTGTTAAGTTGAACACTTTAACTACAAAGTACACAGGTGAAGGACTACTTCAAAATCTGAGGAGAGTTGCTTCAAAACGTTCTTATTCCTGTTCTTCTGCGACAACTTAATGGAATATATTTGGCTCTAAAAGTATTTTTTCACTCTCCTCTTCACATTCCGAAGACCTCCATCTTATTCTCCTGCAGTGGACGCCATGTCTTTCATCACCAGCCAGTCTGTGCGCAACTACTCTCTACGCCAGCAACCTTTCTCCAACACGTCTGTGAGGGACAGCGGACGCAGCATCCTCTCCAAACCCCCTGCCACGATCAGCAACTTGACCCGCTCTGTCTCGTTGGGCAATGGCCTCAACACGCTGGGCTCCAGCTTCAAATACAACACCACCAGCACTAATGATAAAGAGGCAATGCAGGGCCTGAATGACCGGCTGGCCAACTACCTGGATAAGGTGCGCTCCCTGGAGAAGTCCAATGCCGAACTGGAGGTGAAAATCAAGCAGCTCATGCTGGAAAAGGCTCCAAAATGTCATGACATTGAAGCGATGATGGCTCAGGCACATGCCATTGGGCAGGAGGTCAGTCTCCCTGGGTTGTGTCTTTGTAAAAAAAAAAAAAAAAAATGTTCAGAAAGGTCTTCTTTTTCAATGTCTATTATGTCCACACAGTTCTTTTTATTTAAAATGTTTAAGTGTATCATTACATGTTGGCATAAATGTCAAGCATTCTTCTAAATTATGCTAAATATGAACGAGTTCCTTATCAAAGGTAAAATGGCATGGTTTTTCAGTTACCGACGCGCCTAACGCCTCTAGTACTAAACCAGAACATAACACTGTGTCGTCCTTGTTGTTTCTAAAGGTGAGAAAGAAGAGCCTGGAGAACGCCCGGATCATGCTGGAGATTGATAATGCCAAACTGGCGGCTGATGACTTCAGGGTCAAGTGAGCATCCCACATAGAGGTTCCTTTCTTTGGCCTGCCTGCTAGCGGTCACATGGGAGTGTCAGACTGCGAAAGCCTTGTGAATAAATGGCGTTAATGTCAGTCCGTGAAATCAGAGCCACTTTCTCACGATGCTCGGACACGGAGGGAGCGGGATGCACAGCTACAGTGTGCACAGAGGTCACGGACCCGTCATCCATGTCGGAATGGTGCTGTTTAATTTAAGATGGTGGATGAAGAGTGATGTCTTTCACCAGCTCTTGTGAGCAGGTTGGCATTCCCACTCTGGTGTTGCTGTAACCCAGGGTAACCCTATGTGTGCATTTCTGCAGTACAACCTGAGGGTATATTAATTTAAGGTGCGAGAATATTTTGTCTGCACACAAGCCCAAAGGGATTGGTAGGAAGTACCATATTTGTCTGACTTGGTAGACACTTCTAACTGTTAAGACATAAAATGCCCTTAAGATCTTTTTCATCAGAATATTTACTTAAGTGAATATCCTTTTGCAGTCATTGCTATTATGTCCTTTTATACTGTATGTGCCTCTGGTCTCGTTTCTGCAGATGGGAGGCCGAGGCTGCCTTGTGCCAGTCAGTGGAGAGAGACTGTCAGGCTCTGAGGCGGGCTAAGACTGACCATGACCAGATCATCGGAACCCTGCGTGGGGATCTGGAGAGCCTGAAGGAGGAGCTCTATTTCCTGAAGAGGAATCACGAGGAGGTATGAATGAAACATGATAACACCTCAACTCTGGAGATACGTAGTTTTTCTTCAGGGATGTTTAGGATATTAACACCCATGACAGGAACATTTGAATCTAACCAGTCACAAGGTGTCTGTATGCTCAGTCTGAAAGGTGTGGTGTCCAGGATGTGGAATATTCCACACTTAGACTTAAAAATCAATGGTTTAGTGTTTGTTTCTATTTTTCATATTTTAGTACATGCTGATGTATTTAACATGCATGCAATTAAAGTACTCATGTGGATGTTTTGAAGCGTTTTAGATGAAAATGCTGGTAATGAATTGTTTCCTTTTTAGCTAATAATCTCTAATAATTCATCTGTGAAGCATTACCACAATGCTAAATACCTATATTAGAGAAATTCAGACAAAAATGACAACAGAAGGCAAAAGTAGAAATAAAATCGGATTAAATGCCATTGTAAATAAAGGTAAGTCAAATGTTTTCTGTGTTCATACTGGGAGAAATCGACCTGAACAAACTGCTCAGACAAGATCATTAAAAAACCCTCTAATATTTTTGAAACTGAAAATGGCAGTTTGTGGGTTTTATATTAATTCTATACCAGTTGACGTTATACTGGTGAACTGGAAACTGGGGGTTTGGAAATGATCCAAGGCAGAAGAGACTACAGATAAGTGTTTAAATGGGACTTCAGAAGCATCGTGACTACTTTCCTCTGCAGGAGATGAACGCGATTAGGGCTCGTCTGGCCAATGAGCAGCTGAGCGTGGAGGTGGACGCCGTTCAGGGTCCTGATCTGGGGGCCACCATGGCTGAGCTGAGAGTCCAGTACGAGGGCATCACTCGCAAAAACAAGGAGGATGCAGAGGCCTGGTACCTCAAGAAGGTCAGTCAGTGTATGAAAGCCCTACCAGCTGAAGCCCAGTGATGCTGCAACCCCCCCCCCACCCCCACCCCACCCTTCCCCATGGCAGGGATGAAAGGTGCCTTCAACATCTCTGTAATCTGCAACGCTGAAGCTTCTTACTGAATTTCATCTTGGAATTAAATACATAAAACCCAGTCGGACTCATCCGCACTATCCTTAGGAAGCACCCTTGATTCTCAGACCGGAATCGTTGTCCATAATCTGCCGCCTCATCCAGCAATTCCTCGAGTCCCATTCTCGAATAGCCAGCACATTTGTAATTTCTAAGTTTCAGGAATTCTTAACTTTTTAAAACTTTACGCCGAGTGTTGCTTCCGCAGGTAGAAGCCGTGCAGTCGCAGGTGAAGGAAAGCAATGAGGCCTTGCGCTTTGCTCAGAGCGAGCTGAGCGAGAGACGCCGTTTCCTGCAAGGTCTGGAGGTCGAAATCGACAGCCTCCGGAAGCAGGTACGGAACGATGGAGTGTGTGATCTCCAGGGACAACACACAACCTGTTCAAGACCAGCGCCAGCTGTTATTTTCCCCTCTCCATTGTCAGATACATCTGAAAGTCATTTCAGTCTCTATTCAAACAAAGAGTGGTGCAAAGTACACCGCTTTCTCACTCCATGTAATCCATCAGTGTAGCACGACCAACAGTCTAACAAGTGAAGGTTTTGTCCTCTAAGGGGAGAATATGCACACAGATCAAAGTACAGTGCAACAGGACAAATATAATGTAGCTCGTTGCAGTTTATGAGCACATAGCGTTTTAAAAAGAGACTGTATAGGTAGGATGGTGTAAAGGGTTTGCTTTTGATATAACGCGTCAGGTTCATTAGAAGAAACAGCAGACAGACAGAGGAGGAAGTTGAAATGGAAAATATTTTAGTCGCAAAGATTAATTTTGCAGGTAGAGGCACCAAACATAAATCTTGTTTAATGGCTGTTTAATATAAACAGTCAATATAAACAATGGCTGTTTAATATAAACAGTCAATATAAACAATGGCTGTTTAATATAAACAGCCATTAGCTGCCTTGAATTCAGTCTCATCTCCCAAACTTCAACAAGCTTATTGTATTATTAGCTATTGTTTCATGGATTAAAAGGAAAACGTTTTTTTTCAAAGGTCTCCTTTTTTTCCTAGCAGGTTTATGTGTAAATTCATCAAATGTTTCCAGTGGGAAAAGCTGAATTTAGGCGTAATGTGCTACATGTTTAATGTTCATTGCATCATATTTTGATGCTGTAATCTTGTAATGTTTGTACAGTAACTTGCTGTTTCACTACATGTTCTGTCAAAAGGTGAGCGTGCTGGAAGGAAACCTCACAGAGACCGGACTAAAGTATTCTGTGGAGATGGATCGCCATCAGGCCTTACTGACCCAGCTGGAGGACGAGTTGTCCCAGTTACGCCTGGACATGCAGCGCCACAAGACCGACTACGAGCAGCTGCTGCGCATCAAACAGAACCTGGAGATGGAGATAGCGACCTACAGGAGGCTGCTGGAAGGAGAGGAAATGTAAGTAAATGACACCAACATTTACACATGTGTCACATATGTCACTCATATTCATAATGTTTGATATATAAGATGGCATGTTTTTAAATTGTTCAGCTCTAGATATAGCGTTAAATGGATTTGTTATTTTTTTGCTTCTCATTATCATGATATTATCTATTTTCCCCATGCAGGATTAAAGAAACTCCCCCTCCTCCAAAGAGTAAGTTAGTTCAGTTTTTTTTTTAATCCCTATGTAAATTTATTTCTCTCCACTTTTTTTACAGCACAGTCCTGTCATGAGTGGGAACACTCAAAGTCTGAGTCCATGTGTGTGTTGATGCCTCCACCCCAAACACCACAAAATGTCATATAGCCAGTGAGAGTTTCAGCTCCTGGGGGACATTCATGGAGGCACCAGTTTCCTGTTGTCTTTTCTTACAACACAGCCTCTAATACTAGATTCAGAAAGCTGCAGGGTCATGCATGTATTGATGATGGAAGAAAAGAGATTTTTGTTAATGTGTGACTATTCTCACCTTAAATCTGTTACAGTTGAACCAGATGTGAGGACCAGGAAGATTGTGAAAGTGGTTACGCAGACTATGGTCAACGGCAAGGTGGTAGATGAGTCCAGCGAGGTGGAGCGGTTTGAGGAGCGCAAAAAATGAACCAAAGTTGAAGGAGCAGTAATGCTTATTTGACCCGAACACCCTGCTGATGCAGGTTTTGTTTTCCCTTTGAGATGATTTAATGCCAAAGTAATTAATGCCATATGATTTGAAAACTAAATGGAATACAAACTTTTTAAAATTTTCGCTTTAAGAGCAATGTGATACCTTTCTGACCACTGTATTTCAGGAAGTGTGTTGATGACTCTGGTGTAACTAATTATTAAATAGAGCAAAATGAGGGATAGTGACATTTTCATGGTTAAGTCAAAATTCATGTTTGTTTCAAAAAGGAATATTTGGAAGTATATTTTGTGATGTAGCAAAGTATGGGCAGTGCTTTATTTTTGTAAGATTAAATTAGCTTTCTTCTAATGCCAGTAAGAAATTATATCTACTTTATCTTATTTATGCTTAAATTGAAGAATAAAGCTGTGCCCAAACCAGCAACTGCAAACTCAGTTTCAACATGAAAGCCAATAAGGATTCTCTCAGGATAGAGAACAATACACACTGCACCAAGAGATAAACTTTTTTTAGGAATACATTTAAATCAACTCTATAAATTTCTGTTCATTTGATGGAAATCCTTTTGCAAAAATTGACTGTACTGCAATCTGGCAAAATCAATAAATCAAATGTTTAAAACCAAAGAGCCAAATATTTATGAACTGCTTTATTTAGTAATTATAAGTTAATTTTAAGTTTTTTAAAAATCTGTTCAGAACTGTGTTGCATAGAACTATAAAATCAATAATGTGAGTGTTTTAACAAACTATTGCTTAAAATCGCACAAATATTCAACAGGCCAAACCTGGCCTGCTACAGTCATGTCGCTAAATATTGATATCATACATAAAAATAAAGTCAATGTTATAATGAACTACGTTACCCACAATTCTTAGGTCGACAGCCGCCGTCTATTTCCGTGTTTTCTCTTGTGGAATCGGAGGGGATGATGGCTGCAGTATGTCGACATGGATATAGTTCCCTGTCCTCTTGAACCTTCGCCTGCTCTTTTATTAAACTTTTATTTCCTGAGCTGAATTATTACAGTCATTATTATTGGTGATAACTGTAACTTGGTTCAATCACTAGAGTCTATTGCTAGAAAGGGAGCAATTGTCATGGATAAACTTTCAATGGGGAGGGGCCTTCATGTGTCCCTGGATCTGGACTCACCGCCCCAGGTGGTGCGGGTGTCACATCACGCACAACACGCACGGGTGTGACGCCCAATTGTGTACCTAAGGTACATGTGTAAAAAGAGAAGTGGCGTCGGCCTTTCCCTGTCAATGACAATAATGTAAATATGAGGTTGTGCCGATAGATGGGGAACTTAATTGAATCACAATGTCTTGATTTGCGAAGGAAATAGAAACATGACTGTGTGTATTTATTTTTTTAATGAATTTACAAAGCATCGAGAAAGCAACTTTTCCAATTACAAGCTTATCTGCCAAATCTTTACATGGCTGGAAGATTATGGCTCATATGAATTTAAAAAACAACAACAACAGGGAGAAGCTACAAAATATCGTATCCATTCTCTTTCTTGATTTGTTCTATTATGACTAATCACCTATTGTTACTGTAGTGTAATGCTTTGAACAGGAGTAATCATTAACCAGTGTTATCTAGTTAGTTCTTCACCTACATCTTTTCTCCTCCTCTGGGATCATAATTCTAAAGCTTTTATCAGTCATTTTAGAGAGATAGAAGCTCAAACAGAAACTTGACTGATACTGAGCGAAGGGAGGGGAAAAACACACAAAGAAAGAAGATTCTGTACAGGAGGGCAGAGACTTCCAGGCCCCGGTGTCAGGTGACGCTGTTTGGAAGTGTTGTTTCAGTTTCCCCTGTTATTTATTTTGATTCTTTTTAGCTTGGAGGAATCACTGTAATGCCAAATGAGGGAGTCAAAGGAAACAGAGTTCAGACTTGGATGACATATGGAAGTGCAAAGAATAATGAATTAAATAATAAAGTCAGCTGTGCAGGGCCACTGTGATAATTAAGTCAGGTGAAATATGGAGATAATGAACATCTATCATCTCAGAGGTTTATGCCCTCCACTCGAGGCTGGGTAGAATATGACCAATGTTCAGCTAGCTTGGTTTTTTATGGTGACTTTCACTCCAAAACGTTTTGCATATAACATGCATTAATAGCTTTAAAGTATAATTAATAGGTTCGTTGTGAGCACTCATTTCTCCCTGCTGCCCTTAAATGGAGGGAGTCATCAGCTGATCACTCCTCCCCAAACAAACGCCATCTGACATGGATTAATGATTTACAACTGTGACTTTTAACTTGATGACTTTAACGTCAGTACGCCTTTGTACTCTGTCGTTTGATTCAATTATGAGGTTTTAATATTTTACCCCATCTCCGGGAATATCTCATAGTCCTCTAATATTTGACTGCTTTGGTGTTTAAACAAAAACCTGTTAGTAGAATCGCTGAAAGACGGTCTGTTTGAAATCCTGAATGAAATACTGTCAATACTTCTCCCGTAAAGCCTTTTGTTAGAAGGATGTTTAGTCAGGTTTATTGCTGCTGGTGGTTTCATCCTTATCTGAGTTTGCAAAAGACCCCTCAAGTCTGGGAATAACTGAAATAGGGCTGACATCTCTAAAGGACTGAGTCTGGGCCAAAAGAAACATGTAACCTACTGCTGTTGACTTTTTCCCAGCATAGCTCTTATTAACAGGAATTATAACCTGTTTCAATTGAGTATTTGATTAAAATGCAGTGGAGTGTTCAGCTTGTGTTTCTGCATATTTGCTGCAGTTTAATGTGGCTCTACTTTCACTCTGGTGTGAAAGTTTTTGCTATAAAAGACACATTCACAGACTGGAACGTCACCAGTAATGTCTGAAGCTGCACCCACCAGGATCTCACTACTCTCTACCATTATTCTCACACACTGTCTAAATCACAAGAGTTTCTTTCTTTCTTTCTTTCTTTCTTTCTTTCTTTCTTTCTTTCTTTCTTTCTTTCTTTCTATCCATCTATCCATCTATCTATCTATCTATCTATCTATCTATCTATCTATCTATCTATCTATCTATCTATCTATCTATCTATCTATCTTTCTTTCTTTCTTTCCGAAAATGTGGTGTGCAGCGTCCTCTTGTGGATAAAGAAGAAAGTTTGTTATTTATTTATTTGATTTAGTTTAAAATGACATATTATCAGTAAGAGCAAAACTATTTTAAAATCTAAACCACAAAATTGTTTCGTGCATATTCGGAACGAAGAAAAAAGAAAAAAATATATGTGGGAAAAAGACAACACCCTTCATATCCTAATCTTTCCACCAATCTCAACGAATCCACTTCCCAGAAACACCAAAATACAAGCCATTATGTAAGTGTCACGATAATAAGTGCTCAATGGTTGTTCAAAATTGACTTATTTTAATTACTGAAGCTGATTGTTCATTTAAGAACAAATGTCATGGCCTTTTATACAAGCTAACGCCGACGCTAAGTAGCAGCGCAGTTAGCTACATTGTTGCTAATAGTTATTTTAAAATATCGCAATATTTAAACCAGTATTTATCTTGAAACAATTAATCATTTACAGGGATTTTACGTTTTCTGTCATGTAATCGAATGCTACTTGTAATAGTTATCGGTGTATTGTTGATTTAATGTAACGTGAGGATGTTTATTTGTTAGTGAGTTTCATTGCATGGCCTAAACGGAGGGCACTTTTCATTATTATTTTTTCGTCAACAATGTTAAACAATAAATGTGTGTTTTACTGTCTGACATGCTGAAGGTCTGGAAACGGCAGCAGTTTTCCTGCTCACATTTTTGCTGCTAACCGTTTTAAAGCCCTCGACTATGCGTTTGAGGTGAGTTTAAAGTGTGTTGCTGCCCAGATGGATGCTTTATTTTCCTGTGGGATCTCCTGTGTCCTTTCTCTGCTTCAGAAAACCACCCGTGTGCAAGTTATTATGGATCTGATGTCACTGCCAGCACCTTATTCCATTGGTACCAGTAACCTCTACCCTCATGATGGTAAACTGCCTGAGGACACCTACAGAACACCCTGGATAAGAGGTATATCTCTGGGCTCATGGTGTTGGTGTAGATCGTAAATAGTGTGCATCTATGCTGAGTTGATTGTTTTAGGAAACGTGACCTCCAGCTGCAAACTCTTGGTCAGTGGTTCTGTCCTGGAAGATCTGGGAGACAGAATTCAAGGGAACTCACCGGAGAGGTTCCGCTGTTATACACACACTGTCACTCTGGCCAACATTTGGCACTTGCTGCTTTGCATGTTGCATTTTTATACGTTTCAGATTTGACGCAAGTCTGAGTGGAGATGCCGAGGTGACACCCAGCTCTAATTCCGGGTTGCTGAAGGATCTGGATCAGAAGGAATACGTTTGTCTTGTAAAAGGGTCACAGTTCGACTCGTGTCAGGAATCATTCCTCAGGTGGACGTCTGAGCAGATAAAACCCAACGATGACAACGAGGGTAATTTGACTTTCAAAACAGGCACAAGGGAATTAGTCTCTTACCAATCAAATTGCTTTCTCACTGAGAGTATTTTAACATATTTCCAAGAATTCCTCCTGCCCAAAGATCTTATGATTGTGGATTACCTGCCACAATTTAAGAGACACTTACCCACCCTACGACTGAAGCTGTCTAGGCTGCAAACCCTTCCTGTGTCCGACCCTCTGCTGAGATCAACAGACGGCACTTTGGACTCTGCATTCAGGTGGGAAAATGAAGTTATTTTCCTGGTTTCTTTGTCATGTTCCTCACTCTGCTTTTTTTCTTTTAAAAAAAAATCTGTTTCAGGAACCTTGAGTCTTATGAACATCTCCCAGACGTGAAAATCAGTTACACTCAGATGTGCAGACACATTCAAGAAAAGTTTGCTAAAGAGTCTCCGGCGGCTGAAGAGGTACTCCAGGGTTTTAAAAGATTTTCCTGCACATCAATTAGCTTTAGCTTGGATTGTTTTGTCTCTGCAGTCTCTGCTGCTGCCAACAATGTTGGACACAGTGGATCTGAGCCAGGCCTACTACACCTCATTTTCCAGCATCCGTGGTCTGTTGACAGTTGTTCCTGAGCAGCTGGACGGACAGCCTCCTGTCCTTGATGTACTTAATGAAGGTGAATGCAGAATAGAGTTATACAGTAAGGCAAATAAAGTACAGACAAGTAAATGTTTCCCATTTAGATGTAACAGCCTCAGTGGAAATCTCTCAGTATGAAACCCAAGAGGAGTCTGTCAAGTGGAATATCCACCTGTCGGAGATGGCTGGTAAATGTCACCGTATGTACTTGTTGGTCATTTTGGTGGAATCTGCTGGACACTCAAAAGGTATCTTCTCTTTAAGGACATGCCATGCTTCCAACTGAACTAGAACTGGACTTGACTTTGAGTCCTGAAACCAGACTAACTCAAATCAGTCTGTCCACATGTAAACTTCAGATGGAGGAGCTGTCCCAGTGCTGCAGACCGTGAGTGCTCCGTCACACAGCACTAAACTTTGGTTGGTTTTCCAACGTTCCGTTAGTGAACCTGCATGCAATAGCGCTGATGCTTACTGATCATGCAGAACTTTACTGTCGGCAAAGACTCAGACAGAGATGGAAGCAGGACTTTGGAACGCAGAGAAACATCTATGTCCTGTGGTGGGCTTTCTGTTAGCAGGTGAGCACACTCACAACTCACCCCTCATATACATACCAAACTCTTGCTGAAATGTCTTTAAACCTTCCTGGAATTACTGCATAAGTAAACCTGCGGGGAGTAACGACAGTGTGGACAATGATTTAGCGAAACAAGTTACAACTAAGACCACTAGAGGGCGCAGCTCACCACCTTTAATAATATAAAGCGTGAGACTACAGGTGAACCCACACAGAGGGTCTAAGTCTCTGTCAGAGTTCAAGACTGTCACGACACCTAAAGAAAAATCACAATTCGAGAAAATAAAGTGTTCTAAAGGGTGTTATCATTCTAATCTTAATTTCCTACAGAACCACACGTGTGTACACCAGATGTATGCCTCCAGTCCATGTCTGAAGTATTTCAAGCCTTAAAGTTGGAGAGGCAAAGTCTTACCTGTGCCGGTGAAGACATGCAGGTATTTCTGTGCAACACTTGTGAGTTCACAGAGAAAATGGGTTCTGAGGTTCCCCCTGCCACGCATAGAAGGGTGGAAGAATTCGAGAAACTGCCACTTGAAGACTTTGAGGGTGAGGAGCCTTTCATTAAATCACCTTGTTCCTTGGATTTGCTGTGTGCTTTAGTGGAACAGCATATTACCAACATAACAATACAATACAATACATATAACATTGTGGATGTTATATGTACGTACTCTAAGAAGATTATTTACAGTCTTACTGCTCTTTAAACAAACATAAAAAAGTATGCTTTAAATCAGCGTAATTGATGTTTTTTTAGATAAGTTGGATAGCTTTTACCAAAATTGTTTCTATAATTTTTGCCTTTATGCTTCACATCCTGCATCTAAAGCTGTAGTTATTTGGATTTCTGACATCTTGTCTCCACTGTTCTTAGTCACAGAAAAGATATATCTGAAGAAACAGGAAAGTGCTTCTTTCCGTGCAGAAGCGGCTCCAGATGAGACGCATCTTGAAGGAGAAACATTCACAAATACGTCCCCAAATCCGCCTGCCGACCCATCTAAATCATCTGAAAACCAAATATTCCCCAAACTTCCTGCTAAGACCAAAGTTATGGACATATCTGCTCCTGAGACTAACACAAGAAGTAAAGGTGGCACAAAATGGAGAGAATACAGTTTAGGGCAGGTGGCATCCCCCAGACTAGACATCAGAGACGATCACAGAGGTGTGCTAGTGAACAGATATCTTCCTGAGGAGACCCTGGACCGTTTGTCCACCTTCATGATGCTGAGAGCAGAACAGGCAGTTCCTGTTGAACCAGTACAGAAAACTGTCAACATTCCATCTTTTGGTAGATTCTGTAAATACTATTTAATTATTAGTTTTGAGACAATTATCAGATAAATGAAATGAATCGTTATCTTATTTGTTTAACTTCTAAACAGCATCACAGCCGAACCAAAGGACACCTGATCTGCAGCCGTCGCTTAGACAGACGCACAAATCAGGCGACGGGCTGAAATATACGACGGGTGCCGTTTCAGAAAGTGTTACCAGAGAGCAGAACTCAGTTTGTCACTCAACAGGAGAAGTCAGCAGTCAACATGTCCAGTCTGTCATCCAGTACAGCAGGGATGTCCAGGCCACAGGTGCAACACACAGCAACTCCAGTTTAGATGCTCTAAGCATGTGAAGTAAA
Organism: Takifugu rubripes; assembly: GCF_901000725.2. Taxonomy (NCBI): domain Eukaryota; kingdom Metazoa; phylum Chordata; class Actinopteri; order Tetraodontiformes; family Tetraodontidae; genus Takifugu; species Takifugu rubripes. Next base: position 15,138,683 of record NC_042305.1, on the reverse strand, counting down.
ACTTCCTCCTTTCTAAATTATGAAAATGTCTTAAGTTCACTTTATAAAATATATGCTGCTTCCCAGACAGCCAGAAACGTGCCTACTGGGAGCTGCTTGAGTTTGCTGAGCCCCTTCTGAAGTCTGCCAGACAGCTGGGGCTCGACTTGCCAGTAAGGGGAGACTTCAGCTGCCTGGACCCTGATCAAACGCATTTCCTCCTGAAGCAGCAGGAGAATGTGTTCTGCAGGGCACACGCACAGAGCGAGGCGCTGGTCACAGGTGCATAATGTCATTTCACCAAGCAGGAGCCCATTTGTCGGACAACTTTATGCTTTTCATGGTGTAACATCTCTGCGATTCTCTGTTGCGTGCAGATCAGGAAGCGCTTTTCAACCTGGCAGCTCTCATTCATGCATTGGTGATGTTTAAAGAGCTGCTGCTGAACTGCACCCTCAGTGCTGCACTGGGTCAGTGCCACACTGATAAATCCTCAGCAATTCTGTGGCGTCGACTAAACTGCTAAGTGTTTTTCTGTTACCAAACCATGGCTTTGCAACCCAACAAACCTCTTTTCATATTGAAGACATGGTGACGTTTACTTCCTTTTCCTGTCGGTCTTAAGAGTACCTGACCCAGGCAGCTGAGGCATGTGCACAGCAGCATCTGCAACAGCTGTTGAAGAGGCTGCAGATCATCCTCTTGCTCAGTAACAAGAACCCAGAGACGAACTTCAAACTGCTGGAGCTGCAGCACCAGCTGTCTACGTGGCTGCACAGCAGGAAAGGACAGGATGCCACAGCCAGAGTTGGTGTTCTTTACAGACAGAGAATTATCACATTTTATATGTACAATGCAGCTGCAATGATTTAAAACATTAAGCGTTGTTAAGATGGCCAACAATCACCCAATATTTAATGCCGGTGCTCTTTACCTTCAGGTTATTGTCTTAATATCAGTTGACTGTGACAACAGTAGGTCTAGAATTATTACCAGCTTGAGTCAGGTTACTGGTGAGTGACATTTATTTCAAGTTTTTTGTAAGCTACTGCAGAACAAACTTAGATCAAAGCAAAATTTAAACCTGTAACAATCCTGAAATGCATCTTGCAGCTAAGTGTGTGGGGTTTTGTCATTTTAGGTGGCGCTGTGACTGCAGTGTCTCCTGAGGAAGGCAAGAAGAAATTGAACGGTGCCAGTTTAGTTAGCTGGTAAATTTGATTTTTTTTTTGTTCAATATTTAGCCTGACTTGTTAAGAGTTTCCTTTTCTGTATTTACCTGCTCTTTTTTTCCATCCCATACACCAGTATGCAGGACACTGTGTGTGCGGTAGTGTGTGAGCAGCACATAGGTCCAGATTTCCCCTGGAACCGTTTTTCTCTAGTGGTGGAGTACGACCGCCCAGGCCAGTCACCGTGGGCCGCAATCTGCAAGGAGAAGGGCATCAGTCACTTTACGTTTAACACAGTCCTCTCCGACTCTGGTTACCTGCAGCTATATTGTCATTGTAAAAGACACCCACACACTGCCATCATACAGTGATTAATGCGCTTTGGATTTGTTTTTTTAAGAGGAAGAAAAAATCCTGTGGTGTCTGGAGGACAACGTGCCTTATGTGTTGTTTGTGACAGAAGGGCTTCTCAGCTGCCCACATTTGCTACAAACACTGGAGTCGGGGTACATTTTTCACATTTATCTGAAAATAAATCATACCTGAACTCTTTACATTCCTTAATGTTGCCTGCTGAACCGTGTCTGAGTCTTATAGATTTAATATAACGGTGGTTGAGAGGAGGCACTGCCCGACCCTGCAGATGCTGGGAGGAACCCACCGCTATGCTGTACTCACAGTTGATGAAAGCTCTTGTATCGTCATCCAGGTCGTTCCTCATTTTTAATATCGTATGCGCTTCTCCTTAACTCTGTGGAATTCTTATGGTAGTTGTTTTGGGATGTGTTGTAGGTAAATGTGAGATTTAATGTAGATTCCCTTTGTGTGCAGGAGGAGGATGAGCTGTGTCAGCAGCGAGCCAGTGAGGTGATGGTGATGAGGCTGAGCGCTCTCTCTTTGCAATATAGCTGCTGCTGGCTCATCCTGAACTGTCCAGACAGCCAGGGAGGAGGGTCAGTGGCTCCACACACTTACACACACGCTTCATTTTCCAAAACACTGACCATTATTACCCGCCTGTGTGTTGGCAGACTCTCCACTCCAGCTTTCAGTAACTTGGCGTTAGTTTATTCTTCCCTGGAACAGTTCAGTAACCAGAACTTGGAGGATCTAAATGTGAAAGTACGACCCAAACCCTTTATACACTGGCTTGGTTTCTGATGTTTGTGCTCAGTGTTAAGTTGGTTTCCTTGTGTAATATAAATATTAGACATTTTTAATGTTTTATTAAATTTTTTTGTTGTGTTAATTGTTTGAGCACTTGAAGGAACACTGCTTATCTACTATGTTTGCCAGGTTTTGATTGCGTGGGGGGTGACAGACATAGCCAGATGGATCAGCCGGATCTGCTTTTTCACTCTGATGTCCACTGAGAAGGATCCTCTTGACTTCCTAGACAGGGACTGGCTGAGTGTGATTCCCTCAGAGGTGCTTTGTCCAGACATTCATGTGGTTGAGACAATCTTTTCGGTTCACTATGAATCAGTGCCACCCTTGTTTATTTTCCAGGACGAAAAACGTTTATTGTCGTTTCCTTGTATTAACCCACTGGTCGGGCAACTGATGCTAAAGAGAGCGCCGACGTTCCGTTGGCTCCTCGGGGCATCTCTTTCCCAGCTGCAGGAGCTGCTCCCTGAGGTTCCACAGAAGGTTCTCAAGGTGACCACAGACAAACTGAGTTCAGTAACCATGGAAAGCCACCACAGTATAACATCAATTCATTTAAATGTCACTGTTTATGTAATGTTATTTATACTTCTGATACACAGTTAATGAGAGAGCCCAGAGAACACCAGACCTTGCAGGTCTCCTCTTTTCTCTTTGCTGATAAGAGTCAGCTAATGCTGCGCAGCTCTAATGTAAACAGTGTATTGTTGTGGTTCCATCAGTGTTGCGGAAATATGCCCGCTAGGGAAACAACCCATTAAATAAGAAAGTGGAATATTTTCAGCAATTCATCCGTCTCCTGTTTCTGATTTTAGCTTTTCAGTGACACCACCTCAATGTTCACCTCACCATGTTCAGAACCAGCCCAGCCTCAGATGTACGGTACTGAAGAAAACATTCAACACAGTTCCTGGACCGACAGCTGTGGCCCCGAGCTCAAAGACCTTTCAACAGAACCAGAAGCTGTCATCGTTCCTCATTCAGAACAGCTTTGCACTGACCAGAGCTCCCATTTCTTCTTTGGAGACGACAACACAGACTTCAGACTCGACCTGAGTTCTTTCTTTGGTGGCCCGGACGATCCCCTACAGAGGGACTGGACCAGCAGTGATCCGTGGCAAGAGGAGAACAGGCGCAGGGGCGGCGACAGCAAGAAGCTGACTGGATGGAAGGGCAGAGCTGGAACTTTGGGAGGAGTTGTTCAGAGGGTTCAAGCAAAGCCTGAAAGTCCAGCCAGGCTGGATTCTACATTCAGCTGCAGCCCCGTTGTGCAGCAGTCAGTCAACCGTTACATGTCTGTCAACTCTGCAGACCACTTTTCAGATAGCCAGAACATTTGCTCCATTCTGCATCCTCCTCCAGACTTCCTGTTGTGGAGTCCCAGCAGAAATTGCAGCACCAGCAGCTTTGCTTCTACTAAATACGGCACCAAATGCTGCTTAGGACAGGAGAGGAAGAGGAGCGGTGAGGCTGCAGGTGCTGTATGGTCGCAGTAGATGAATAATTCAACTGTTTTTGTCTTCCCGATCTGCAGTGATATCTTAATGAACCAAATTTAAAGCGTTGGTTCGTGTTTATTTGCAGTGTCAACGCCAAGGAAAAGGGGGAGATTAAGCTACGAGCGTGTCCCAGGAAGAAGTGATGGACAAACAAGGCTCAAGTTATTTTAGTTGTCAGTGTTTTGTTTTGTTAAATGTGTGTTTAACAAGAAAAAATTGTCCTCAATAAAAGTGTTGTTGTTGGAATATTCAAGCCATTTTTATAGCTTTACATGATTTAAGACATTTTGCAAATGTAACCCTAAATAATAAAACCTGCAGCTGTTTTCTTTTCCAAGCTGTTGAAACATCTTTTTTATTTACATTAGATGCTACAAACAAGCGTTTTCTCTTTAATATTTAATAATTCACCTAAAATAATTAGATAAATGAGCTGGTCTCATCAGTTCAGCAGAAAGATTACAGCAACGCTCACGTTTCGCTTTTGTTTCTCCTTAATACGGAACACGGACAGTGGAGAAAACAACCAGTGATTTATGATTGGAGGAGTGGGATCGAGTAGGGGGCATTTCCAGCTAAACTGATAAAGCTCCTCATTTTAGCAGCTCCAGCGGTAGGGCTATTTTTTTCCCCATTTTCATTTAGTGAAGCAATCCCCTTATCATGGTCCCTCAGCTTGTGGAGAGAGTGCTTATCTTCACGAGCCAGCAGAGTGAAGCCAGCTCCCTCAGGAATGATCCCCAGACAAAGACGACCCCGGGGGACATCAACTCCCAGCCTCCCTGCCTCTGGACAGCCATACCCTGCACCGGCTAGCCAACGCCATCAATAACCCGCTCCCCCCCAAACATCTTTCTTTCTCTGCCTGTCTGTCTGCCTTCTATCCAGCAGTGGACAATCGGGGAGGGTAAATGGTGGTTTTTAATGGCACTGGGACAAAAGCCCAACCTTCCCCATAAAAAGGCTAGGTAAATAGCCGCATAATGGTGCAGTAATTACCCCTGACAATACTTAAACCCGGGACTGAATGAGACAGGAGAAATATTGTGGGAATTTACAGGCTGTTTAAACCAAAGCTATCTTTTAGGTTTGGATCCTGGTCTGACCACAATCGTAAAGGTCACACAGTTATCTTCAATGTCAGACAGCAGTTAACTGTGTCACCTGGGCATTTCCTCTCAGTCACTGATTTACGATGACCCCAGTTTTGCCTTCCTGCCTGACAGAAATGGATAAATAAATAAATAATGAAAGCTAAAGTGAGGTGGGCTTTTGACAACATAACCTGCATCACAATACTTACTAGGCAATTAAAGCTGCACTAGATGAAGCCCAGAAATTTGTAAACTAAATCTATGTGTATTGGGAATGAATTCATAAAGCAAGAAATGATATTATTGAACATGATTAAGAATTAGAAGTAATATTAACGAGACCTTCTGGTTTAGTCATGAATGGCTTCTATTAAATTGCATTAAAAAAGTCTGTTTTTTATTATCAGCTGAATTATTAGAGCAAAGATCGTAGTAATAAAAAAAACCCAATGTGGCTTGTTGCGATTGTGATCGTTTTTGCAGCAGTCATTACACACAAAAAGGAACTTGTCACCTTCTGGTCAAACATTCCACTTGTGCGTTAAACATTCTGCTACAGTTCATCATTTCTTTCCTAATTCTACAAGTGGCTTTCCAGCTCCTCGGCCGTGATGGCAGTTCAGCTTCAACCTTAAACGACAGCAAGCGTTCAGGTGTTTTCTCTGTCTACTGTTGTCAGAGCTGGTTGATACAGACGTGGAGGCTGCAGGCTGCAGCGGAGGCCGAGTAGAGACGGAGAGCCGCGATGCTCGGCCTGCAGGTGCAGCCTCTTGGAGGAGGAGGACCCATGAATGGCCGATTTAGAAAACGGCCCCAGCGGGCCTGTTCTCCACAGCCCGGGGCTAATCCCGTCCCCTAATCGGATTATGTAAATTCCTACTCCACGCAGAGACTTCCATGGAAGGCTGCGTCTTTGAAACAACACTTGAAGGGTGTAAAAAGGACAGCGACAACTGGTTAAACTAGATTTAAAAAAAAAAAATTCTAATCCGAACGAGGGTTGAAAGTTGCAGCCGAAAAACTGGGGGGGAAGGAGAGGGAGAAAAGGTTGGCAAGAGGTGAGTCAGGGTGTGTGCTCTCTCTGTTTCCTCTCATTTATATGCGGCCCCTAGGACTGGCTCAACAAGATTACCATTGTCGCAACAAAACACATATTGTCCACCTGTCAATCTAGATATGGCATTTTTACCTTTTGTGGCCCAATCAGGCCCAGTTCAATGGCGAGGGAGCCGGTGGTACCAAGGTCATTTTCCACGGTGGAGGGGAAAAGGCTGTCCGTGCCTAATGTCAGAGGAGCAGAAAAGGAATAGAATAAGCGTTGGCAACTCGGATCAGCGAGATGAATGTCTCAGTTTCCCCTTCAGCAGGAATTCATGTGTCACCTTCTGTCGAAGAAACAGTCAAGGATTAAACCACAACGACTCATAAAAGCTCAGCGAATGGTCACTTAAAAGGCTGTTCAGTCCTAAGAGTCACAATCCCCCTCCAATGGTGCTGCGACACAACTGTTAAAACCGTTGAAGGTGATGATTTGTGGCCAGCGTGATCATAAAGCCACCTGGATTTGTTGTAAATGACAGAAAGGAGGCGGAGTTTGAGCCCCCAACCTCACACAATGCCTCAGTCTCCACGGCCGACGTCACACAATGGGCTTCACACTGCTATAAAATGTAGGATGCGAGCATGCAGCAGTCTCAGCCTCTCTGTTCCCCATCCCTCCCTCCCTCGTTCTCTCTCTTCCACTCTCTCTTCCCCTCTCGCTCTTTGAGGATCTCCATCAGCGAGCTCCAGAAGATGTGGACATTCACCCAGGAATCCTGGACAAACGAATGACCTGCAGGAGAAGCTTGATCCAACATACTTTGTAAATTCCTTCATAAATACAGGTGAGCGAATCATAGAGTATTGTTTTCGAGGCAAATTGGTAAATACCCATATAAAGACATATTGGTCGCAATTGGTCTGCATTTGTAGTGTTATGTAATAAACGTGAAGGATATATTTTAATATTATTCATCTTATACCAGCAGAAAATCTTAATGTAATGGCTAATAATGTACTTTAACCGGGCAGTTCAGTAAAAACCTCTTCGTTTATTTTTTTCCCTTCAATTTTTTCTTTATAAGAAGCCACAACCTGCGCTGTTGTCCCTAAAATTATATCATATATAGACTGTTGTGGAGGGAAGCAAGTATGAACTCTAGTATTAATAGATAATGCTGGCATTCATAACAGAGACACTCTTTGCCTTTACTTTTGTGAACTCCATTGGAATCACTGTCAGAATCCCTGATTCATTTTGGGTTGGCCGTTGCAGCTCTACCCAGCACCATGACCAGGAAGGTGTTCACCAACACCAGGGAACGCTGGCGCCAGCACAACGTGAACGCCGCCTTCGCAGAGCTCCGCAAGCTCATCCCCACCCACCCTCCAGAGAAGAAGCTGAGCAAGAACGAAATCCTACGCCTGGCCATGCGCTACATCAACTTCCTGGTGCAGCTGCTGGAGAGCCAGAGCGGTCAGCAGTCGGGCCACTCCCCTGCAGCCCTGCTCACCCTGCTCAGGGGGAACATGGAGCAGCTGCAGTCGCCTCCACACTCCTGGGCCCTGACCAGTGACACAGAGGTCCCCTCACCTGGATCCAGCTGCGACAGCTCCGAGGCCTGGTAGAACCACGGCTGCAGGCCGCACAACAGGAAGGACTTTTAAAACACAGCTCAAGTCGCTAGAGTCACTTTGGCCTCTGAGGTTTATGACTTCAACGCAGAAACATTTCCACATCTGTGGACGCGCGGAAATAAGACTCAGGGGAGGGGGGATGAATAGTTATTTAAATGGGTGAACCACATTTAAGGCATGCCCTCATAATGTTTTTGTTACCAGCTGCCCGGAGATCATTCGTTTTCGCAGGTGAAGAGAAAAGGGAACGCTAGAAGAAATAGGAAGAAAAAGGAGTTTCCCCATTTCAGTGCACACATTTGAATAGGACAGCCATTTTTGTTCACTCAAATAGCCAAGGGCACTTTTGATTTAAAGGACATGCACTTTGTTTCAAAATGTATTTATTTTTATGTAACATCTGACCTTTTTCTTTTGAAGGTCATGGTTTCTGTGAGAAACATTCTCTGTAATTGTCATGTTTTACATATTTATTTGTATTTAAGATTTTGTAAAAAAAAAAAAAAAAAAAGCATGTCAAGCAGCCAAAGATTATGAATTGATTGTCTTAAAAAAATGTGCTACTGCTATACCTCTTTAAGTTATTTTCATTTGCTTGTGAATAGATGATGTGTTATTTATTTGAAGTATTTATTTAATAAATGGTTTTTGAACAACAATACTTTCTTCAAGTAATTGAAAAAAATGGAACTCTGATTTAGCCAAGATTCAATATTGATCGAGGCAGTTAGGCGTGTTAAAACTGGCCCATTTAAGAATAAGAATAATGTAAATATAAACGCAATGACGTTGTTTGACACGATGCAAGATCCTGATTGATCTGGAGTTAAGAGCAGCACAGCTTTTTCTTTGTTTGTGCTCAAATAAGGCCGAAAACTTTCATCCACCAGGCCTGTGATGACCATGTGGACAGACCGCTGACCTCTGCTCTTGGGCCACTGACCACAGGCCTGAGAAAAGTGGCAGCTTAACTTGTGACCCCTGAGAGCCTGAGGTCATTCCAGAGTCAAACGCTATCCAGCTGACCACGTCCTCCATTTGTTACTACAAACACTTTGGTTAATACAGGCACCATAATTAACCTCAAAGGCTGGAGGGAATATGCAAAAATCACACATGCAATTTATTTTCTTATTATTTGCTTATATTACTTTATATTATCGATTATATTACATTTTAATCTTTCTAAGTAAATATACAGATTCGTAGTAACAACCTTTAAAAAGAAAGCCATGTCGTTAAATTACTTGAGCTATCACCATAAACAAGATCAATTAACAATGAGTCTAGTTCAAATAGTAACATTCCCTGTCATTGTTCCTCAGCTTAAACTGAGGTCATGTATTTTATGTGCCTAATCGCCTTTTGTGAATCCAGCAAATGCGCCCCATTTTTTAGGCAAAAGGCTGCAATGAACTGAGCTCAAGAGTAAACACTGGGTTTCACTGCTGCTGTTAAACTCTGGCGAACGGTGGGTAAATGGGCCAGAGTGCAGCTGGATACACGGACCGCACGCCTGTGGGAACTGACAGGTGACCCTTTGTGATCCGGAATAAAACAAAATAAAATGGAATGCTTTATACTAGGATGGTAGACAAGTGAAGCCCTCGCCTCTCCTTTGTGAGTCAGCACAGGTTTAACCTCTTCTGTATGTTTGCAGTGAAGCACCTTTAATGCTTGCTAAAGCTGAAGGGTTTGGCAATGTTAAATGGAGCGATAACAGTTCTTTGATAAATATTCTGCAGTGATTTGCGCTACCTGTTTGTTCAGGTGTCATTTTAAATCAGATTAAAGAGATTTGACAGCGTGCAGATACACCTTATTTGAGGAAATCTCCCAATCACAAAGATACAATTCCAACTTTAGGGTGGGATTGTGAAACCTTACTAAAAATAATAATAATTAAAAAAAACAAAGACAATTATGCGTGCTTCTTATTTCCTCCACACCGTGTATTTTCCTGACTGACTGCTCTCTCCTCACTGTGAGGGTAATCGTCTATTGAGAGCGAATTTCCTTATCAGTGTCTTGCACACTGTCTGAATCTGTTATCACCATGGTGCAGATCAGTGCAGGCAGCCCCTCGCTCTCCCGGCTGAGGCGAGCATGAAAAAGAATTTCAGGAGTTGGGTGCCAAACGATAGGCCCTGAGCTCTTTATCCCCTTAAAGCCAATTCACACTCTGCATGTTTAAATATCTTGCTCAACCCCTGCCCTCCCACTCCCCTCGTAGGCTTGAACACGCTCCTTCTTTGCTTTCCTCTCTCTCTCTCTCTCTCTCTCTCTCTCTCTCTCTCTCTCTCTCTCTCTCTCTCTCTCTCTCTCTCTCTCTTTCTCCTCTCCAGCCACTCCACGGATGCAAGCCAAATCGTGAACGGCCGTTGAGGTCGGACGGCTGGGTGGGATGCAGGTGCAGGCCGGGTGGAGGGTGAGAGAGGAGGGGAAGCTCCCATTGTTGGGCTGGACAGCACCCTCTCTCCTCTGGAGCACCCTCTGACGGGGGACCCACTGACAATCGAGCATCTTAATCTGATTATGCAAATGTCTACTTCAAAAAGCAATACGCTGTAACCCTTACCCTATGGTGGAGCGGAACAGAGAACAGAGGAATCAACAGGAATGTGGAGCAGGAATATGAGGACACAGTTGGTCAATGACCGTCTTGTTTCAAATGCCCTGATGTACCCTTGTCTCTCTCTCTCTCTCTCTCTCTCTCTCTCTCTCTCTCTCTTATATATATATATACACACACACACACACACACACACACACACACACACACACCTGGTGAAGAGGGCTGTGAACACAAATATTACACACCCTCGCGATCTCAGTGGCCACTGATTCTCTCACCAGGCATTGAATCCAATATTCAAATGCGTATTGTTTTTCCAGGCGCTCCTGAATCCAGCATCTACAATGTTAATCAGGGGGCCAGGGATCACGGAGGAAAGCTTTAAACGCCCACGCCGTCAGAAGTGACACTTCCCAGAAAACACTTACCCCACTAGCTCCCCCTCCTTTCCCTAAATGTTGGACCTGTTTCCAGTCAGTTGGATCAAAACATTATTAATAAAATGAATAATGATGAAACTTTCTTTATATAGCAACTTTCATAAAAGAATTGTAGAGTCGAAGTGCTTCCCAATAAAAGCAAAAAATTAAAAAAACAACAAATAAAACAACAGTAAACAATAAAGCCAAATATGCAATAAAACAATGATAATAAGATACTGCAAGAAAAGATCCAGATAAAATAATAAAACACAGCACAGGATGGAATGAAAAGCAGCAAATCATAGGATTTTAGAATTTAGGGTTTGGTAGGCAACCTCAATAAACTAGCAGCAGGCAATTGCCGTGTTCTTTAGGGTAGCTAACAAGGGAGTTTAGCATGTAGCTTGGTCCTAGCTTGGTGAAGCGCTTTGTACACAAGAAGTAGGACCTTAAAGTCAACTCTAAATGACACAGGGAGCCAGTGTAGGGCAGCTAAGACTGGACTAATATGCTCTCTGGTGCTGGTTTTGGGTTAATTAACAAACAGCAAAGTTTTGGATGTGTGCAGTGCCGCTGCTGATGTTATCGAGTGGCAGCCTGTATAGTGGCAGCATCTATGCTGGTAGCATGTATGGTGGCAGCATGTATGGTGGCGGCATGTATGGCAGCAGCCCTCCTGTGGAACTCCACGGCAGTTTTGGTGTTCTCGTGTCTTCAGATACATGAGCTCCCCCCAATAAATGCTGTAGGCACAGGGCCAATACATGAGGTAGTAGAATTACATTTAGAGACAGTCTTACAACGCTCAGATAATGTTTCACTATAGTAACAGTCACTCTTATACAGTTATACTGTTATGTTGCACAAAATCAAACACTTGGACTTTGAATCTTGAGCTTGTCCTAAATGCAATGAATCATTCACCATTTCTACCTGTATACTAGCAGGATCAATGGGTGCAGCAGCACGTATTTTCTTGTCTATTTGGCTGTAATCATTACCCATAACTGACATGCTATACCCCACAAAAGCACCATTTCCACTGAATTGGAAGCACAGTTTGAAATAAATTAATTCTTCTGTTGCTCACTTGATGGACTTTCTGCAATATCATTATGCAATGCAAGTCTCAGAGTCATTCAGTTAATTATTAATTCTTTTTTGATGCAGTCAAGTTGCACCAGACTTTTTGTCACACAGGCAAGATGAAGCCTGCACAGCGTCTCCCTCTGTCTGTCTTCCTGGTTCTTACTGTGACTCTGAGTGTAAATGGAGGGAACATCCTTGTTTGGTACACTGAAGGCAGCCACTGGATCAACTTGAAGCCTGTGCTGGACACTCTGATTGACAGGGGACACCATGTGACGGTTCTGGTTCCCAGCTCCTCGATGTTTATTAACACCAGCGAGTCGTCGCGCTTTCGCTACGAACCCTTCAATGTTTCAATCTCAAAGAAGGAAATGGAGAAGATAATGCACGATGTTCTTCAGTTCCTCATTTATGACATGGACCATATGAACTACTGGGAGATTTTCCTCAAATTCCTGGAAACAACAAAGGTGAACCTGGAATGCAGCCTGAAGTTGTTGGACGGTGTGGTGAAATCAGAAACCATGATGAAGAGACTCAGGGAAGGAAATTATGACCTCCTCCTGTCTGACCCCATCTACTCAGGCAGCGAGCTGCTGGCAGAGATGCTGGACCTTCCTCTGGTCTTCTCTCTGCGCTTTTCTCTGGCCAATAACTGGGAGAGACACTGTGGTCAGATCCCCGCCCCACCTTCATTTGTACCCATCGCTATGAGCAGAATGACTGACAAGATGAACTTCTTTGAGCGAGTCCTCAACTTCTACTTATATGCACTGCAAGATATTGTGATCGAAAACACCTTCTGGAAAGATTTAGATGCGTATTACTCTGAAGTCAAAGGTGAGAATCCCAGCTATTCTCAGAGATCAGATAAGATTTAAGAATATTTACTGTCATAATAACTGATACTGTGTAGCCACTCACCAGTGCTATGCTAACCCATCTAAATCCAACTGAAGTGAAGCGCCTTACGCAGCTAGATAAAAAAATATGCACTACAGCACATTATGTTGTGACAGGAACACCCACTAGTGCCTGCAAGATGATGAGCAACGTAGACATCTGGCTGATGAGAACCTACTGGGATTTTGATTTCCCTCGTCCGTTCCTCCCAAATTTTAAATTTGTTGGTGGGATCCACTGCAGACCTGCTAAACCTTTACCAGAGGTGGGACTGCCAGCACCATCACACACCTTTTCATGCACTATTGCTATTTTATAGGAGATTGGACACAACAAATCTATCAAAACACAGAGGGAAGCCATGTCCTATGTGTTGTCTGACATGATACTGGTTTATTTCCTGCAGGACATGGAAGAGTTTGTGCAGAGCTCTGGAGACGCTGGTGTCGTGATCTTCACCCTGGGATCAATGGTCAAAAACATCACCAGGGAAAAGGGAAACACGATCGCCTCGGCCCTGGCCCAGATCCCACAAAAGGTCTGAGCCCCTGGGTCGCCAAACAATGGCAATTAATTTTTACCCAGTCACCCAATTCCAGCATTAGTCAGCAGATTAAAGTTGAATATAATGCACTGGAAGACTTCTCCTAGTACCTCTGGTGTCCTCTCACACTCCAAAACATGCAGATTGAGTTAAATGAAGATTTAATACTTTTCTAGGTGCTGTGGAGATTCAGTGGACAAAAACCAGAAACTTTGGGTTCAAACACGAGAATATATGACTGGATCCCACAGAATGATCTTCTAGGCATGTATTTAAGTTACCGTATTTTCTTTAGCTGCAGAAGGGAAGGGTTACCAACACATCTGTTGGGCCTCTTTTCTGGTCTTATAAATGTAAAAATTACCGTATAGTTGATTGTTTTTTATTTATGACACCGTGATCAGGTCATCCCAAGACCAGAGCGTTCGTCACCCATGGGGGCACAAATGGCATTTATGAAGCCATCTACCACGGCGTCCCCATGGTGGGCATCCCTTTGTTTGGTGACCAGCCGGAAAACCTGGTCCACATGAAGGCTAAAGGAGCTGCAGTAGACGTGAACTTCAAAACAATGACGACGGAGGGCCTGAGAGACGCAATCAATGCCGTCATCAACAATAAATCGTAAGCTTTTCTCTTACAGGCGGTATGAAAACAAAAGAGAAAGAGCGAAATATAAAAATGCATTAGCATAAAGTACACAAGGAACCTAGAAAGGCTTTTAATTTAGGCTTGTTTCAGTTACCACACATTGCTTAATGTGTAAATTAAATGAGTGACTTAAAATAGTGTTAACCACATATTACAATTTCAAATGGATCTAAATGTGCCACACTTCAGGTTCAAGGAGAACGCCATGCGCCTGTCCAAGATCCACCACGACAGGCCGCTGAGCGCTCGGGATGAGGCGGTGTTCTGGATCGAGTTCACCATGAGGAACAAAGGGGCCAAACACCTGAGGGTCCATTCCCATGATCTCACCTGGTACCAGTACCACAGCCTGGATGTCCTGGCCTTCCTCCTCAGTGTTGTCTTACTTTCCATGTTCGTCTTCATCAAGACCTGTCGTTTTTGTTGCCGGAGATGCTGTAGCAGAAGAAAGAACAAGACTGAGTAACTATGGGCACTACTTTCAATGCAAAAGTTTTTTTTTAAATAAAAACCAAACAAATATTTTCAAAGAAAAAAAATAAGATCTTTGTAGTTTCCAACAAAGATCTATTGAAAAATGTAGAGCACTAACCTAATCTATAACATTCGATTTTTAATGGAAAAATTATTTCAATTTATATTGAATTCAAATGTGATCACATATTAAACTTAAATACCATTGCTCTTGACACTTTTACTGCACACATGCACAATTATATGCTTACAAGGGAATTTGTCCCTCTAGTGGCAATGTTTGAGTATTGCAATATTTGAGGGACCGTGGACAAAAATAATATACCACATGTATATATAGATTGATATAATAAAAAGGAATTGTTAATCCATTTATAATGTTGTGTGTTGCATGCCATGGTTCATATATTTTAATATATTTTTTAATAAATGTACATGAAAAGGATCTGACATTGGCTCAACACCTGCCTTCAGTTCATAGTTTACTTTTGCACTTTGTAGCCGGTCCCTAGAATGAGCGTCATGAGTTGTATATCAGAGACTCACCTTCGGGACTCCGTAGATTTAACTATAACTTTGACAGTCACACCTTTCACCTCCATGGTCTTATGGGGAGCATAAAGGATCTATGTAAGAGGGTAGATATGTTTGTTAATAATTAATCTGGGAGTGGGGTTGAAGTTGAAGCAGCTCTGCAGCTTCTTTCAAACACAGGCAAGATGAAGCCTGCACAGCGTCTCCCTCTGTCTGTCTTCCTGGTTTTTTCTGTGACTCTGAGCGCACATGGAGGGAATATCCTGGTCTGGTACACCGAAGGCAGCCACTGGATCAACCTGAAGCCTGTGCTGGACACTCTGATCGACAGGGGACACCATGTGACGGTTCTGGTTCCCAGCTCCTCGATGTTTATGAACACCAGCGAACCTTCACGCTTTCGCTACGAACCCTTCAATGTCTCCATTTCAAGGGAAGTAATGGAGAAAAGCATGGAGGAGTTTCTTCACTTCTCCATTTATGAGATGGATCACATGAGCTACTGGGAGATATACAACAAATTCCAGGCTATGGTTCACATCAATCTGCAGAACAATCTGAAGTGTTTGGACGGTGTGGTGAAATCAGAAACCATGATGAAGAGACTCAGGGAAGGAAATTATGACCTCCTCCTGTCCGATCCCTTGTACCCAGGCAGTGACCTGTTGGCAGAGATGCTGGACCTTCCTCTGGTCTTCTCTCTGCGCTTTTCTCTGGCCAATAACTGGGAGAGACACTGTGGTCAGATCCCCGCCCCACCTTCATTTGTACCCATCGCTATGAGCAAAATGACTGACAAGATGAACTTCTTTGAGCGAGTCCTCAACTTCTTCTTATATGCACTGCAAGATATTGTGATAGAAAACACCCTCTGGAAAGATTTAGATGCGTATTACTCTGAAGTCAAAGGTGAGAATCCCAGCAGCCAGAAATACTAGAACAGCTCTTGCTATGTTTCATATTAGCTGTAATATGATCAAATAGCCACTAAGTATGTGATCAAGTATAAAGGCTTGTCAACCCTTAGACATACATGACACTAAACATTAAAATGACTCACTTTCTTTTTGTGTTGTGACAGGAACACCCACTAGTGCCTGCAAGGTGATGAGCAACACAGACATCTGGCTGATGAGAACCTACTGGGATTTTGATTTCCCTCGTCCGTTCCTCCCAAACTTTAAATTTGTTGGTGGGATCCACTGCAGACCTGCTAAACCTTTACCAGAGGTGGGACTGCCAGCACCATCACACACCTTTTCATGCACTATTACAGCAGTGGCTTCTATTTTATAAGAATCAAAACACATTGGTGCTTTCTAATATGATCATTTGTTTCTGCAGGACATGGAAGAATTTGCACAGAGCTCTGGAGATGCTGGTATCGTGGTCTTCACCCTGGGATCGATGATCAAAAACATCACGAAGGAGAAGAGCAACATGATCGCCTCGGCCCTGGCCCAGATCCCACAGAAGGTGCGACTCTTCCAAGCTGGTTGACTGAAAATCATGCATTTTGAAATCAATTCCCAACCAGGGAACATTTTCAACACTTTTCATTACAAAAGGAGATCGATTTTGTAAAATGGGATAAACGGTGTTGAAAAAAAGTGACTGCATCCAGTCAAATGTGAATATGTTTCAAGTCTTTTAACTGGTTTTCTAGGTGCTGTGGAGATACAGTGGAGAAAAACCAGACACTCTGGGTGCCAACACCAGATTATTTGACTGGATGCCTCAGAACGATCTACTTGGTGAGTACATCGTCACAAAGAAATAGAAAATAACAAAAAGAAGTTTGATTCCAGCTCTGGACTTTCCAATATTGAGTTTGCATGTTCTTGTGTCTGAGTGGGTTTCTCTGGACACCAAAACATATATTATATCACTACTTTTGAGTGAATGGTGAGTGTGTGTCATGTACTTGTCCAGTGACCACTGGGATGGACTCCAGCAGCCACTGTGACCACCATAAAGTATAAGTAAAAATGGATGGATGGACAGTTTGTTAGCAGTTGCCTGGCTTCCTTCAGTCAGTACATCTTATCTGGAGGTCACTGTCACTACAGCGCAAAAGTTTGTTTACTTTTGTTTTTTACAGTCGCCATTTTAGTTAATCAGGAAAATGAGGCTTGCTGATTGTCAAAAACAGCTACTGATAAGATTTTGCAAAAGGAGAAATGTCTAAATGTGTAGAATTTTGTAATATATCATGATCAGGTCATCCCAAGACCAGAGCGTTCATCACTCATGGGGGCACTAATGGCATTTATGAGGCCATCTACCATGGCGTCCCCATGGTGGGCATCCCTATGTTTGGTGATCAGCCAGAAAACCTGGTCCACATGATGGCTAAAGGAGTCGCAACTACCGTGGACTTCACCACAATGACGACGGAGGGCCTGAGAGATGCGATCAATGATGTCATCAACAACAAATCGTAAGTGTTCACCTACATCCAGACTGAACCACACAACACTAATAATTCACCTCCGTATTTTAGAACCGTAAATTACAACTTAAATATGGGTTCAGCGTACAGGATGATGTATCAACCTCTCAACAAGGAGGAACAATGTTGTAAAATTGAAAAGTAATCCATATTTTACCCTGTATGACAACCCTTCAGGTACAAGGAGAACGCCATGCGCCTGTCCAAGATCCACCACGACAGGCCGCTGAGCGCTCGGGATGAGGCGGTGTTCTGGATCGAGTTCACCATGAGGAACAAAGGGGCCAAACACCTGAGGGTCCATTCCCATGATCTCACCTGGTACCAGTACCACAGCCTGGATGTCCTGGCCTTCCTGCTCACCATCATTCTGCTCCTCGCAGCCCTCTTCACCAAGACCTGTTGTTTCTGCCTGCGGAGATGCTGCGGCAGAAAAGGGCCAACAAAAAAGACGAAAAAGATGAAAAAGAAGGCGGAGTAACCGCCTTATGGTCACCGTTCAGTGGCTATGCTGGAGATTCTGTTTATAATTTGGCATTAAAGTTTTGTTATATGATGAAAAATAAATGAACACTGGGGGAAAAAATTGTCACACCTGTTATTACACCACCAGAAATAAATTCAAAGCATCTAATCAAATGGAAGTGATACTATAATGCAATTCAGTTTTTAATTATTAAAATGCCACAAATATGGGCCAAGTATTTTAAACAAACACCTCAGAATTATTTTGGAAAACAAACAAAATAATTTTAGGAGAAATTAAAATAAACACCTGATGAGAAGAGAACTGGGCACCTTCAAATGGTAGCATATCATATTGGGTGTGATTAAATAATGTATGCACTTCACCTTCATATCAAAATAATGAGGTGCAGATATTGGAAATGTGTTTTGGTGTGTGGGGATGTAGTTGGAATAAAAGTGCAAAATTAGTCTATGAAATTCCTTTTCTGGAATGAATAACTACCGGTAGTTTAAAGTTTTCTGAACTTTGTGAGAATTTCCCCGACGTTGACCTTCATCCTAGGAGGCTTCCAGTGTATTACCTGCTGAAATCAAGTCAAAGACACGTTAATTAATGTCCAACATATATCAGCATTTTCAATTAGCTTCTGGATCAGAGTTAAGCTCAACATTGCGTTACCCATCCAAGCAATCGCTTTTGAGTTAAGATTGTATCAGATGTACTGTATGGCAAAGGTACATGAACCAGAGTCCACGCTGAGTTAATCATTCTTTTTCCATGGGTGCGTTGCTTTAAAAGGATCCCAGCATGCTTTTCCCCTTCAAACACAGGCACACCATGAGCACTGTGTGGTGTCTCTCGCTTGCCCTCCTGTTGGTACTTTCTGCCACACGGATTGCACATGGAGGGAATATCCTGGTCTGGTACACCGAAGGCAGCCACTGGATCAACCTGAAGCCTGTGCTGGACACTCTGATCGACAGGGGACACCATGTGACGGTTCTGGTTCCCAGCACCTCGATGTTTATGAACAGGAGCGAACCTTCGCGCTTTCACTACGAACCCTTCGATGTCTCCATCTCATTAGAGGTAATAGAAGCAAGCAATGAAGAATTCCTACAGTTCTCCATGTATGAGATCGATCACATGAACTACATCGAGATGTACATCAAATTCATCGATCTGGCCATGATTGAATTGCGCAACAATCTGAAGTACTTGGACGGCGTAGTGAAATCAGGAACCATAATGAAGAGGCTGAAGGAGGCCAAATACGACCTTCTCCTGGCAGATCCCTTGTACCCAGGCAGTGAGCTGTTGGCAGACCTGCTGAACCTCCCACTGGTTTTCTCCCTGCGCTTCTCTCCAGCCCTTAACTGGGAGAGACACTGTGGTCAGATCCCCGCTCCACCTTCATTTGTACCTGGTGCCATGAGCAAGTTGACCGACACGATGGACTTCTCAGAGAGACTGTGGAATTTCCTTTTCTATGCAGTGCAGGATATTGTGATGCAATTCACCTACTGGAAAGAAGTCGATAATTATTACTCTGAATTCAAAGGCAAGTACAAGACAGCTCAAAAAAGATTTTCTGACAACTATTAAACATTTGAAAACTGTCTCTTGTAGCACTGGGGATGTTTTCAAACAGTCAGCTGATTTAACTTTCCATGAAAGGTGAACCCACGAGTTCCTGTGAGCTGATGAGTAAAGCAGATATTTGGCTGATGAGAACCTACTGGGATTTTGATTTCCCTCATCCGTATCTCCCCAATATCAAATTTGTTGGCGGGATCCACTGCAGACCTGCAAAACCATTACCAAAGGTAGGACTGCTTGTACCATCACATACCCATCTATCCTTTATGATACCTCTGCTTAAACTCACTCTCTTCTCTCAGGACATGGAAGAATTTGCACAGAGATCTGGAGATGCCGGTATTGTGGTTTTTAGCTTGGGGAGTTTCATCAACAACATCACCACAGAGAAGGCAAACATGGTGGCGTCAGCTCTGGCTCAGATCCCACAAAAGGTCAGAGAAGAACCTGAGCAGGTCTTTCCTCATTTTTCTTTTCTCCACAGCGGTTTGTTTGCACGTGCAGCAAACAACAGTTACACATCTGCATTTCGCAAATGTTGCAGATGTGGTTTGAGTGCCGGCCCAGTTTGCGAGATTCAGACCTATTTGCGTTGTCTTTTGCATTATTAGATCCTATATGTATTCATCTCTTTAGTGGGAAAAGATCTTGTTTCCTTCACGTCTACATTCCACTAGGGATGTTTTTTTTTCCCCAGGACCTTCCAAGTCTAATGATATCTTATCAGGTGCTCAAGGGTACAGGCGGGACTTATAGAATTTAAAAAGAGTCCATTCGGCCTGGGTTTATTATACATTTCAGTTCCTGACAAAAGTCAATGCTTTGACCAAACATGTCACCACCACCTGGGTAGGTTGATGTTTTAATGCTGCATTACAAGAAAATGGATAAATTTGTGCATTTTAACATTGTGAAATCTATATACTCTTAAATTATCAATTGTAGGTGCTGTGGAGATATAGTGGGAAAGTGCCAGACACTCTGGGTGCCAACACAAGAATTTACCAATGGATTCCACAAAATGACCTGCTGGGTGGGTAAAGCTGAACTTACACATTGACGGAGCATAAATAAAAGACATTAATACACTTTTTGTTCTTAGCTCATCCCAAGACCAGAGCGTTCATCACTCATGGGGGCACTAATGGTATTTATGAGGCCATCTACCACGGCGTCCCCATGGTGGGCATCCCCATGTTTGCTGATCAGCCAGACAACCTGGTCCACATGATGGCTAAAGGAGCCGCCGTTATGGTCAACTTGAACTTTATAAATGCTGAAGGCCTGAGAGATGCAATCAACACCGTCATCAATGACAAGTCGTAGGTTTTTTAACTTTTATTTGCCCCTCTCCCCAACTGAAGAGGAGCTATGAATCTTTTAATGCAGACATTAAAAAAAAGTTATAACTTCTACCTTTGCATTAACACTTTAATAGGTACAAGGAGAACGCTATGCGCCTGTCCAAGATCCACCACGACAGACCAATGAGTCCTCGGGATGAGGCAGTGTTCTGGATCGAGTTCACCATGAGGAACAAAGGGGCCAAACACCTGAGGGTCCAGGCCCACGAGCTCACCTGGTACCAGTACCACAGCCTGGATGTGCTGGCCTTCCTGCTGACTGTTGCACTGCTCCTTGTATTCTTCTTTATCAAGATCTGCTGTTTCTGTGTACGGAGATGTTGCAGCAGGAAAGCACAAGGAAAAAGAAAGTTCGAGTAAGGGCCCGATTGTCCAGGTCTAAGCCATCAAATTGGTGGTTTAGGACAATTAACTTTAATAGGCAAGACTCAACCTCTAGGCTCAACCTTTGGGCCCAACTCTGCTGTGCAGCCCATTTTCACCGTTTGGTGACATTTGTAGCATTTGCTCTGTGATCAAGCTAACTGGTGGCAGGTGTGCCAAGTCACACCCCTGCATCTGAGGCCAATTTAACATTAAGAGCGCATTTCTCATTGGTCAGTTTAAGACTGGGGGAGGAGGAAATGCACACTCAGGAATTGATTTATTGTGTTTTTAATTGGTCAATTCTGTCACCACCACCACCACCACCACCATTTCATGCTACCACAGTGCATAGCCAATAACATTTGCAAATCAACAAAAATGTTTTAATGTTAAAGTAATGTAATCAAAAAGAAAGACATATACAAAAAAGCCAAAGAAAATGGACATTAACAGTTCCATTAACTTCATGAGTTCTTCGACATGTCGCATACTTTGTATCATTTTTTCAGTTTTCCATCTTCTTTGAGCTTCCACAACATAAGCTCCATGCAGGCAGAGGCGTCTTCTGCAGTGTCATGACCACAAACTGGGAGAAACATTTATAAAATTATATTTTATTTGAGTGCAGTGGAGATGAACTTGACCTGAATTGTGGGAAATCCATGTTTTTCATTTTTAAACTTCCATATCAAGAAAAGGTTTTTGTTTGGGTTTTTTTTTTTTTTTTTTTTTTTTTTTTTTAAAGAAAAAAAAAAGAAAAAAAAAAAAAAAAAAGGTTTATGAACTGAAGGTACAAAAATGCAACAGAAATTCATGAGACCACCACAACAGCTCTAGATATCCATGATGACCCACCACTCTCTTGGATGATCCTCCTGAGGTGCTCAGCAGTGATGCTGGTGAGGGTCAGCTTGTAAGGGGGGCCCAGATGGTGGGGAAAGACCACTGATGTGTCCACCACTGTCCCATGGAGCAACTACAGCACAGAGGAAGCTCATAAGTGCCTCTTTCATGTGAATGGTCTCAGACAACATTTTGGCTGGCAACCATTTCATTTGAATCTATAAAAACTGTTATGACAGAAGTTCTTAAAGGCTAATTTGATTTTAATTAAAAAAAGACTGCTGTTAATAGAACCCCAAATTTCAGGTCTAAAGAGGTAAATGAAAGAGGCAATTGAAATGTAGATCACCTAATTAATAGATTTTCATAAGGAATCCAGAAGATTTACATGAACACACATCAACAGGGGTAATGCAAGAGTTGAGGGCTTTGACTTACTGACAACTATCATTTTGTGCATGCAAGTAAGGAATTAAGGATGAAAGTGTTATGCAAGGTAAAATAAAAGGGGGGGGGGGGTGCTGCTTGGTGTGTTACAAAAGTAGTGAGAATTCAATGGTATTGAGAAATTACAGGTGGGACCAGAAGTAGTGAAAAAACAGAATGAGCTGCAATTAGGTGACAATCCAATTCTAGGCAACAAGATTGAATTGTGGCAAGACAGTAATGACTCCAACACTGAGTAATGCAATTGTCTCCTTACTATATTACATCACAGGGCTGATTACCTCACGTCACTTGCACTGCCACATTTGAAATGCCTGTAAATTCAAACTAAAAGCCTCTTCACACTAGGCAGCTCCATTCTGAAAGATACAGCTAAGGTGATAAACCCTGAGAAGTAATTGGCAGCACATCCGGGTCACTGCGGTGACACCAATTGGAGCAATTTTAAATAGACGTTTTAAACCCCAAAAATTAATATGTATATAAAACTTATTCATCTCAAAAGAGACAATGTTAGCCATATTGGATGCAACTTGTTGAAAAAGTTTCTTCTGTTAGCTGAAGCTCCTGTGCCAATAATGGCTTTAAATGATCATACCATACCAGGAAAAGCTTATGGTAGTCACCTTCAGAGCACAGAGGTCTGTTTCCAAGCTGTGTCCAATCAGAATGGTGTCAGCATTAATGAAGCTCAGTAGCTTGTCCTGCACCTCCCGGAGGGAGGTGTGGTTGCCCTTCACATCCTCCTCACTGATGCCTGAGAACCTTCATTAACACCACAAGCTATTAATTTGTTTTCCCCACCCCATAGCAAAAGTGATTATACTCTGGAGGCATTACATTTGCATAATAATCATACTGAGCTTTTAAAATAAACTGCTCTGCATTCCTATAAAATAGGTTTTTAGGCTTGTCAATTTTTGATGACATTTTGTGCTGAAATTGCTTTAATTTTATCCAAATCTCCAATGGTAATTTCAGGTGTTACCTTGTGTTGTAGTCAATGACCTCATTATCAGGACTGACAAAGGTGTCATAGATGACCTGCAATCTTGAGTTGACCAGCGTCACTCTGGATAGTTCCAGACCATGAATGGTGTAGCACTATGACAAGAATTATACTGTTTTCAGTGTGCGTCTACGTCAAAGTCAATGTCACAAAAAGTAAATCATCGTTACATTAGCCGCATTGTAATTCTTGATATTAACATCAAGTAGAAATTTGATCAGAATAAATTTAACTGGATGTTTAGAATAATTTTAAAAGCTATGAACATTGTAAACTACGTATACAGTATTTGGTGATCAATCATGAAATTACAAAAACTGTCAACATCACCATTTCGCAATCTAAAGCGTAGAGGCCGGGGCAACTTGTATTTGAGGGATGTCTGGGGACGGTTGACACAAACCCATTGAGGCTGACAGAATCATGGACGTGCAACTGTTGAAAAGAAGGCATTATATTTCACCCACATCTCAGATTCATGCAGGAATAACCCTTCACTGCTTCTTCCTACCTTATATACCTGACAGCCAGGTGTTCCCATGACGCCCTCGCAGCAGCTGTAGCGAGTCTCCACCCCACCTGGAACTGCTCATATTTAAAATGGAACAGTAATCAGGCGGCTATGGTTGGACGGTCCAGAGGTGCTTTAAAAATGTGTACTTGCCTCTTTTTGTTACTCCTTTACCATAGTGATAAGTACACTCCTCCTTACGGGTGTGTTTGCCTGTTGGACTCACAGAGTAAGTAGCCCCACATCGACAGCAGATCCTCTTGAGAGCTTTGACCAACAAAACCAGCACCAGGAAACAGTTCAAACATGGTAGGACGTTACATCGCGGCTCAAATATGCTTCCTAGCGATATCAACTCACGGTCTCCAGTGCCTTTTTTATTGTCAACAAAAAGAATGGCACAGCCAGGTTTCTCTGGATGCCGGACGGGATAATTGTTCTCAATCAGCTTCTCCACAGACAACATATATTCCTTCATGTCGTCATACAGTGCCAGATCATCTGAGGATTCAGTTTTCTCATAAACCACAATATTTCATCCACACTTACTCAGAGTCAAACAAACCATCTCACAGTTTCCAAGGCACCTCTTCAGGTTCAGCGGAACGTTGCCTCGGAGTTGTTGGCTGTTTCCTTCATTTGCATCTACAGAGGATTACAAATAAAGCATAAAAAAAAAACCTAACAGGTCTTATTAGCGTGATTGATTTTCCCCTGATATTCTCACCTTTAGCAGCAGCTACACATTGATTCTTTAGTTTCTTTAGAGCATTCACAGCAACGCTCAGATATTTCAGCTTGTTCACGCTGCGATTGTACACGGACCTCTCTTCGGCCAGCGCCTAACGCCACCAGGAGATCAATTAAGCTACAGATACAAAGTTTGTCTGCGAGATCAGATGATATGATTCAAGCTCACCTTCTCAAAGGCTTCATTAACATTAGCTGTGGTTTTGAGGAACTCCTCGGTGAACATGTTGACGTAGCGCTGCCGGACATCATGCGGCACCTTGTCCTTAGTCGACTCGCAATGCTTCACCTTCCGTTTATGTGGTGGTGGCTGACAGAAAGATTCAACAGTGGATCACACCAGACGTACTGGTCGTTCAACTCAAGAGAAGCTGCCGGCCGGGCCTCACCTTCACAGCCGTTGCAGCGGATGCAGAAACGGGAGCCGCAGCACCTGAATGTGTTGCGGCCAAGCTGGGGGTCAATGATTTACGTGCCAGTGCAGGAATAAGTATGGGCGCTGTTGAGCGGGTTCTTTGCAGAGGACCAATGGCAGGAAATGGGCAAGATTGTTTCACGGTCACCATGCTTGTGTGCATGGAACTGATTGGAGTTAGCACCGGAGTAACTGGGATGGAACTGGAGGTGACTGGAAAGGTGCTATCTGGGAGGATTAAATGTAAATTGTTGCCCACTTCGATGACAGCGGTTCCCAGAGGTATGTAGTTCACATACGCTATGGGAGGAAAGAAAATTCCATGGTGATGTACTTTTCCAACATTATACTTCACCAATACAGTTGATTTCACACACGGCAATAAACAAAACTGACCATTTTGTACTGGTGCAAGCTGTGCTTGAGAGGTTGGACATTGCGGGAGAGGAGGTGGTGCATTGCTGGCATATGGTTTCCTCTGACCAGCAAAAGAAAGAAATGCCTGAGCACCTTTTGCTGAAGCAGTCAGCATGGATGCTCTCTCCTGTGCCTGCTGGATGTTGGAGGTGACAGCAGGCTGGGAGGAAAATCCCGACACCTCCGGCCCACGTAGGGGGATCAGCACCTGAGGCTGGGGTCTACTTTTGGCCGGGGGCTGTGAAAATACAATTTTGTACATGATTCTGAGGCTTGTTGTACCTGCTGAATCACAATTCACTGCAAAATCTAACATATTTATGCATCACTCGCATATATTAACATCTCAATTTGCCAAGGTTTCCAGCATTTACCTCTGAATGTTTGGCCTCATGAGCTACCCTCTTCTTTCCAACCAATTCCTGGGGTTTGACCTTCAACTCAACTTTCTCCACCTCCATATTTTTGACCTGAGCAGTTAAACAAAGGCCAGTCAAAATCACCCCAGTCTCAGGACCTGGTTTGATTTCTGCATTAAACCTGGAACATCAACAGCTAACTTACACGTGCATCAGGCAGTTCTTCAGTTCGTTTCTGCTCGTTTTCCTCCATGAAGATCCTGTAGCACTCCTCCATTGGGTCACTATCCGAAACATCAATGTCCGAATAGTTTATTTCATCCTCAGAGGTAGAATCAATGACAATGACTCGGCCATTATCCTTCTCCAAATACTGATTGGATTCAGATGACTCAGCCAATTTTGTCTGAGTCTGACTGCTTGAATTTTTTTCCACCTGCTCTGCACAATTTCCAGGTTTGCTCAGTAGGGGTCCAGGATTTTTGGTTATGGGTTTCTGACAATGTGGCAGCACTGATTGTGCATTTACTGAAGATGTCTGAGCACAAAATCTGCTCTGAACATGCGTTGTATCCCTAGCCTGTTCGGTGCGAGTCCTGCATTGCAAGTCTGAGGTAGCAGCTGTAGCTTTATAAAGGAGTGATGTATTTGATGGGAAATTTTGTTTTGGTGTATTCATTTTACCAGCGCTGTGGGGTGGATCAACATGTGACAAATTAGCCTGTAGATTTGTGAGGCCGGCCCCTGAAGGTTCAAGGCTTTTCTTCAAGACAGCTCCAAAAGTGCCTCTGGGGGGGTGATCACGTTCTCTGCTCTCATGAAGATTAGCCAGATTTTTGGTTTCAGCACATTTATCATCAATTTCTTCAATGTCCAACAATTCAGGTTTTGAACACTGGAGTGGAGAATCAAGTAAAATGGATGGCGCTTCACCCCCTTTTTTTTCATGTCCTTGTGATTTGTCAGTAACAGCAAGACTGCATTTCATTCCTTGCCCTTCCTTTTTCTGAGGTGAAGGAGGAATATCAATGATCAAGACATCATCTTCCATCCAGTCATCCAGGGGCTCCGGTGATGCCAATCTGGAGAGCTGGGCCTGAGTTGAACTCTTCTGGTCACATGGTCCGACGGTTCTTGCCTTTTTCAAACTTTGTGTATTTTTCAGCTTTTGCTCTCTTCGGGATGAGCTGTAAGAGCTCAAGTCAGAAGAAAAGTTGGACAAGGGGTCATACTCCAAATCAGTTCTCGGTTTCGAGCTGTCAACCACATACTTCCTGTCCTCCAAATAGGAGCACGGCAAGGACTCATAAGCTCCTGTGTCTATACTTCTACATGTTTTTGATTGCTGCAGATGTGAACTAGATGCAATGTCCCCTTTATCAGCCTGTACAGTCTGATAGTTTGACAACTGCTTTTGCTCCTGCTCCACCTGGTGCCTCATCGTTTCGATCTCCTTATTGATCCACTCCAGCTCCTGGAGGCACACGTCCTTGCCACGATCACTCTCTGTTGTTCCAGTATCACCTTTCGGTGTGACATTTTGGGCTCCTGTTCAAAATGGAAAAAAATGTTTAAGAATGAATTTTTAGTGAAAACAACAAGGTCAAAAATAACTTTACTCCTACCAATGTGTTTTGAAGTTAAATTATTTGTCCCAACATAAATTCCCTTTTCATTATATATATGTGAACCATTTCCATTTTCAGTTACTTAACAACAGTTTATCCAGGGATTTAACAACGGAAATGCGACAGCATGACAGGCTTACCTGCGAAGCCAACCATTGATGTGGTGTGTTTGTACAAACAGTGAGGTCGGTCACAAAGTCCATTGTTCGAAAACGGACATTCTACAGCAGCAAAAAGCCCAGACGAGGGAAACATCCGCAGGTTGAAACGCCAAACCGCAACACCATTCCGCTCCTCACCGCCACTCAACAGCTGCAACTCCCAATAATCAGGCGACGCCTGCCTGGGTTTTATAGACTACTCTAACGAAGTAATTAAATCTAAGCAATTTTCTTTAACTAACTCACCATTAATGTTTTTATTTTATCATTGGTCATGCCAATTACTGCAGTTTCACCTAACATAAATATTTGATAGCCATCGAAATAACTTTATTTGTTGCTTATCGTTCCTCCGCGCCGACAGATGGCGCTAGTGCACAGGCGCTTGATGCAACTGTAGCGACAATGTTTTTGCTCTATGGCGACCAGTCGTGTTCCTCTCAACATCTGCCTGTCGTGCACAGTTAAAGTGCTAATCTAAAATGGAGAAGAGTGAGGATCAAACAGACGAAGATGAAACCGAGTGGGAAAGCAGTTTCGCGGATCCAGTCCCATTCGAAGCTTCGGGCGCAGGTAGTTGAAAGCCGAACCAGGAAAACATAGTTTATTCCAGCCCTGTGTGACAAATCCATTGTTTTTCTTCAGCTTTCTATTCGTGTCAGTCGGTAATTCTTACTTGTTGTCTCAGTTTCAGGTCAAAACCTCAGTAAAACACCAACTGTCGCTCCTACATCCAGAGTTATTCTACACTTTGACCTGGACTGTTTCTATGCCCAAGTGGAAATGATCAGAAATCCAGCCTTAAGAGAAGTCCCTTTAGGTACAATCCTGATCTTATTTGACAAAAATATATTGACATTCACATGTTGTTTTTTTCTTTTTAAAACTAATTGCAATTTGGTTTTCAATGAAGTTTCATTTATCTTCAGGTATTCAGCAGAAATATATTGTAGTCACCTGTAACTATGTGGCAAGACAGATGGGTGTCACAAAGCTGATGTCTGTTGTTAATGCTAAGGAGAAATGTCCACAGCTGGTACTGGTTAAAGGAGAAGACCTGACACATTACAGAGAAATGTCATATAAAGTTACAGGTAAACAGATTCACCAGAAGTGCCACTACATTAAACACCTTTTTTATTTATCTAACCCTTTCACTTCCTTTACATTTAAGTCATAAGTAAATGTGTGATTTCTTAGTTTTAATTATATCTTCTTTGCTCTAAATGTCTATTTATTTACCTTGTGCTGCCCTGGATGCAGACCTGTTGATGTCCTACTGCCCACTGGTGGAGCGCCTTGGATTTGACGAGAACTTCATGGACATCACAGGGATGATAGAAAAAAGGCTGGCAGAAACTTCAGATTGTGACTTTTCATTTAAAGGACATGTCTATGGCCATGTCAGTGAGTAATGTGTTTATCTCTGGTGTGTCGTTTTATACTGTAACCACACCTGGCTTGTAATAAACAGGAATTAATTTGAGAAACAAAAAAATTTGCATCACACTTTCAGTTTCTCAGCACTTGCCATCTTCAACCGCTGTTCTTTTTCCTGTCCAGGTGCTGGTGTGAAAGCTTCTGATCATCCAAGATTAGCACTCGGTTCACACATTGCAGCAGAGCTGAGAGAAGCGATTCAATGCAAACTGGGTCTGACTGGCTGTGCAGGCATTGCCACCAATAAACTGCTAGCCAAACTGGTGTCGGGGACCTTCAAGCCCAATCAGCAAACCTCCCTGCTCCCAGAGAATATCGGGGACATCGTGGGCTGCCTAAATAGTCTCCGGAAAGTGCCAGGTGTAATATTTTTCACCTCAAACCTGACACTCTGTATCCCAACAACATATTTATGGTTCCAATATAACTGTTTAGGCGTTGGCCACCAAACCGCTAAGAAACTTCAAGCCCTGGGATTGGCCACAGTTAAAGACCTACAGCACTTCCCAGTAAATAATTTGGTGAAAGAGTTTGGAGGGCCCACCGCTCAGCGCCTGAAGAGTCTAGTCCTTGGTGTTGACGATTCTCCTGTAACGCCTACTGGGGCCCCTCAGGTTGGTAAGGGATTAACCAGTATATAAATATATGAATTACTTTCCTTAACATTTAGATAATTAGTGGCAAGTTTCCTTAAGCAAAGTTGTTTTCAGTTGTATTTATTTCATTTCTTACTCTTTGCATTCAGTCCCTCAGTGATGAAGACTCCTTCAAGAAAATGTCATCGATGAAAGAAGTGCTGGAAAAGATTCAAGAGCTTCTGAGGAGTCTGGTGGACAGGTTGGAAGTTGAAGTTGAAACGTGTTTGGAACTAATGACTGAAAATATGGTGTCTAACAGTGTCTTCTCTTTCAAATCAAGGATGCAGAAAGATGGCAGGCAGCCTCAAACTCTCCGGCTGACTATCCGTAGATACACAGCGACCAACAAGTGGTTCAATAGGGAAAGCCGGCAAGCTCCCATCCCAAACCACATTGCACAGAAGATAGCTTCAGGTAAAATTTTCCAAACTAAAATTCACATTAAATCTGTACTTTTTGAATGACATAATTGAAGGGTTTACTTGGAATTAAATCAATCTGAAAATGTGTTTTCTGTGACATTTTTAGGTTGCAAAGATGATGCTGTGGCACAGCTGGGCCCACTGGCTATGAAACTCTTTCATAAGATGGTGGACGGCAGCACTTCCTTCCATCTCACCCTCATTAACGTTTGCTTCAGCAACTTACAGAGCAGGGCGGCCGCCTCCAGTGGAAAGGCCTCCATCACATCTTTCTTTACGCACAGCAACGCAACTCAAGCACTTTCAACCCAGAGACAGGTGCTGGAAAATTCCTTTTTTTAGTCTTTTTAGTCATTAGTCATTGTGATAATTACACGACAAAAGAAAAGAAACTGTCACAATTATCACTTAAAAGATCCCGGTGCTTATTTTATTGAGTGTTAAATAAAAAATTACACACCTTCACACATACAATATTAATTCAGTGGATCAGATGAATGTTTGAACAGTAGATTAATTAAGCTACCTCTCATATGTAGTCTGCACTGATACGCTCCAATGCCTTTGTGGTAATTCTCTTGTTTGTTTCACCATTAGGAACCCTCATCCCACAGCACAAATCTTCAGCTGAGTGCATGCAGCACGATTACCCAACCTGCCTCACAAAAGACGTTTACCACGAAAGATCCTTTTTACTCTGACTTGTCATTATATGGATTTTCAAGAAAGCAAAGCCCTCTTGTTGCGGTGGAAGGATCTCCACATCAGAAAATAGCCTGCAGCACCGTGACCCACGATGGAACTGATACCACAGTAACAGAGCAGTTGCTTTCAAATGTTGATCCAGAAGTCTTTAAGTTGCTCCCTAAAGAAATCCAGATGGAGCTCTTGTCTTCCCCCAGCACAGACT
Organism: Takifugu rubripes; assembly: GCF_901000725.2. Taxonomy (NCBI): domain Eukaryota; kingdom Metazoa; phylum Chordata; class Actinopteri; order Tetraodontiformes; family Tetraodontidae; genus Takifugu; species Takifugu rubripes. Next base: position 15,107,701 of record NC_042305.1, on the reverse strand, counting down.
ATGCCACATTAGTGAGCCCACCTGAACTGATAAATGTCCCACACACAACAGAAAGCAAATGTACGGAGTCACTTAAAGATGTAGATCATTTTAATGTGGTACACAAGGAGGGAGAACAATTGGAATGTTCTGAGAAGGAGAGCTCTCACAGAATGGCAGAAACAAGCTCATCATCAGGCAACAATGTGTTCCAAGAAGAGATTCTTGTCCAATCTTCTGACTGTGCATTTCCTGGAAATGTGGACCCTAAGGTGTTTTCTGAGCTTCCCCTAGATATCCAGCAAGAGTTGATCTCTGAATGGAAGCAGAAGAAGCCAGTCTTTAAGAGCCCCTCATCCAGGAAACCAGCGAAAGGCATGATGAGCAAAGACAGAAAGGCTGTGGCAAAAAACAGACAAGCAAATAGTTTGTTAAAGTATTTCAAACCAGGTTGAAGAAGATATGTTGCAGGTTATTTTCTGATCTTTATCTTACAGAAAACATGATTCTTGCGCATTTTAAAGTCGCTTATTTGCAAGTAACCTTTTTTTTCCAAGTTATTTTACATTGCTGTACACTGTAGTAATACACTAAGCCAAAGGAGTAAAAAGATTTAGGAATGAATATAGAAAAATTCTTTAGTAAATAGTAACATAGTAAATCAAAAGGATGAAGTTGGTGCAATAGGTGATAAATAGTATACCAAGTATGCCATTGCAGTATTAGAATGTGGGTTAATTACAGTTATGAGTTCAGTTCATGTCAGTAACTTGGAGGTTGCATTGTAACTTTATAAACAGCAGGGGTCGCTCTTCAATATTTTGTATGTTTGGTGTTCCAGTGAAAACAATCACAGAACGGGCGATATCTGAGTATCTTTATATCTATTTTTAATGTATATAATTATAAGTTATATTAAACAAATGCAACATATTCCAACTGTATCTAAATTCACTTTTTTGGATTATAAATATATTTGTTTAAAATTTCCAAATCAGTTATTATAATTACTCTGTTATGGAACCTTAGTTAACGCTTGAGCCTTATTGTTGTTTACCCTCACAAAAGCAGGATTAGCTCTGAACCTCTGGAAATAAGCCTTGTTATTGATTTTTTTTCCCGAGGAGAAATACCAAGGTATGTAGGCAAAGCCTTTCTAGCGTGAAACTCCTCCCCAGTCACATTTTAAAAAGGGGTAAGGCTCACACATGCCTTCACATCACAACAATTGTTTACCATCATCTAGAAAAAGTGCAGCTTTTGAATGGATCTCGGTATCTTGGGCAGATAAACTGGTAAGATGCTTTTTGTCACTTAAAAATTGCTTTTAAATCATGACACTGCACAGAGGTCGTTATTTCGTTTTCTTCACAGTCACTCATTCGTCCGATTCTCACTGAACCCGACACCATTATTATTGCACATAACTGAAAATTACTCTAAAGTCAATCATCATATTTCATGTCCTGTCTCTATTGTGCTCTAAGTTGATAGAAATGATCATATTTCATGTACTGAAGTCAGTTGCACAGCTCAGGGCCAGTAATGGGATTTCTACACTAAGTTGAAGTAGAATCTTTGGACTTGCTTGTTCCCTTGATAGTTACACAACAAAATCTGATTTTTCATGCTGATTTATGAGCTTGTGTAGTAGTTTTGACAAAAAGCATGCACTGACCTGAAGTCGTTTCATGCAATGTTAACTTGTTTATCCCAATGAAATGACTTCTGTCTGCCCAACAGACACTTTTCTTTGACATTCAGCTCTGTCTGAGAAAACTGCAGAGGCATTTGACTGCTCATGTGGGAGCCCGATGTGGTCATGTGGCCCTTTTCTGATCAGTGTGTAATAAGTGGGGAATTTTGACATCTTGCTAAGCCTGTCTGATGGTTCTGGATCAGCAGACCGAAGGCTGCAGCTTAACCAGAAACTCTTTTTTCTTTACTCGCTCTGCCTGTTAACTCCCATTGAATGTTTTTCAAAACACAAATCCAGCACATGTTGAACTGTGACAGGTGGAGCACACAGTGGCACAATGGCTGACTGGGATTATGATTACTTGATCAAGCTTCTGGCGCTGGGTGACTCCGGCGTGGGAAAGACCACCTTCCTCCACAGGTACACCGACAACAAGTTCAACCGCAAGTTCACGACCACCGTGGGCATCGACTTCAGAGAAAAACGAGTGGTGAGTGATGAGGAGGTTGCAACCATGCAAATCCTAAATGTTCCGTGTGACCCCCCTGGAAATCAGAGGTGCAGCTAACGCTTTTGTTCAGATGTACACAGGGACCGGTGTTGATGGGATGACTGAGCGAAACTTCAGGATCCATCTGCAGCTTTGGGACACAGCAGGACAGGAAAGGTAAAGCAGGCACGCAGCTTAGACTGGTACTGTGCGAATTAGACTTGGACTGTGATAAAAGATGTAAACTCATAGACTCATACCTCTACATACTAAGTGATATCACGTGTTGAAAGGCAAACATTTTCCATGACTTTGGTTTTCAGGTTCCGCAGCCTCACAACAGCCTTCTTCAGAGACGCCATGGGTTTCCTGCTGATGTTCGACTTGACCAACAGACAAAGCTTCCTCAACGTCAGGAACTGGATGAGTATGGGTCGTGCCGGTAGCCTGCTCTGCTTTCAGTCATCGGCCTTGATGCCGCTGAAATCTTCTGAATGGTGCTCATGTCTGCCTCTGTCACGTGTGTGAAGAGTTTCCTCCTGTTTTCCAGGTCAGTTACAGGCCAATGCATACTGTGATAGCCCAGACATTGTGCTGGTTGGCACCAAGGCAGACCTACGCAATATGAGGGATGTTCATGCCAGACAGGCGAGAGATCTGGCAGATAGATACGGGTCAGGCTTATAGCTTGTATTGATGCCATTTTAAGACTTTTAATCAGTGAATAGTGATGAATATTCCTACAGTAATTCAATAATTTCTACTTTTTAACAATATTATCGGACAAATGTCTCAATTGTTTAGAGTACAAACAAATCCCTACTGTAAATGCAGGTTGGATACGTTGTTATTCCCCATCTTACCACTAGGCGGCGTTAACCAGCCGAGAAGACTACTTCTAATTTGATTAGTTGTACCCTGTTTTCCAACATTTGAAGGGGTCACAAGATAGATGTTGACGTCATTATTTAAAAAATAAATAAATATAATGAATAGGTGTATCTGTTGAGTTCCAGAAAGGAAACTTGCACGAAAGTGTGGTGATTGATGAAAATAAATGCTGACAATCTCTGTTGGTTTCAGCATTCCTTACTTTGAGACGAGTGCAGTGACCGGGGTTGATGTGGATCGGTCCGTGACTACCCTACTGGACCTGGTGATGAAGAGGATGGAGCACAGTACCTATGGGGGCCGCACCTCTGAACCCAATGGCAGCCGTGAGGTCCAGGAGGCCCCAGTTAGGAGGTGTGCCTGCTGACACCACCCGTTATCAATTCTAATATTAGTACACGTTATACAGTCGTGTGAAAAAGTGTTAGCCCACTTCCTGATTTCTTATTTTTCTTTGCATGTTTTCACACTTAAATGTTTCAGATCATCAAATGAATTTAAATACTCTACAAGGATAACTCATATAAACACAAAACGCAGGTCACAAACACAAAAAAGAGGTCGCCCCCTATTGGTTAGGATCAACAACTGCAACCAAACATTTGCAATAACGTAATGATTCAACTGCTGCACTGTGGAGGGATTTTGGCCCACTCCGCTCTGTATTATTCCTACAGTGGAGTCTGATCTCTCGAGCGTCTTCGATCTTTCGGTGTACCTCACTTTAAAAATGGCATGTCTCGTTTAGACGTGTTACCTTTGCCTACTATTTAAATTTGTTTGATGATCTGAAACGTGTGACAAACATGGGGAAAAATGAAATCAGGAAGGGCCAAACCCCTTTTCACACCACTGTATGAATATATTCACCCACTCGTGCACATTATTATTGTGAACTTTGTCCAATCAAGAAAGCATTGATGATTTAGCACATTTAGCTTAAAGCAATGCTGTCATACACCAGTTTCTATTTATAAATTGAATTTATATATCAACATTTGTTGTCAGTTGTGTTATTTATTGACATGTACCTTGTTTTTTACAAGGTACATGTTTTAACATGATGCTTTCCGCTGGTTTTGAATCCACAATATTCATTACAGCTTTACCATAAATCTTAAACCTACAGTAATTAGTTGCATCTATCATTTACCTCAGGTTTTATTTATATGGTGGCATCTATGTGGAGCATTTCTTCGCCGTTCTGGGCAAATGTTCGAAATAACGCTTTCAAAATAGTAGTATTTTAAAATAGCATAAATATCCCAGTAAAAACGGAGACCTGTGTTCTTGTGGAACTCTGCGCCACTTTTACAGTTGAACAGCAAATAAAAAAGATACTGCTTTATTTGACACATGAAGGGAATATGCAGGCACATAATGTATATCTTTCATGTGGAATAATCAGAAACATTTAAGACTTGTTTTTTCTTTTTTACATGGATGAAATTATTTGTTAGAACAAACAACAATGCAAAGTCATTGGCATGATTTATGTCTTTCCTACTATATGAACATAAACAGCCAAGGTTTTATATGTCTTATGGCAAAAACTTTCCATGCAGATTAAACACAAGTACAAGAAGGAGGAAGGGCTGGAACGAATCGGCTATAGAGCTTCGTTTGAGCACATGTCTGTCACAATATAATGCACAAAAAGCTATACTGTTTCAGGACAGGAATTACAATCCTTAAAATGTTGCTAGCATAATTATATGTACGAAACATTCCAAAGAATGACGTTTGAAAATCAGGAAACAGATCTTGAGGGCAACATTCATGATAGATCCCACCACTTGACTTACTACTAAGTTATTAACATGAGGGCAGCGGCAGCGTTAAATGACTTTTTTTTTTTTGACTTGTTATCGAGTCATTCAGCTTTTAAAATCAACATTCTCGTTGAATGGACGTTCTTTGGTGTCACTACATACACATTCTTAATGGAGGAATTACCGTAAGGGGATTCAAAGAAATGACTTTTAATAAAGATTTTGATCCGTTTTGTCATCAATTCTGTACATGTCGTAGAACCTGAGGAACTGTCAGGAAGCTTAGTTGCCTCGGGAGACACACAAAAATGTATTGTGCGACAAATGGATTCCTACTGCCAAAAATTCAAACAAGCACAATAGTGCACACTGTATCAAGTGTGACTGACTGCATTGCTCTGTGTATCAGAATGGCAGCCTGGACCCAAATCTGAAAGCAGCAGCACATGTTGTGGAGTCATGAGACGGTCATGTGGTCCGTCTGGCTCTGCCGAAAAACCCCCACACACCACCAGATCCCAGTCTGGTGTGACCGAAGGGAAGGGTGGAGAAAAGCTGAATAAAAACAAAAAAAATCATCTTTATAATCCTCTGGACATCCTCTGGACAGGATCGGTGGAATTATGTTCCTTGTAGCCTGTAAAGAGTTATTGTACGAGTTTAAAGGTATAAAAATTAGCATATAAGACTTGTTGATGCCTCACATGCAGTGGCATTCAAATGGATCGTGCTGTTTAGACATGATGGGGTTTAACATATCATTTCTTTGCCCAATGTCATTGATACTGGATTTAATATCATTGTGCGTTTAATTATTTTGCTTTTTGTGGGAAATTGCAACATCAGCTGTTCCAAACGCTGCCTAAATTGTGTCGTCGGATGTTTTCCCACATTGTGGTGATTGGCCGCAAAAAGGCAAAGCTCAGACCCAAGCGTAATGCCGAGGGGCCCATTTTGTCATTCAAACTGCATCGTTTTCAGGAGGCAGAGATACAGTTATAATGTGTAAATCAAAGGGCCACACAAGCGCAGAATAGCTGGGCTGGCGCTGATGAGGGGGCAGCTGCAGCGGACCGTGTGAACACAGTTCACGTGTGGTGATGGGCAGCACAGCATGTGAGAGTCCATGTGGCTGAAATGGGGCACAAACTGGCTGACATTTTCCATCCTGCAAACTGGTGTATGGATTCCAAGGCCAACAGATTTTGCCTGGATCAAAATAGGCTCTGCAAGTTTGCAAACATTGGAAACATATATATATATTGTGTGAGAGAGATTTTGGCAGCAGGCTAAAGAACATAAACTATAAATAGATCATTTTATTTCTTAAAACCGAGCCTCTGTGGCTAGTTTGCAACCCCTAGTGTAGCTGCAGATCTATTTGGAATAGATTTCAGCTGTCCTACGGTACAGTCTCGCTACCCTAATGACAGCACATTCTTTGTCCACAAAATTATGGCTTTTTGTTGGAATGTTGTTTGTTATTCCAAAAAAGAATCTCAGGAAATTTTGAAATGTATAGTTTCACTTTCTCTTGTGGGAAAAAAAAACTACTATCAAAACAAATCATACAAATATAGAGAGAACACAGTCCTTCTTCCAGAGGAGTGCAGATTGTCAGGCTGGGGGGAGAGGCATGAAATTGGAGCTGCGCCTTCTCTGGAGGCATTGAATCTGATCTAAATCCTTCCCTGAGATTAGGCAGTGAGTTCCGTGTGTAAAATCACCACGCTGTTGTTTTTAAAGGTGATTTCAGCATTGCTGCTTTAAAGAGAACGTTTGAAATCCGCCGGCTAAATGTGACATCTATTTGGTCCGAACTCAGCCCGCAGTCATGCGAAGGACGGGAGTGTAAACAGCTGAGCATAGTGCCAAAGACAAAACCGTACTGCGTGGACGACTGATTATGAATGCGTCTGTGTAGCATGGGTGGGTTTCAGGTGTCATGCATTGTGGGTCACAACTAAAGTTTAAGCAATGCGATCTGGGTCACAGTCCCTGGAGACCTCTCCGACTGTCTCGCAGGGTCTAAGTGCAGTGTGTCAGGCTCAGCCTAATCACACCTTCCCTGTGCAACTTGTAGAGCAGCTTGAACTCGGTGGGCAGCTGGTGGGTCTCTTGCCACTTGGTAGTGAATTTTGTCCCTTTCTTGTCATAGTAGTGGTAGGGCAACTCTTTGCCTGTGTTGGGGTCCCAGCCGAAGGGCCAAAAGCCGTAGAGGTGGATCTCATCGCACATGGCGGAGGCTAGCGTGTACATGAGGATTCCAGTGCTGAGGCGTTTGGGCGACAGGTTTTTGGTCTTCCAATATCTGCCAGGGGAGCAGAGGGACAACTTAGAGGAACAGCTACAAAAATCTGCCTATGCAGTGAGTGTGCAGCACATCAATTCTTTTTACTTTTCTATTTACTTTGCAATTCACCAGCTACCTTTAGACAAATAGGACCCAAATACTCTTACTTGTTGACATCGTGCATGATGTTTCCAGGCCAGGCCAGCTCCACTTTCAGTTGGCCTTTATGCTCCACAAAGAAGTCCACCAGGGTCCTGGTTACTGTGGCTGATGTGTGAAGGAAGAAGGCGGGAATCCAGAGGATGGCTCCTCCCAGCTTCTTTAGGTTCAGGAAGAAATTATTCCTGTCCTGAATGGTCAGCAGGTTGTTGTAGTAGCGCTCCAGAATGCTGGGGTTGAAGGTGGTCATGTTGGTCTTCCTCCCCACATCTTTGGAGTAGACCTCGGTGGGGGCGAAGTTGCAGCGGAACACAAAGTCAGCCTGGTCGATGTTATCGCCGCAGTGGCTACCCGTCAGGATGCCACTGTTGCCCACCACGGAGCAGAGGCTGTAATGCTTGTTGTGGATAGGAGAGGTGTCGGGGAGCAGAGATTTGAAGTTGTTGCTGATGGAGAAAACGTATTTGTGGCTCGAGTAATCGAAGTGCATCAGCTGGCCCACACGCACTCTGTCCTTTGTGAGGGAGAAGTTGTTGGGAATGTCGATGAATCCCAAGATATCCTTCCTGGGGACAATAGAAGTATCCATCAGGTTTACAAATGCGCTTTGAATACTTTAAATCACCGGGAACTAAACGTCTCATACCTCTGCTTATAAAAAGCGGTCTTGTTGAACTTCCATTTGGATGGTTTCCCGTGAAGCTCCTCGTTCAGGGCATTAGTTAAAGGAATAAAAGAGGGGTTCAGGGAATTTATGGCAAGCTGAGACCTGCGAATCAAAGCCACCTCTGTAAAGTTCTTATAAATTATGTAGAAAGTACAGTATATAAAAAAAGGACATGCTGCTGCACACTTGAACATTTTCCTGGTAAAAAGGAACAGAAGTGTCATGAAGGGTCAATACACTGCTTAATGAGCACTTATTGTTTCGACATTAACACTACAAATTAATAGGTCCGTACTTTCCTAAACACATCATATGCCATCATCATTATCATTATTGGTATTAAGTATAGTTTTCGGGGAACTGACACCACCAGAAGGCCCTGACAGGTTGCTAAGTGCTTACAGCAAGGAGAAAAATGAATCAAACCATATTCCAACATAATTTCTGTTACGTGACAATACGAAGGCCCGTTTTAGAGATGGGTGTCGCAGGCCTGTCTTCATTTTCCAAAAATCGAAAATCGAAGGTGCGGGACTCAATCGCCTCAGGTGGGGGTCAATTACCAGGTTTGGTGAGAGCGTTTCGACATCAGGACCCTGGACAGCTCGCCGGATCCTTGACGGCTGTGCGCGTCACGCCGCGCCTCGATATTTACCTGTCAGCTGCACACCCACCGCCACTAATGTCTGCTGTAAACGTACTCACCGAAAGCCTGCGTGGAACATGATCCTCGGGCCTCCCGTGTAGTATTTAGAGGAGAAGAAGCTGTCTTTTCTGAGCGACACATAGCTGATGAGCGACAGGATCAACACGGCGACGCACAGAATAACCAAACCGAGGGCCTTGGCGATGCGGACCATTTTAGGAGCCTTTTCATTCCTTGTGTGCTGGAAAGCTTTAGCCTAGGTCGTCATCGCCTGGGTCGCGCACTTCCTCTGCTGCCCGTCGCCAGGATGCGCGAACCGCCGTTCATCGCTCCTTATAACGGTATAAGATCTGCGGGTGTCTGCGGTCGGCTGCATGGGGAAGACACCGCAGCTCGGTCCGGTCTCCTTCCTCTGCCTGCCCAGCCCCCTCCTCTCCTGACTGCTGCTGTTGCCTCCCCTCCAGGCTCCCGTTTTAATTAAGAAGATGGAAGAGAAATGCGCTTCAACGCACGCAGCCAGCTAAAAGCCCCCGTCCTCCACCGCTCCTGCTCCCCCAGCTCCTCTGCATCTGTCAGCAACAAAGGGGAGCTTGTCTGGTCTCAGAAACGAGATGAAACAACCGTGATAGGAGGAACGGACCGTAAAAGCCTCCAAATATCCTCGAGTGAGCTTAAGGATTTGTACATCCTAGTATATGAGTGGCATTTAATTTTATACTTAAAACAAATAAGATGCTGTTTAAATTACACAGGAAACAATCTGTAAGAACTTATGGAAATAAAATCATTTATTTGAAAGGACGATTTCCGATCCTTCACAAATGGTTCACATTACAAAGGTAACATACTTTTGATGCAGCATTTTTAACATATTTTTCAGGTTATGTACATTTTTTTAAACTTTTTTTTTACAGTAAGCTTATCTTGGTTAAATATTTATGTCGTAACGTACGTCAGTGTTTCCATGCATGCACTTCAACACAACAGTAATATCATATAATGATAAAGCACAAAATACTTCTGTAGGTCCTATACAGTATATTGATGGCAAATGATTAGGTATAAAACTTGATAGACTGAGAATATCATAGCTGGTACTCAACATTTATAACTTCTCCTCTTGTGCGTGTGTCACTATTTTTGCTGGAATGTTGCAAATTCAGACACAGAAAGTCCAAATTTAAAAAAAAAAAGCACACAGACGTTTCGATCTACTGCACTTCGAGCTGCCACGGTATTGCAATTTTCTATTATTACGATATGTTTGTCTTTAAACGGTTAACTGGATTAACACAGGCACTTAATGTTCACAATCCATCACCGGGTAAACCTACATTGCACACAACATGAAAAGAGAAACACACATTTGCTGTGAAACTTGGCGAGGACGGTTACACTGTAAAGGGACCCCACACACACAAACACACACACAAACACACACCCGCCGCTGTATTTGCAGCTCATCACTTCATGCTCTGCAGAAACTTGGAGGGGAAGAAGGCTCCTTCACCATCACTTCCTGGCGAGCCCCAGGGGCTGTCTTCCCCAGAGCTCATGTCCTCGCAGAAGTCCTCACTGTGAGACAAAAGAGGGCATTACCTCTGGACTCAGAACCACAAATGAATGTACTTTATTCATCTCATTAATGCAAAGAGAGGGAATGGTTCAAAACCAACATGATGAACTGGTCTTCACTTTAAAACCTTATTAACTGTTTAATTAGCCACATGTTTGCTCTATGTCAGAAATATGCCTCTCTGACAGGATCATAGAGAAGAAAAGCCACATTACAATTACTGCCTTACACAGATGTGGTTTCTTCCATCTGGAGGACAATTTCATTTCTGCAGCACTTTCTCTCTCACACATTTGTGTCATGTATTTCACTTTAGTCCAACCATTCCTGCTTCTTTCTTTTTGGATTCAAACATACACTTTTCTGTAAAGATGCCTGCAACCTTTCGGTTTGCTCTTTAAGAAGCAGCTTCTGAACACATCAAATCTCTTGTCAGAGACTCTTCTGCTGAGTAGGAAGAGCAAGATTAGCTGAGAGCACCTGGCCATCTCAGAAAACATCTAATCAGATCCTGGTTACTTCTTATATTTCAATCAGTGACACCACCTGATGTTTTTCATTCTGGTTTGGTGAACAGAAAAAGATTCAATAATGTTTCTGGTATTAGCAACCTCTGCGTCAAATAGAGTGAAGACATAAAATATTACCCAGGCCAACTGACAAACTGTAAATGATCTTAAGGTGATATTGGTGGACAAAGCAAGACAGGGAAAGCTGTCAATGTGTTTAGAGGGAAACATATTCATTAAAAATAACAGGTAAGAATGGGGAATTTAAAGGATATGCTGGAATCAAGTCCATATATAACCATTTAGTTCCGTAAATAAAAATAAAAAAATCACTGTTGAGCAACGGTGATTTGTTTTTAAATGATGTAATTTAGGAGCTTTGTGAAGCAGTCTGTTGCTGTTCTTAAATGGCAAATGTCAGTGTTTTGTCATCACGCGGACTGAAGAAAATGGAGAAAATTGGGCATTTTTACCTCTCGCTCTCATCCCAACTCCCCTCTGGAATAGTTGGAAGCCCAGGCACAGAATAGTGACTGCATTGAAGATTCTGCGCCGTCTTCTTAGATATGATCCAAACAAGCTTTTTGTTGTTGGGCTTGTTGCATTCAGTTGAGCAGTATTCGGTCATGCACTTGGCCACGTGTTGTTTCCAGTGGAGCAACTCCCCATCACTGATCTGTTAAGATGTCAGACAGAAAAAAATCTGAGTGATCCAAAGACAGAAATATAGAAATTGTTGCATAGAACTTACTGGTTCCACATTACAGTCCGATATGTGCAACAATTAGATTATTTGCACGAAAAATTAAATAATAACCGTGGTCTATATGGATACAATAAGTAATTAGGATTGCATACAACAACAGCCTGTTCTTGTACACCTTTTATTACCTTTAGATATCCTTGGAGAGCGTGAAGAATCCTCATCAATTTGCTGGACTGGTGGGTGTCAAACTCTTGGGCAAATAGAGACAGTGCAAGAACTGAGGGCTGCGGAAGAGGACAACAGCAGGTTACGATTGTCGCAGATTTTAACATGAACACTGCAATGTCGGGAAACTGCCGCCTAAGAGCAATTCTTACTTTTGCTTTAGAGAAAACAAGCCGGCATAAGCACGCTTTTAGCTGGGCTTCCAGACTCTCAATGCTTGGGAGCTCCTCCCTTAAAATATAGAGGGAATCTTCATTTGATCCACCAGGACACATTTCATGAGGGAAAACTATTGGCTCATGTTTGTGCACACTCCTTGACAACAAAAGTATATAAAGCATTTAAAAGATTTTACCTTTCAACAGACCAGGAAGTGAAGGCCGAGTATAAGAGGTGTAGAAAGGTCAGTGGCGTGACCGCTTCAGGCTTCACACCGAGCTTCTCCATAACAATCTTTTCCATGCGACAAAGGTCCGGCACAGTGAATTTGCTTTGGCTGATGCGGATGAGTTCATGGATGGGTGAAACATTGCTGTCATCCTCGACCATTTTGGCAGCAATGTGAAGGCAACAGACTCCAATACACGGCAAGTGTTTAGGCTGCACCTTTTCACATTAACACAGTGTGAGTCAACAATTTAGGACTTAAAATCCAATTTGGTCAGTCAGATGATTCTTCAAAATATTGAAAATAACTTGTTACAATGTTGTCATTAAACAAACAGAAAGAAAATATTGTGATTAAACCCATATTGTAAATTTGAATCCTTTCAAAAATGCTTACCTTCATAACAGTGAGGAATCGATCCAGAAAATTAACAGCATGAACAAATGTTTGGGTGCTGTAGCCAAAGAAACTGGTCAGGCCCCACAGCTCTTCCACACGGCTGTCTCTGCATTTTGAAGACACTGCACGGCAATTCTGAAAATGCACCATAACGGAATATATTTCATGCACACAGAAAAATGCCACCCATTTGAATGGAATAACATATGTTTGCACACAGCACCGGAACCGGTAAATTGGGTCAGTGTGTTACCTCCACAGAGGAGGATTCTATCAGTTTCAGACCAGCCTCTCTGGGAAGAAAGTTGCACTCTTTCGCACAACATGACTTCAGCTCTTTCAAGAGCAAGCTGTCAACAGCTTGAAGATCCCTCATCCTGGAAAACAGCATGTAAATGTTTTATGTATTTTTTTCCTATTACAGGTATCGGGAGAAAATTTTTCCTCGACAATGAAATCAGTTTGAATGTTGTCTCCTATACCCCACCTTTCGGGTGTCAGATATCAGCCCCCTCCCCCCAAACACACACACCACCCCCAACACATCTTCCCTTAAAAATATTTTTCTCCTTTAAATCGTAAAATGTCATTGTTAGCAACCAAAGCTATTACAGGGAAGATGATGCAAGAAAATGATGTTAACAAGACATAGGATTAAGTCATATGCACAGTCGTTAAATGTAAATAATGTCTATCGAAACTAGGTCACGTCGTCACATCGAGACAGTATCATATTATTATGAAGATAATATAATAACGGCAGTAATAATTACATTGCAAGATTGAACATTTTGCGTATTTAGTTCGTGTAAACAATAAACATGTTTGCTAGGTTACGATCATTGGGTATCTTGCTGGTGTAATATTTGCAAATGTTATTACCTTGTTTGGTAGCTGCCGATGACCAGGATAACAGTTTTGCAACTTAAGACATGTATTAATACCTCATGATTTAGTTTCGATTGCAGCTAAAGCGCAAAAGACGGTAAAGTTCCTTGGTCCGTGCAAAATTGAGAGGGTGGTCCGCCCTGGATAAATTTTTTTTTTTTTAGCCCACTGTTAAACTACAATAACCATCATGCAACACGACGAACGTGCCGGAAACGCCTCTTCGCAACCAAACCGTTCAGAGGTGCCTTGTGTCATGCAAGTCGTTTCAAAGTTTCAGTGCTACTTTAACTTTTTATCGCTATATCATTGTGACCACTTACCTGAGAAAAAGAATTAGACGCAACAATTAAACTGTATATACTAATTCACTCATAAAACATGTTTTTCCGCTAAAACGATGTTGTTTCCATGGTGACGAAATTTGTCGTTTCACGACAGTGTAGGAACAACATGCTAACTAGCTGTGTGTTTTGTTTTCGAGTTTGTCTTGTGAGTTAGGTTTTATCATGAAAACCTAGCTAGTTCACTTTTTTTTTACAGTTTGACTAAAATGTCATTATTTGCTCTTTCGAGTAGAGATAGCGTTCATGTTAAGCAACCGAACCGTACAAATGCAGCAACAACTTCGACCGGTAAGTTAAGTTTGTAGCTAGTGATTCCTAATTCAATCATTTAGATGTTATGAATTTCTAGATTTCGAATTCAGAACTTTTGTTCAACTTTGTTTTCTCTCAGATACCCATACCACATCTTCGCAGCCGAGATTAAACAGTCTCACATTGGATCAATTGAGGTATCTAGAAGATAGATCATTCCAACCTTATTTCATTCTCCACTGCACAATACACACAATTTTTCTTATTGATACAGTGAAGAGCTCGATAGGCGTACCAAGGAAACACAGAAGCTACAGGATGAAGTGGAAAATGCAACAAAGCAAACCTTGGAAAAGTTTGGTTGTGCATATGAGATCCACTGTTCAGGTTCTCATGATGGCAATTGTAATATCTGTGAGTATTGGCTTTATCAGATTATGTTTATTAGTAGCTACATAATAAAAAAAGAAATGACATCTCCAGTATCATATTAATGTGACTTTTCAGATAATTTTTGTTCATTGTATTTTTTACCAAGGCTGAACTGTGACTGGCATCGCTTTTTCCCTGAATGGTATTATTTGTTACTAAATGTGCTCATTGTATGCAAGATGACAAGGAAGCATCATTATTTTTTCCTTGAGAGGCATAAACTAGACTTGAAAAGCTTAGAGTTTCCCCTCAGTGACTCTTTAAACGCATTTGAAAAAAGCACTCCCATATATAACTGAGGAAAATTTCAAAAAGTCCTCTCTGTTACACAGCGCTTAAAGCAAACATGCAAATTACAGTATAGAGCTAATTACAGAATAAACATTTAGAAAAGGGAATTTTACCTGTCGAAAGTCATCCTCGAGCAAAACGTTTGAATTAAAAATAAACAGATGTAAAAATCATATCTCAATATCTTTTGCCCAAAGCACTATTTCTCAAGTATTAACATGTAATTAACTTGAAATATCTAGTGGCAGATGACCCAGCTGCAGATTCTGGTACAGTTACAATCCAACAGCAGGTACTTACTCCACCCCTGACCTGTCATAAGACCAGTCAGCTCGGCGGCAGCTGTTCTGGAGAGGAGTTTGTAGGTGAATCTCTGCAACAACTGTGGGACATCCCATTGAAAGAGGTTCAGAGTTTCATTCCATTTATCAAACTAAATTTAAAGTTGTCTGGAAGAATGTCTTGATAAAGTATACTTTGTATATTGTCTTTTTCTACCTTTCTGAGTGCAGGAAAATGATCCGCATAAACCAGAGAGGACAACATTCGGTTTTGACAAAGTGATTATGAACCTCCAGAGGGAGTTGCAAAAGGCCCAAAGGGAGAAGGACGTGCTGACTGACCTCAGGTCAGCAGTTGAGCACTATTTTGCTTCTGTGAAGAAATTATACAAACCATTGTCACTATTTTATACATTTCTAGATTGATGGATTCAGCTGAGCATGTTGGTCAGATGGAAAAGATGCTGAGCATGTTGGAGGAACTGCAAAATACAGAAAGAGCCAAGGACCAGAAAATGTCTGAGACAGAGAATGAGGCATCGTCCATTAACAAGAGAGTAGAGAAGTTGGAACAAAATATGAAGGAAAGATTCTTTTCACATTTATCTCCAAATGAACACTGTGAAAAAGTTTGGGTAAGTTGTAGCTAAGAATCATTTAAAATGGATTTTAAACCATACGGTCTGTTTTTCATAATGTTTTTATTTTTTTCTGGCAGCCACTAGAACATCACGGGGGTGAAGAATACAGTGGGAGAATTGAGCAAAAAGAAGGGTAATGTAGTGTACTTTTAATACCGTCAAGTAAAATTAATTCCATGTATTTTCAGCCACTTGCAGTTAAGACTTGATGTTTTACTTAATCTTTTGCAACACTGGAAGGCTATTGGCCACAGAATGGGTAAATATAACACTTATTCTACCATCTCTGAAACCTCTTGGCGCTTGTGCTGTTGTAGAATGGACGACTTGATTGCAAATCTTGGACAAGAGATGGCGCTGTTGACCCACAACCTGAGCACATCAAAAAACAGCACCGTCAATTTCATTACAAAGTTAGAGATGCTTAAGTAAGCGTTGGTTCCATATAATCTGGCTATTCCACTGAAGATCAGACGGTGTCCCATTGTTAAATGTGTGATTTCTGTTTTAGAAATCTCACAGAAAAACAGACATTACTGCACCAAGCTCAGGTCTGTGGTCTTGTCTCAGCTGTCTCCAGACATAAAACTAAGGTAAGGGAGAATGTACATAAATTTAAAAAAAATAATAATATATTTTTAAAATGGTTCAAATGAACTAAGTGGCATTGTCTTGTTCATAACTATTGATCTCTGTGATGGAGTTTAATGTATGTGAAGGAACTGCAGATATTTCAACAATTTGTATGTTGTTTTTGTCACTGTAGGTTTGTTACCTGGAGCAGCAGCTTATTCAGGCTCAGTCTCAGCTGAAGGACACCCAGAGAGAGAGAGAACATTTTTTACAACAGTCAGAAGACGTTCAAGCTCAACTTGATCAACTTAAGGTACTACAATAAAAGATTTATTTTGCTCTCACACCCAAAGTCTTGTATGGCTTGGATGTGCACAGACTGGTTAAAACACAAGCTAAAACACAGGTGAGCTTAGTCACAGAAGATATGTTAGTTGTATTGTAAATGACAAATGGCAGGCAACCACGTTTCTACAAAGTTTTCAGGCACTTTTTACAATATATTATTTATATACTGATCATGTCAATGATGGTATATACAATGTTGTCTTAACATTGACTAAATAATCAATTTAATTACTTTTCATTATAACCTGCCCACTGGGTCTAACAAATATCTACCCATCCATCCAAGCAGCAGCAGAGTGAACTACAGGAGGAGGTAAAGGCTTTGAGAAGACAGTTGGAGGACACTGGGGAGGAGAAGAAATCCCTACATAGTCAGCTGGAGCAGAGGACACATGAAGAGATGAAAACAAAGGATCTCCTAGAAGAGAAAGAAATGGAACTCCGTCTCTTAAAGCAAGAAACCCAGCAGGTAACACTTATTATCATGTGTGTGTGTGTGTGTGCATGTGTGTGCATGTGTGTGCATGTGTGTGTGAACGACAGAGTTTCTGTGGAGAAAATTGGTTGCAAACATTAATAACATTCAAATCAGAAATGTGGGTGACTCATCATACTAAAGTAATTTTTCCAGCATCTTGACAGATTGGAAGGGGCTGAGAGACGCTACCAAACATTGCATGTGGACAGAGAGGCACTCGGGCAGAAGGTGGACGACCAAGAGAAGATGATAAATATTCTGAGGTTACAAGTGGAGAACAGCACGCAAGTGACTGTGCAGCAGGGCCAGACCATCAATATCCTTCATCAGGAGAACAGCTTTCTCAACCACCAGCTAAACCAGCACAAGCTGAACGTGCAGCAGCTCAGGGTATGGAGCGCTGAAGAACATGGCTAAAGCTCACTGAAACTGTCTATTTTAAGTCTTGTCCTTTTTTGCAGAATCAGAATGAAATAGACCAGTACAAGACAGATTTGGTTGCAGCAGAGCTGGAGCGACAGCGGCTGCAAGGCTCAGTGGCTGAACATGTCAAACATCTGCAAGAACAACATCTGGAGAAGCAGCAGCTTACCAACCAGCTAGAGCTCCAAAAAATAGAGTTTTCCTCTCTAAAAAGTAAGCAGAAATGATAGCATTCTCACTACAATTGTAACTGATTAATGCTTTTTAGTATCGCGTCTCTATGGCATTTTTAGCCTTTTACATTCACACAGTCCTGTACATACAGAACGTGTAACACACATGATCTAATAAAAATATTTAGTTGTTCAGATCCATTAAACTAACACATCACTGCAATCGCTTCATGCATTCTTTCAGCAGGAAGTCCACGATGCATTTATAGTCCCTTGAAAAACTTTCCTTTTCTTTTTTTTTTTCTTCGAAAAATCAAATGATCTCAGTGTCCCGCTGTGTTTAAACCAAGAACCCTGTTGTGTATGTTTATCCTGTCAACCAAGCCCATCTATTGCTATGTGCGGCTATGTTTTAGTGGATGTTTCTCTTGGTGGGTATAATGTGTATGCATGGACTCATTTCAGAGGAGCACAGGGAGCTGCAACAGCTCCATACATGTAAGAAGGAGGAGTACGAGGGTGTGGTGCTGAAGCTCCAGAGTCGGATGAAGCGGGCCAATGATGAGCTGGAGCAGGTCAGGGACAGCCTGAGGACCCTGAAAGAAGCTAATGGACATGGTTAGATACTTTATTTTCTGAGCTTTAATAAAACATGTCATGTCCAAAGAAATACTTATTACTTTTTTCTTATTTATACTCAGTGTGTGATTAGTTCAGTAGATAACAATAATTTACTTCAGTCACAATGAAAGCCAGAAACCTAACTTCAGTCAAATAATTAGTGGTTTAATGACAACATAAACACATTTCTTTCCCTGTTGCGTCCCAGACGGGATCTAGTCAGACATTTATAACTGAAAGCACATGTCCATGATTCAGTCAAAGCCTTCTTTCACCTCCTGTCCTCTCTCAAACTCCGACACTAGAAACTTTAAATCACTTTTTCTTAAGGGTTTGTCTCAGGCCTCAACGCAGCTGTGAACACTCAAGAGAGGGTCATTGCCAGAAGAGAGCAGATTAACTCCCTCGAGGGAAAGATCCAAAATCTCGTACAGACTGTGGAGAAGCTAAACCAGGTAAATGCTTAATGAACCATCATCTGGTTCATTGTGTGTTGTGTTTCAGTGTAACTATAATTTAACTTTAGATATTTTTATAAAGTTCAAATAGAATTGAGAATGCAACAGCATGCTGCAAGTGGACATTAAATAATCATTTAAATAACAGGATGAATAATCAAAAGGTTTTGCTATTATAGTGGAAGTTATCTAAAACTTTTCCCTCAACCAGTAATAGTACCGGTATTTGGATTTTTAATCATTCTTTAAATGACAATTTCTTATGTATGTCCTTTTAATGAAATTAAGTTCTGGACATTTATTTGTCATATATAAACTGATACATTTTCACACACACATCTTGCCCTATTTTTTGTCTGTGGTTATTATTTGCAGGAGAAATACCATCAGAATCTAGAGCATCAGCGTCAGCTCCAGGAACTTGCCTTTATCAAGGAGGAAAAGAGACAACTTGGCCGTGAACTGGAGGCCCTTCGCTCCAAAGACAAACGCATGAGGGAGTGGACCAGCAGGCTGGAACAAATCCTTCACAAGGTGAAGCACATTCATGCATCCATTATATGGCCACCAGAAACATTTAGCCATTACAGTAATATAGTGTTATCAGATTTGACCTTCAAAATATTAATAATTAACTTCATAGTCCAATTTTTTGTCATGAAAGCAAGTTTTGCTGCATCATGCTGTCCTTGAGATAATATATTTTCTGTTAACAAAAGACCTTATCAGCTCCACTAACCCTGTTCTATCTCCATGTGCATCACTTTATTGTTCCTGCTTACTACTCTACACTTTATCTATGTTGTTTCTTTCCAAAGATGTCGGAGAGGTTTGCCGAATGTCAAGATTTCATCCAGCTGCAGGAGCATGAATTCTTTCATCTAAAACTCCAGTGTAGCTTAGATTCAAAGGTAGAGCTGCACTAGAGTGAGTGCTTTTATAAGAGGGATGCAAACTTTTCCATCGTACTACAACCACGTGTGGAAAACAATAACAATGTTTAACTTCGATTTATACCTACCCGTTTGTCTTTATCTTAGTTTCACAGTAATGCTGTATGCACCCTTGAGCAAACCTTGATAACCTATTCGATTTCCCCTGCAGGAGCTCCAAGGTCAACATTTGCACACAGCCTTGCATGAACCAACAGCTCACCTGGGCCGTCCACCTGCGGCTTCTACTCCACTCTCCTTCCAGGAGAACGCCCACGCCCGAATTTCGGTAAAGTCAGGATAATCCCACACAGTTGAAGCTTTTCAATTATGTACGTGAATCATTGTTTATTTGGCTGCTCAGATACAGGCCCCAGCACATCTGCTCTGCCTTTAATTCAAAAACATTCATTTAATTGCATTCCTGTTGAGGGAATAGTCACAGCAATTCAAAATAATTCCAATACGGCATTGAACTATTTGTTCTGTGCTGCAATCTTGGATTAAATGTAAAAGATCTAATCAAATTAGCTCAGATATTGCTTCGGAGACTGTGATGAACTCCAGCAAATACCATCAAATATGAGCTGTTGACACAACATGACATCTCTCTCATCCTTTTCCGACTCTTGAAGCCAAAGAGGAAGCAGGATGGCCTCACCCAAGAGCTCACGTCTCTTGTCAAGGAGCTGAAGGCGGTCATTTCGGAGAACCGCAGACCACACACTGATAACAATGGCAGCTCCGCCAGCCGCGTCCCCAGGAGGAGGTCTGCGCCTGAAAGAGTGAACAGAACCGCATTGTACGTTGCATCTCTGTTCCCACATGCTATAAGGATTAGCGCCACTCCTCAGCCATCTTAGATCACATTTAAAATTCATGTGATCCTGTTAAGTGAGCAGAAAATCGTTAGACTGGAGAAGTGGGCTTTCATAACTGGTTTCATTGACATTTAGTTTGAAAGATTGTGCTGTTGGAGTCTGCACCTTTGAAATAATTATGGCTTTCATATAATATTTCATAGTTTAGATATTAAGTAATATTTGGGCCTCGTTTACGCAACAGAGAAAACAATTAGATTTCAGACTTGGAAGAAACAGAACCACTTAAAATGCTGCTTTGATGTAGAAATGACCTTTGTTCCAAGCAAACTGAAGATTTTGCAACAGATTAGCTGGTTCTGCGTGGACATGAAAGGGTTGTATTTAATAAAATGTTAATTTTGACCTTGACGGATGACGCAAATGTGGAAGAGCTCCCGGTGTCACCCCGGCTTCTCCGTCTCAGAACCATGACTCTCATGGTTTTGTGTCTCATTCAGCTTTGTTTTGTATTATCTCCTCCCTTACAGCAGCACCAACGAGGCTGATGAGGTCAAAGCTGGCCTCAGGTACAGAAGGAAAACCTCAGGCAGGTAAGGGACGTGTCTCAAACAAGTCGAACGGGCCCGTGTGTGTGTGTGTTTGTGTGTGTGTGTGTGTGTGTGTGAGAGAGAGAGAGAGAGAGAATGGCTCGCCTTGAGGCTGCAGAAAGCTGATAAAGCGCGTGATCCATTATTACCACTCGTGCCTCATGAAAAGTGGCCACTGTGGAGAAAGACAACGGGCTGCGTATTGTCATGTAATGCCTGCTTGTTTGCGTACACGTTGTCCACAGCGAGCCGCATTTTCCGAAGGCATCTGAGGTAAACTGGAAAACAATCAACACATCTTTCAAGGACAGTAAGTGTTCAGTTTTTTTGTTTTTTTTAAAATGAAGTTAAAATTTGTTTTTCCTGACCATCAATACAGTTGAGTTTATGAGCATGAACAGGTGAACAGTGAATTATCTGACGCGCTTTTGCAGACCCACGTTCTTCCAGTCCAGCACTTGCAGCGAGGTGCCCTTCATCCACAGATCGACTCCTGCTGGGCCGCAAGTCTCCCGTCTATTATCTCCTGACATCTGAGCCAAACCAGCCAAGCCATTGACAATAATTGATCAAATCAATCAACTTTTAGATTCAGTTCATCTTGTGCTTGTAAATAGAATCTACCAGATTATGTTCCAGTAAAAGGCTGCATTATATATATTTTTTAAAGAACATGTTAAAAACGGCTGTGTGATTGTCGTGCAAAGCCGTGTGAGTGTTCGCATAAAAGTCAAATATGCGCAGTTAATCAATACGAAGTCATCAAAGCAGTAGACACATTCCTCCGCTGTTTATTCCAACACCCACAGCACAAAAGCCTGACAATGTAATGAGGAGAAAAATACAGAAACTTGATGTAAACAACCTTGAGCATCCTTTGCTGGATGAGGCTGAAAGAGCCCAAACTTATTTTGAAAATTTTAAAGCAAGCCTCCGTGGCGGTTACCTCCCTTTTAATTTGAGGACACTTCCTATGAGTTTACATTTCAGTGAGCTTTCATGTTGTGCCAGTTTGGTCACTGAAATCTGCTCTTTATGTTGATTTCTGCTGACGTTTTGATCCATAGGTCATCGGTCAATGAAAAGAAACTTTTTGTTTTAGATGCTGTCAAGGCATATCTCTGTATTTCTTTTCAATAGTGTGGCTTTAAACGGCCCGTCCCGAACCCCCTCTCTGTGATGTAAATTCAGCCATAGAACAGCATATATTGCATAACTCCTGGCAGCTCCAGTTACTGTACATCTGTTTCAGATTCTCATTGTGTCAACAGTCCAGTTGTTTTTAGAAGGTCACGCAGATGGTAGACCTGAACGTATTGCTTATTTTTAATCTCGCTGCTCTCGAGGATTTGCCAACTATCAAACAATTTGGCAACTCTTTTTTTTTTATCATTTGGCTCAGAGGCATTTGATATTTAAAATCTCTGGTGTGATGCTTTCCTGCAAAAAAAGCGTTGGAGATTTTATTCAAAGTGAAACTGGATTCATCCACCTATTCCTCCGTTGGCTCTCCATAGAAACTGGAGAAGTGCTATTTATTTTGCATGAAAGCCTAAAATTACTGGGAAGAAATGAGATTTAACATTTTTCTCTTTGTTCATGTCCATTCACTCTTTTGCTCCTCTTAACTATTCTTTTATTTTCTATGCAAGCATATCAGGTTAAGCAGTGTGGAATGTCACTAGATTCTTAGAGAAGGATCAGTTTTTGAAAAAAGAACAAATTTCAGTGTCACTGTCCTCAATCCAGACAGGTTTTACAGCACGATGAGCTGAGAGGCTGCGTTCAAGAAGAAGAAAAAAACCTTCCTCAGATCCTTAACCTCAATGAAAAAAATGGATTAAAAAACAACAATCTGGAGGAACGTTCTGTGGACAGATGAAACAACACTTGAATTCTGACCTCTCTGAGCTGCATCATGTTTGAGCAGATGAGGCCTTTAACCCCCCACCCAGAACACTAACTCAAACATAGATGCGCAGCTGTTTTACTGCCAGAAGAGCTCTTGCATCAAAGAAGGGGAATTAATTCAAGTAAAAGGAATTAATTATACCCAAAGCTCCAAATACTTCTGGGATAAAAACTTCCATTAACATGTTAAATAAATCATGAAAGGAAATGTATACATTTTCTTATATTTATATTTGCACCATCTAATCTGAAAGCTGCTCCCCTTAAACCACCACCAAGAAACATTAAACAGGTAGAAGCGACAGTTTATCCTATGTTTGTTTTATCCATAGAGATACGGCTTTGGTCATGTCATAAAATTTGACTGATGATATAACTGCTGATATCTCTGTTTAACACAGAGTCAAAAAAAGAGAGATCTGAACTCTCAGAGGCAAAAACACATGGAGGTAAATGATGTGCTGCAGATCTCCAGCATTTCAAATCAGCATTCTTTACATGCCTGCTCTGATACACTGCTTGGTATCTATACCTCATGTCAGCTCACCACGTTTATTATTTCTCCCACTGGAAGAATTAGAAGAGCACATATTTTATTTAAAATGCATAAAATGGCAAGTCTGTTATTCAGGAATAAATATATGCTTAAGAAAATTTATGAAACTGTCCGAAAAATAACGTCTGAGTGATGCCAACACTGAGTACAAGTGCAAGAATCTTAACTTTGCCTAAATGAAGCATCGTGGTTTAACCC
Source organism: Takifugu rubripes (assembly GCF_901000725.2). Lineage (NCBI taxonomy): Eukaryota > Metazoa > Chordata > Actinopteri > Tetraodontiformes > Tetraodontidae > Takifugu > Takifugu rubripes. The sequence goes on along the minus strand of NC_042305.1, from coordinate 15,084,088 downwards.
AAACACTGGTGCGATCTAGTTACCCCAGAGGGCATTTATAGCAGGAGTAACTACAGGTTACAGCTGCTGCTGGCCTGAGTGACAGCTACAGTTGGGCAACAAGCAGAAACTCTAACGGGAGAGTTGGAGAGTAACACTGGTTGACGCTCCAGTCGTTCTTCGTTTTATGTGGATTTTGTCTGATTTCGTAATATTAAAATGAGTGTGCGTGGATATTTGACCACAAGGGGGCGCTGTACAACGCTATATTTACACACGTACGCGCACATAAATGCTTATCTGTGATCAGTTTTAAGACAAAGCTTCACTTGTTGAAGTAACCCTCCCGGATTATGTTTAAGAATCCCACATATTAATAAATAAACAATATCAGGAAACAAAGTAATCAAACACAATTTACCAAACACAGAAACAACCAGGACCAGATATATTTATAGATATATGGGAGATGGCATCTAGATACAAGCATATATAGTAAACAATCAGTTTTAAAAAAATAAAATTAAAATTAATTAATTAATGAGAGCATACAAAGATTACAGGAGACGCGAGGCCACAGTTGCGAGCAGACAGGTGGGAGCAGGTGAGACAACCAGGAGTGGAGATGGATGGGACAGAGACAGGGAGGACGGGAACATGGGGGAGGCAATAGAAGATACAAAAAATGTCTAAATAAGTAAAAATAAACAAACAGAAAAGCACATGTCCTGTCAATAATAACTTCTCAATAATAGAGCCGCTTGGCTGAAGATATGGGAGGGTCACACTGGTATAAAGCTGCTAATATTCTGAAGATAATAATGAAAAAGTATCTCAGAAACAAATCAATTAATGTGACTTTAATGGAAAAAAACACTCCCACGGTGAATTAACGGATTAGCCGTTGCTTCCCAAGACTCTGGTGTTGTTTAAACACCGGGGGAAACACTGCTGGGACAGAGATCCTTCTGCCTCCTTTCTTACACTAATGATTGTCCCTATTTATAGCAACTTAGAAAACAACTTCAGTACAGTCACTGATCAATCCTCTCGTTTTGTTTTGATTGCCAAGGACCAAGGACGCTGGGATACGTCACAACTTTTCACTCTTTGGTCTGACTAATTTCCCTGGAAGTCCCCGATGAGTTCTTGTTAAATAAATATCCCAGGTGAACGCAAGTCACCTCTTAATGAATCAAGTCTGAAAAAAGCATCATGGCATCGTGTTGCCCTCACTGTAAGTGAATGGATTTTTTTTATGGCTCTTGTTGACTCGAACCTCTTCCTCGTGCCTATATGTTCCTCGTGCTGTCACAGGACTGCTCTGACACTCATGATGGCGCTGCAGCGGCAACAACAACAACAACACAACCCTTTCAGTAAATCATGGAGTCACGGCTGTGTTACATCATTGGGGTCTGATCCTCTGAGGAATGGTCACAGTGGAACGTGTTTCATGTAAGTCTGCAGCTTCCAGTCAAGTGTTTGAACGTGTGTCGAGACCAGCGCTCAAACTGCAGCGGGTTTGGTGGAGACTCTGCTATGAAATAGCTCCAAGACCTGTTTTAGTGTTTCTGGCTGAAGTTTCTCCAGTGTTAACCTTCACGTGAGGGGACAAACTTCCCAGGTTCTGGTGTGGCAAACGGGGAAGGGCTAGATTTGTTTAGAATGGCAATATCGTGGTAAACTGCACTCAAATCTGTGCACTGATGACATCATTCCAGGTGCACCTTTCTTTACAGAATGTCAAGGATTCAGTACTGGTAGTATGCTTTCCTGCGGTCTCTTTGTGGTAATATATATTTATAAAGAAGCATCTTAAACCTACATTTACCATCTTTTTGGTTGAATTAAGTGATTTTCTCGGTTCCTGCCCTTTTGTTTTCGGTGCAGCATTTTCGGTACTGTCTATAGTTGCAAAGGTTAAACAATTTTTGTTTTGTTTCAGCCAAGGTCAATTTCTTTCTTTTCACTTCGGAGGGATTTCCCGTTAAAGCATCCTGAAGGACAAACAGACTTCGTCATTGTCTGCAAACCTCTCTAAATGGTTGGAGGAATATGGCCTGACTTGGAAAGCTCAGCCCCTTAAAAAAAAAAAAAAAAATCCAAGTAAATATTAGAATGTGGATGGCCTTAAGGCACTGGGACAATGCGCTTGATGGCGCGTGAGTAGCCTTAAAGCTGATGCAGCGACTCACAAAGATGCTGATTTGGAAAAACAGAAGTATTATCAAATTATCTACCGGTACATTAAAACCAAATAACTTCAGCCAAGTTTTTTGATCAAACTATTTATTTATTAGACACACTCTTAAACAGGAAAAAAGAACAAGGACAATATTAATGTCCCTCTAGAGACTTTCTACATTTCACTAACAGGATATAAATAAGGGAAACCTGTGTGATACACGGGAAATGTCATTGTTTGCGGAGAAATTGAGGCGTCTGGCAGCTCGCAGCCTTTGCACTCCAAAAGGGCTTCATTGCCATTTTTAACAAATGTTTACTGCCTGTAGAATGTTGGGAAATACACCACAGAGGATGTACGGAACTAAGGAACTGATTATAATCAATCAGTATTGACCCCACTTAGCCAGGTCATTACAGAACCTTTTTTTTTTTTTAATATTTTCTTGTTTGCACATTGAACTCATCTTGTACATCATATGAAGTCTAAATGCCCAGCATTTTTCAAACAAAATTACTGTTAATTTGAAAAATCCACCGTATGAATGTTATTTCATTATTAAATTAAGATCACACCACCTCAGTTTTCACCTCATATTTAAATGGGTGAGACTAAATTGTGAGCTGGCTTTGTCAACCCCGACAATGTGTAGATTGTTGCAAAACTTTCTGTTTGGAAGCCTGAGGGCCCGGAAGGTTAAGCAGGGTGGGAACAAATATTCAGCTCATTTCAAACTGTTTCAGGTCAATTTCTTTGGGGAGTTGAAGCGATGTATTTTCCAGCTTATAGGGAGTCTCTTCTTGGAATTCCTGAAACTTTTTTCCTCCCCCTACACATGGGAAGAAAAATAATTGTCGTCTCCTACAAAACACATTAGCTGAATGGTGGGAAACAAACCCCACCTAGGTGGACAAAGGAATATTATGGTCTGCCCATCACTTAACTGCTGTAAATAAACAGCGGAGGTTGCCCATCATGGTGACAGCAGGGCTGGTGAAGAACATTTCTGTGAAAACATATGCGTGAAGATCAAATTTAGTGTTGAGCAATGACATATCTAAATTATGCCAGTCACTCGAAAGAAAAGCAGTCAACAAATTAATTCAGAGAGACTCTGTTAGCCATTAATGATTTGATTTTTTAAAACGTTAATAAATTAATTTTAAAAATATGTGCACTATATAACCTATCTCCTAATAGATATATTGTCTACTGCTCCTTTGTTAACATAGCTTGATAACTGCAAAGAGATTTTGTTTTTTTTACATCCTTTGTTCATAATAATCACTTTAGACCACTTTATTGGCATTTGCTGATGTAAACTTTCGTGTGAAAGTGAAGAACAAACTTTGGAAAAACTCTGTGAGCAGTATTCTTATGTCCTAACCACAAACCTAACCCCAGTATTCTAATGCCATATTTGATATGGATATTAGAGTGACTGAGTAAAAAGTGATCCTAAATTAAACTGCGGGGTTTCCTCTCTGAGCAACACCTGACAAGGCTGCTCCTGGGAATCGCAAGAAAGGTCTTGGAGGGACAAGAACACAGAAAGTAACCATGGTGATTGACTCTGCCTTGTCTTTGTGCACATGGAGACAGAGGAGAAAGAGATACCATGTGCGCCTCTCTCTGTAGAAGTCAGATATAAATTAATCCTGTATATAAATTAGACTGCATTGGCCTATTGTGGTTTCTAACAATATATTCAACATTTCACAGCGGTTCCATCCTTTTTACACTGCAGACAACGTTGACTACTGTTCTGTAATTTAAAGGTTCGATGCAGTCAGTGTGCCAACTAGGCCGATTCAACCAAAACTTTTCTGTGTCTTAGTCAATAAAATGGACAGATATAGTATTCATGTCTGAGAGTGTCTTAAAATATGATCATTGGTATAAATAGTTTAAATGATCAGATCACAGTCACACATAAGTAATGGCCAAGCACGGCTGCGTTACTTACTCAGCTGCCTGAGCTTGGGGGACTAGAGTGAGGGAGGACTGGCAAGGCTTTTCACTAAAGGTGATTAATGCAAACAGAGCCAGCCTGTGCTATGGAAAGAGTGCATTGCACTGAATTTATGTTGGGGTCAATCCATACTCTCCTTGGAGAGGATTATAGTCACAGAAAGAACTTTTGTTGCTGTGCTGCAGGACAGAAAAGCCGTATGTGGAATTTCAGGACAGTGACCATCCTCATTTTACTGTTTTTTTTTTTAAATAGCTGCAAAATATTAAAATGATTAATTTAATCACATCAACAAAATATTTGGTTTAATTTCTGGCCTCTGTTGAAGTTTTCCCAGCATCTTTCTGTTCCTAATCCCTCAACAAGCAACAGGAAATCTTAAGACCATTAAAAATATGTTAAAGTGTTTGGTGTGAGGGCACCACAATGTACTGTACTGTAACTTCTTTATATGTACAGAACTTTGGTCAAGTCTGCTCCTCCATTTTTTAAACCAGCAGGCGCCTGTGTCCACATCTCTGCCTGTGTATCAGCCTCTGGCCTTACAGAGCATCCAGCCTTGAAACTACGAAGACCAAATATTTCATCCCAGGCTTGTCTTTGATGTGTGTCCTGTAGGAGGAAAACTCCACGCTCTATGGCATGCAGTGTTTACAGAGTTAATGTGCTTAATGACGAAAATGCTGCAGATAAGAAGAGATGATGGAATGCGACTGGTGGACTGTGGGTTGTTTCCACATCTAAAAGTGAGCAGTAGGTTCAGTAGGTTTTTATGAACTATTTGTCATAACTTTTTAGATCAAGAGGATGCAATTTTAAACATCCTGCTCCTGTGTAAAGCAGGTAGGTCATAGTTTGCATAGTGCGTGTTGTTTGATAGTGTAGTTTTGCATGATAGAACACACATACTGTGAATTTGGCCATTTCAAAGTACACATCCACCCGCCAAACATTATCAGTTATGACTGCACATTAGCCATGACTCTGTGAAGCTACGCGCTTTCAGTGAGCTAACAGTGTTGCGTTGTTTCTCTGTAAATAACGCCGAAAACTCATGGTTGTTGTTTTCTCTATGGAATGTGACCCCAAACGACTCCGAATCACACTACAAATTTGCATGCGTGATAGATGTTTTGGACCAAAACGTCAACTGTACAAAAAAGGTCAAACATTCAGTTTCCAAAGTCACTCATTAAAACTGTATTTAATGTTCATTTATAGATAATTCCATAATTTGAGGGTTCATGTAACATTTTCAGGAAAGTGTTATGAGCTCACTGGAACCTGTCCAAAGTTATTCTGTGTGTAAAACTTTCAGAGTGCTTTGCATAGATATATTCAAATACAGTATATCGATTTTGTAGGTATTCAAAGTGGGATGACAAGTTTTTAAAAAAAAATCATCATTGCTCTGCTAACCAAATATAAAGAGGCCATTACAAAGGTTCTACCCCCTTTTCACCCTCCCGCCTTTTCTTTGGCAGAAACAATGTCCCCGCATTATTTGGCTGTTATCCTTCCCCCCTGATGATTTTCTTTAGCAGTTTTTTACTTCACTTGTTTGAACAGATGCTGCCCCCCGCCTGTTGCCCCATCCTCTGGGACTGCCATATAAGGGGGAGCACAATGAGGTAAAACTCCACTACATTAATGTTAAGAGCCCAGCCTAGCCAGTTCCTTCCACTTAGCAACATCAAAGAATATGATGTATATTACATCCTGGGGAAAATTGTGGTCTTTTGTCCCACTTTATTTATGAATGGATTATGAAAGAGGGGGGGCCCAATGACCGCGTTCACCTTTCAATCTGTCTTTTACGATGCACAAGGTCTTATTGTAGCAGGATCAAAACCCAGAGATGAAGCAGCCAATGAGGAATTTGAATGAGTTGTGCAACATCTTTATCATCTCATCTGAGAGAATTCTGGTTAAAAGCACACACACACACACACACACGACACCAGCAGCAGCAGCTGTTTACTGTAAATAAGGGATGCCATAATTCCCAGCAGCGCCAACTGGCAAGATGCCTTAAGTGCCAGACTCGCTGAGGTAAAAGTCGCCTTTGGCTTTTGGTAAAACTAAATTACAAAGAACATTCCAACCAAGATAGGTGGCAGATTGAAAACTGAAATGCAAGCCCCTTAGTGGTTGCGTGAAGGGGAAAAGTACAAAATTCCTAAAAATATCTGTTATCTTCTCTTCACTGTTTGAGACTAACAATTTCTGTTTTTTTGTGTTCCTTGTGTTTCAAAGCCTTTATGTGGTTTTAAGGTATAGTTCAAAACGAAACCTTCCTTTATGGTTTGATCCCTACGAGATGGAGGTGTAGGAAAGCGCTGCAGGTTAAAGTCCAGCGATACCACCGGAGAGGGTCGAGACCCATTTGGCTCCCTCCGTGGTGATGGGATCATTGACGATTTGATGATCAAATGATCTGAGGCTTTGATCCTTATTTTCCAAAGATCAAAGTCACGGAGATTTGATCATAAAGTAAACTATTGACTCGTGCTACTCTTGCATTCCTGCCTCAACTTACCTTAACCTGAAGGTCACTAGTCTGTACCGATATCAATTAACTTCAAAACGACTATGAGTTGTGATTAAAACAAATACACAACTTGTTGACTTGTTAGTGTATTCTGAACAATAATCCATCCCAAATCATGTCAATCGTGCAGACCCCTCCCCAAGCGCCTTCATTTTCTCCCCAGGATAAGGATCCTTCCATTGAGGCCCTCGGACAGCTGGGCGATTTTGCAAATCAGGTGCAACAAAAAATATTGTAGTTATGAAAAATCTTTCATTACATTTACATTTGTCAGATTAGGCTCAAAATTGATGTCTTGACGATGTTTTTCTTTATCATGTTTGACGAATAGGTCACAATTGACTTCTGTTTAGAGGTTCTGTTATTGGAATGCTGAATATTTTATGTGGACGCTTATTCCTATAAAGTCAAAACGATGCCACTGTGACAGTCTGCATGTTTGTTTGCAAAATAACAAAAATTTATGAACAGATTTTAATAAAATTGTCAGGAAATGCTAATAATGGATAGTGGGCCAGAGAACAGACAATTCAATTCTGGTGATGTGGATTCTAGATGGTTTTTGAGACTGTGAACTTAAAATAAAGAAATTTAATGTATTACTACTGCCTATATAGTGTGTATATATATGTGTGTGTATGTATATAAATACGCATATATGTATATACATACACATATATGTACTACAGGTTTAAATCACCATATGTAGGGTAATTTCCTGTTTGGTGGTGCTTTGTGCTGTCTTGGTGCTTTTTTTTTTTCTAGTTGGCCATTTGACCAAAGATAAAAGTAGCAGTTACAGATGCTTTTGTTTACTGTGGAGAAACACATTTTGTAACAGCAAAGTCATTTTTGTCTTCACCCTGTTGAAACACCGTGTTCTTATCACCTGGGATTAATTACACATTTCCAAATATGCAGATTTATAACAGCAACATTAAATTTATAGGTGACTACTGTGCAATGATGGATTATTAAATATTGGTTAACTAAGCCTTTTTAATTTTTTACTCAGTGTTCTTTCACCAAATCCTGTTTGACCAGGAGGCTGCACCTTGTTCAGGACAAAATAGAGACTAGTACTGCAATGCAAACTAATTACAGTTCAGCCTTTGCACAAAGCACACATGCAAAATAAACAAACCATTCTCTGATAAAGACAATGCATATTGCTGGTTTATTACCACGAGAAGACGACATAGATAAGTGTGCAAAGAATGTCAACATTTCCTTTATCTTGCATTCCTTGAAACCTGCAGAATCGAAAACAAGCACCTTGTACCTTGGATGAATTCCCTTCTGTCAAGAATGACGAAATGACATTCATCTCATTGAAAGGGAATAACACAATTGATCATTTGAGCAGGCCTTTTAGACCGCTCCACAACATCATCGGTTCTTCTGTGGCAGCTTTAGATCCTTCGGTTTCTTCTAGCGCACACAGCGAGCCATTGTCGGGGCCTCCTTTAAAGAGGCCACGCCCCGAAATCAGTCGATCAAATTCAACATCTACACACCAGCGTCTGACCAATCAGCGCGTCGAAGGGGTGGTCTCGAGACGGTGGTCCGTGAGGGCAGCAGCCAATCAGCGCTGGAGCCGCTTGCACAAAGCGCTCGCGTCAACGATCGTTGGTCGTTTGAATGGCACATTATTCATGTCCACGCGGCGTTTATTTAAGGAGACTCCGCGTCTTCAACTTTAGGTGTGCGCGGCTGCTCGTGCTGCGTGAAACTAATGTGCGTATTGTTTAACTTTTAATATTAACATTAGACAACAACAGTGTCCCCCTTCAGCACAATTGTAACCCAAATTCCCCAATCACGACTGTAGCTGACAACCCAAGTGTGTCGGGCTCAGACAGGATCGCCACCAAAGCCACGATTTATGGGAAGAAAAGGGGAAATCGTGGTCAAACGGCGCAGAACAACGCAGCTTTTAAAACAAAGATAACTCGGCGACGAGAGTCTTTGCAGTAGGTTTGATATCAACCGTGTCAGAAAGGCTCGGTCGACGCTTTTTATACACACCCACCGCCCACGCCGCCGCCCCAAAACGACGCTTCTCGCCTGACCGAGTTCATTAAAGCGGAGGGGAAGGGGAGGAAGTGGACTCAGCTCTTTCACGTCTGCCGAGAGCGGCTGCTTACACTTCACCCTCGAACCCGAGCAGCACACATCTCCCTCTTTGTACGTGCCAGCCAGGTTAACGTGTATATATGTGTAAAAAAAAAAATTTAACCTAAAAGTGCCAACGTATTTTAAGGGCCTTCGCTTGTGTTTTTACTCCAGCTTCGTCGTCATTCCGGACTGGTTACGAGAGTAGTTAAACCCCCCTCAGTCTGCTGCTCAGGACACGACGGATCCCAACAAGCACCTTTCTCCAACTTAGCTATCTTTCTCTTTTTTGGGGGGTGAAACTTTAATCCTCGACTTCAGGGAAGCCGTAAAGAGAGGACCGGCATCATGACGCGGAGATCCTGTGCCATTTACGCTACCGGCATCGTCAGCGCTCACCTCCTGATCGTGGGGATCGCCCTGGTCGTGGCTCAAGTCTTCCAAACAATGATCCACGAAAGGCTGAAAAAGGTCAGTTGTCGTCTGTACGCTCTTGTGTCAGCGATGTCACGGGTGATCTTTGCTTCCACATTTCTGCACTTTGTCACATTTCGGGGTTTTAACGTTAACCTGCAGATGCATCCCGAGCGCGCAGCATCCCGATGATAGCAGACCTCATTGCTGGCTCTTTTTCATCAGCACGTGTGTGCGAATGTTTTTATTTTACACCCTTTTTCATTATCTTTTGCGGGACGGACACGTTATTCTTTGCTGTAAAGGAATCCGCATGATTCGAGGTTATGTGACGTCTGATGTCCTAAGTTCCAATACTGCATGTTCATTCGTCCAAGCTTGCGCCTGGACGCGACATTGAGCACTGTGCCATCTTTAAAGCCCACCTAAAGGTTCACGTTTGTTCCATTTTCTGTCCTTCAAACACCCCTGCAGGGATCCGCAGCATTCGTGACTTTTGTAACGACCGCAATTCAGAACCGGCTGGGCGCGCTGCGAAAACGCACCATTAATTCATCCAGACCCGCGTTTATTCGCCACACGACAGCGTGCGTGTGACCTGGTGGCCCACTTCTTTAGGTGACCTCTCAATGGTCGGATCGTGGTCGTGGGATTCGTAGTAGTAGTGGTAGGAATCTGGGCTTAACTACTAACGGGTCGTGGTGATGAAGGGGGGAGGTGGTCAGGTCTGGAGGGGTGGGGGAAGGGAGTGAGGGACAGGCATGTCAGGAGATCCCCCTGAATCCAGGCAGGAAAAGTCAAAGTCGTTTGGCAGGAGCGGAGCGACTGGAAGCCATCGGTCCCTCTTAAACTCCAGCATCCCCTCCTGCAGTAATTTGATGGCCAGTCCCTCAGAACAGGTAGTTTATTCCAGGATATCACTCGAAATACGGTACTGTCGGTGCCACTCCTCCCCGCTGCAGAAGGGTTTCCTTGAAAAATCTGAACTCCAATAAAATAAAATCACCTTCAACTCTGTGATGCATTGGCAGTTCTTGGGAATTCTGAGTAAGCACAGTTTAGAAAACCTATATTCTGAGGCGTATGGAAGTAATTGGGCGGCAGCCTGCTTATGCGGCGACGTTGGTATCTGACACCCTGTTCCAGCCAGCAGATCCTTTTTAAATGCTTTGCATTCCTCACACTGACATGAATCACTGCTTTGGATGGTCTCACTAATAATGTGCACTTTGGAAGTCTGCCCTTTCTTTCTACAAGGGAAGGTGGAAAAGTCTCCAAGTAGCCGCACACTATCCCACACTTAAACGGTTTCCTCCTCCTGGAGTTAAGATCTAGGTCTGGGTCTCATTTGCAGCATCCCGGGGGTTCCAAATTAAAAGTGTTATTCAAAGTTCAGCGTTGTGGGCCTTAATTCTGATGTGGCCGGTGATTACGTGAAATGACAACGAGGCTAATCCTCCCTCCCCACAGTCACCTCGTTCAATGAGGCAGCCTGGGACGTGTTGAACGGATGCCAAAATTTATTTAGGTTCTCTGTAATGATTTTCTGGTCAATGCAAAAGCTGCCTCCCGGACTCGTCTGCTTTGGGTGTGACTTAAGGTATTAGCCATAAGAGGAATTTAACAGACTTCCATTGCTGCAAGGCATGATTTTTTTTTTTTCTCCTGCAAGCAGTTTGTAATGGCTTGTTGTTCCACCTTCTGCCTATCCCGAGTCGCTGTGCTCAGGCCAGGGAGCTGAACACAAAACGCCTACTCATGCCACTCCTCTGGCCCTGTTTTTGGGAGGAAACTTTTCAAGGTAGTGCGATGGGTTCACCCTGAAATGTTCAAAAACGAGGCCGCTGGTTAATCAGTGTTTGTTTTTTTTAGATCCAAATGTTCCTAGTTAATTGCAGTCTTTTTATTTATTTATTTTTTTTCAGGTCTGAAAATGCACTTTTTTTCCCCCCCCTACGCAGGAGCACGTCAAGCCACACCCAAAGTCTGCCTAATGTTGGTTCACTAAGTCCTGCTACATGCTGTCACTCGTGTTTAGAATCCTTCAAGTGAATCCCCCCCTTTTTTTTGATTGCACTGATAACGGTTTCCACTTTATTTTTTTTTGTGAGTCATGAAGGTTTATGGATGCTTTTTTAAAGGCCATATTCAAGGTTGGCAAACATGGAGTCAGGTCTTTCCATGGTCCAGGAATAAAGCCAGAAACCTTTTCTTTCAGATTTCATTGGACTGCCCAGTTCCGCATCAGCTTTTAATTAACCTCATCACTCTGGAGAGTCCACTAATTAATTACCACACAAGTAATCTGTCATCACTGAACCTGATGTAATTTTTTGGTGTTCTAGTGGACTACAGTGTGTTCCTGGACTACAAATTGTTATTGGAAATTACTTAAAAAGGACACTTTGGGCCCTTAATTTGTAAATTCCTTAACTGATTGGAGAAAAAAAAATCTTGATCTGAATCATCCCCTATTGGGAATTTGCTGCTTTTATATCAACAGCTCATACTAGTCTACTAGGTTACACTTCCCTATTGGTGTATGTACATATAGTGTTATGTACCCCGACAGGCCGGATGATTGAACTCGTTCATCTATTCAGTAAAGGCATTCAAAGCAGCTATTTTTGTCGAGCTGTCTGAGGTCTAACGTCGCTTTTTTCTGAAGTTACGTAAGAGTGATTATTGAAGAAAATCTGGGAAAACAATTCTATAGTTCAAGCCTGTTTGAAGTGCGGACGTTTTACCTTAAACAGGAAGCGCCTCCCACACCATAAGCTATATTTTCTCAAGGACAAATGCTGAAGACAATGTAAAACATTTCAAGAGCTGTTGACAGTACTCTGGGGACAGAGTGTTTTTAGGAACTTGAGATGCAAAACACACCAGTGGATATTTCACCTCTCCAACTTTAAAGAATGGGATATGCCTGCTTGGCTTTCCTGGCTACTGAGTGCCTTCAACTCACATGCTGGTTGTTCAAATTGTGCGGTTAAAGGTTACTATTGTTCATGTTTAAATATATGTGGCAACTGGACTTATGTCACGCTACTGACTCACCACTCCCTTCAATTTTCAGCCTTTTTTTTATTTTTAGATCTTAACATATAACCACTGTAGATTTCTGTGACATTGATACTTCAACTATTTAGTCACTTTACAGATGTTTTGTACTATTTACTTTACAAACTTTTATTGCAGCACCTCTGGCTGACCATGTGACTGCAGAAAGCAAAAGTGACAGCAGCCTGACAATCAGAATTTAATGTTTGAAAGGTTATCTCAGTGCGTCCACAGCTTTGTTAATGTTTATATGGAATTGAAGACGTCAGAATGCCTGTGGTTTAACAGGCACTACATGTGAACGTGTGGGTCTGCTGAGTGAAGCAGATGTTTCTCATGGTTAGTTAAGCAGTTAGTTATTTCTTTAAAGTCTTTGTATGACTTCAGGTATGATGGCTATACTTGTCTTTGCTGTTTTTTTTACCACCTTAAACTGAGATTGGGATTTCCTTATTTTTCTTAATAGGAGTTCACGTTAACGGAAGCGAGCCAAGTGTTCGAGTCATGGAAGAACCCACCACCACCGGTTTATATGGAGTATTACTTCTTCAATGTTACCAATCCTAAGGAATTCTTGGCAGGCGGGAAGGCAGCTGTTCAACAAATTGGACCATATACTTACAGGTGGGTTTGATATGTGGGTTGGCCTCATCTGAGAGTTGTAAGGAATCTTGCATTTGGCACATTTGAGTTTGTTACTGCAGGGTGAAATGAAAACAAGACCTCTTGCTGAATGTCTTATTCCACACACAGGGAATACAGGCCACGGGAAAACATATCTTTCCTGGAGAACGGCACCAAGATCTACGCTCTGAACCCAAAGAGTTTTGTGTTTGTGCCTGAGAAGTCAGTCGGTAACCCCGAGGTGGACATTGTGAGGACCGTCAACATCCCTTTTGTGGTAAGACATTTCCTCACTAGTTTAATGGATGTGTTGTCTTCCATGTTGTGACATCAGGCATCCCTTGATCACAAAAGTTACAGTAATGTAATTTATTGCTGAACAGAATATTTTTTCAGTTCGAGCAACTTCCTCCCTCATTGCTTTTATTTTTTTCTTAAATTCTTGTCCACAGGCGGTGATGAATGAGCTGTCATCCTACTCCTTCTTTCTGCGAACTGGCATCTCTATGTACATTAAGAGTCTAGGTGTTGATCTGTTCCTGACTCGCACTGTCCACGAGGTTTTGTGGGGCTTCAAGGACCCACTTCTCACAAAGTTACACACCATGAGGTCTGAAGTGGATGAATATTTCGGGTTGATGTGGAAGGTAAGTAGTTATGCTGTATCCACCATGGGAAAGCCGCACATTGTTTTTAGTAGTTACCAAAGCAACAGACAAGTTGAAGGGTCTGTAAAACTCACGTACGAGAAGTGAGATTAGCAACAAGGGGATAAAGTGTCTTGTATTTCCTGTTTATACTGCAACTGATGCATTTTTATGGCAGCGACAGCAGCCTTGTGATACTTAAGGCAGCACTTTTTAACAATTTAAATATAGCTCATGTCCTGACTCCTTTTTTTTTTTCCCAAATGTTATTAGTCAGCAGGTGCAATGAACTTAGTAATTTGATCTTTTGATATTGCTGGGGAACGTTTCTCACTAACTTTTTTACCTTTTGCCAGAAAAATGGAACGCACGAAGGGGAGTTTGTGTTTCACACTGGCGTGGAAAATTATCTGGATTACGGAAAAATCGACACTTGGAACGGCATGAGGTAACGATTCTCAAGACATTGTGTTGTCAAAAGAAAAACCTTCCATTTCCTGCCTGAAATTAGTTTCATAGAAAACCACCACCCATTCAATTTATTAGTTGGCATCTAGTTTACCGTCTCAAGGACTTTCCTTTTTACACTTCTAATGTCAAAAGTAAATGGATTTGCTGAATTTGAAATGGTTGAGGTTCTGATATAGACTCTTTTGTCCACAGGAAGATGAACTGGTGGTCCTCCAATCAGAGCAACATGATCAATGGTACGGACGGAGCCGTCTTCCACCCTTTGATAAACAGAAATGAGTTGCTCTACATCTTCGCCGCTGATCTCTGCAGGTAGGCAGGAACTGCTTCTGTGGTAATAAAACTTTTGGAAGCCAGGTCAGGCAGGTTCCCACCCAGAACTTCTGGCTATTGTCTAGTTTGCTGGAAGTTGTGACATTTTTGCAGATTAGGATGATTAAGCACTTACGCACTGGTCATCTCCCACGATATTGTGCAAAGTATGGCACGTAACGGCTATTTTCTGCTCCTTCTGTCATCTCAGGTCAATCCATCTTGCCTATGTGGAAGACGTAGAGGTGAAAGGCATTCAGGCGTACCGATTTGCACCCCCTAGTGATGTCCTCATGAGTCCCAAAGAAAACCCCACTAATGAGGGTTTCTGCGTGCCAGCTGGAGATTGTCTCGGCACCGGGGTGCTCAAAGTCAGCGTTTGTCGAGAAGGTAAATCACTGCCAAGCCCCCCCAACCCCCAACCCAACCCTGTTCCTGTGCCGTCACCCCTCCAAATAATTCCTGACAGCAAGCAGACATGCTGAGCTTTGTATCTGGCATTCCCACTGTTTAAGCATACAGGCTTTTACTCAATACGCTGGTCAATGATTTACTGATTATGGTGGTCATTGAGTGGGGAGTGATTGCTCTGATACAACTATCAGTATTCTGACTCAGGAGAATAGAGGATTACTGGAAGATATGCTACCGTTATGACCGGTATACTATTTTTACAGATATTGTAGTTGGGAAATACATGTTTTATATACAGTATAGAGTAATTTCCGCTTGATAACTTTTGGGATTGTCTAGGACACTGCTTTTTAGTGAGAGAACCAGAAAATCATTAAAGAAATGTTGCAACTGCTAAATCATTTGTCTCAAAATATCTGCAGCAGCAGTTTAATGTAAAAATACTTCATTGATTTCCTTAGTTGTGAGTTTGAGGAACTGCAATGTCTTTTAAGGCAAGATTCTCATGTGGCTTGACTTGATGTGGACCTTGATGGAGAATTTTCACTGATGTAGAAGTGGTACCACATGTATGAATGTACAATCAGTTTAAAAAACTATCACATTATTCAACTGAGCCAGGTTTGATGATTGAGCTCCAAAAGTGTTGAAAGTACGGCCTTAATCACACAATGTTCTGCGCTATCTGCTCCAAATTTACCCACCGTATTGACTCAAAAGTCTGCAAAAACCTCCAGAGATAATTTCACTATCTTATCTCTCGGGGGGGTTTTTGTCTATTTTGTCTGTTTGTTTTTTTTGTTGTTTTTTTTTTTTTTTTAGAAATGTCAGGTCACCGACTCATCATTTTCTTATCTTTTTTTTTTTTTTAAGGTGCTCCCATCGTGGTGTCATTCCCCCACTTTTATCAAGCAGATCCAATGTACATCAACGCCATTGATGGGCTCAGTCCCAACAAGGATGAACATGAGACGTACCTTGACCTCCAACCGGTACGGCTATTATTTATAATCCCTAGAGATTATAAATCTGAGACTGTCCTTATCTAAATGAGAAGTTGCTGTGATTGTTTTTCACAAGAAAAACCATTCACATTGTTTTTGTTTGACCATCTTCCTGCTAAAAGGAAGAAGAGGAAATATAGCAAAGACTAAACATTAAATGAACAAAACATTGTGATGAATATGTGCAAATTAATAAATCCCCTGTCTTGTTTTTTCCATTTAGACCAGTGGTGTTCCCATTCGTGCCTGCAAGAGAGCTCAGCTCAATATCATCCTGAAAAGAGTCCAAGGCTTCCCGTAAGTTAAACTCTGCTAAACTCTGACCCACTTCTGGTATTGCACCATTTCCCTTTTTAAACACATGTGAGACAAATGTCCTTTCTGACCTGCCATTGTCTGTCCTCCACACTTGCAGCTCCACCAGGTTCCTCAATGAGACCATCTTCCCCATCATGTTCGTCAATGAGGTGAGGATTCCACCCAGCACGGCCCGAAAGGCTCACGCGTTCAAAGAGACACAAAATAAATGAGCAGATTGATATAATTTAAAATAAACTATATGGAAAGAATTGCATTCAAACTACGAAGGAAATTTGATATTTTTGAAGAGATCTGGTCAAACTGGCTAAACTATGTGTCAACTGTAAGACTGGCTTCATATAGATTGCAAAGATAAGGTCAAAGGTCAGGTCATCTTTGTATTTTTATGCAAGATGTTTCCCATGCTGATTTACCAGCTGCTGTATGTTACTAAAAGAAAATGAATAAAATGCACAAAAGAGGTGCAAATGATTGATAATTGTCTCTTAACTGTAGACGGCCACCATCGATGACGATTCAGCCTCCCAGATGAGGACGCTGCTCCTCATTGTTACCCTCGTGTCAAACTTCCCCTTGCTAATTGTGGGCATGGGCATCATCCTGCTGCTGGTGCTTGTGGTCTTGTTCTGCCGAAACCGCCAGAAGAAGGTAGGAATTGCCCTGGAGTCTTGTATTAAACCACTGAAGTGTGAGCAACCCACTGACATTAGTCCACAGAATAGGTGAAACAGACTGTAGTACAGCCGATACTTAATATAGATCATAATATATTCCACAGTTGATGCTGAAATGTGTGTCAAATGATTTTAAGCATGTTTCCTGGGTGGCTGCAGGTTTAACCTCAAACTACGCGCATGTAAACTAACACACTGCATGATTCTTGTCAAAGTCTAAGTCGGCATGAGCAGTTTTTCCACAATTATGGGACAAGTGGTGTGTTTCTTGCTTTCCTAACAACTGGCCTCGTATTGGGAAACGTAGCATCGATGTAGCTGGTTTCCAACAGCAGGTGCACTGACCTGGAATAGCCCCGACAATGATGTCCCACAAATGTTGACTCCTTATCTCTGACAGTGCGAGGTTGTTGCTCCGAGCCCTGGCCTCACCTTACAGATCATTAGAGTTCAGTTATTGCACTGGCAGCAGGCAGAGTTTGACGGGACTATTTGCATTTTAGACGTTATATGTCATTGTTATAGAGCCAGATGAGAGGATCTTGTCTGTTATTACTGTTCTTGTCCATCTTTCCAAGAAAGTCACAAAGCACAGGCCTCTAACTCCACATTGAATGAATATTTAAAACATGCTTAATTGCAATTTGAAATGTATTAACCATGTTCTAAGTTTAATTTTCTGTAACCCCCTTTTTCCCCTTTTCTGTTTTAGAGCGAAGTAAAACGTATTGATTTTACTGAAGCTTTTCATTCTTTGACTGTAAGTCTTAATTTTTTGCCTTGGTTGCTATTCTCCTTTTGTTTTTAATTCATTATCCATTCATTTGCTGTTATCATTTTATGCATCTTTTTTTTGGGGATGTCTTCCACTTGTTTAAGATAATTCATCTGTGTAATAGGTTAATTTAACGTTGCTGCATTGGTGTTTTCATGAATGGGTGCATATTTTAGATTATTGTGGTTCACTGTGGACATTTTAGTCAAACCCATTGAATGTCAGTGTTGTATATTAATTCATGTTTTGCGACTGACACCATCCTTTTTTTCCGACAGACGACGAAAGATGAAACGGCCTACACTCAGGTCAGCGACAAACCCGACGACCCGTCACAGTCAGCAACCAGTCAGCCCAAAAGAAATGGCTCCTACATTGCCATGTCTCCAGTGGAGGCCCAGAAGTGTTGATCATTGTTCTGCCTCCCCAGGCTTAGGAAGGGGGTTGAGGGAACAACACATGGGTGTTGTATTGCAATGGGTGGGTTTCACACACAGTAGGCGCCTTTTCTATTATCCCAAGGGTGGGGGTGGGTGAACACAAGCTCCAGTAAACACTGACACCGCTTTTCTCGCCAAGCACTCATGACTGCGCCCCACCCCCTCTGTCTTACCTGCCACTCGCCTCCTGTAACATAACCAAACGACAGTCTAGGTTGGACATAAACATGTCGAGGGAAGCGGTTCAGCCAGGATAAAGATTTCATTCTATACTTCCGAACCCCGGACCAGTCTGGGCCAGCTATTGTGGCTTAAAGAATTGAATTGGCCCGAACCGCGATGGCTGTCGCCACCGTCTCACTCGTTCCTGCTCATCAGTGTTGTGAGGAGAAAACTTGAACTTAACAGCATTTCAAAAAAAGGAAAATCCCCAACAAACGGAAATACTGCTGACTTAACTGAGCGACAAGTCCCGTGGGGTGTAAAAATGGGAGGGGGGTGGTAAGAAAGGAACAAAAATGACCTGAACTCACATGTCCCTTTGGTGTGTATATATGAAAAAAAAAAAAAAAAAAAATCTGAGCCAAGACAATTCCTAATTTTTGCCTTGTTTTTCCTATAATGAATAGGTGCACCCTCCTACACATACTGCACCTGCTGCATCAGTAAGTGTGCGTTTGTGCGCCTTTATCTCACACTTCAGTGCCCTGGGTTGAAGGACAATAGGCAACTATTTTTCTGGATGCAGGCACAGTGTAGTGTGACACACCTGGAATACTTGCAATTTTGACCACTGGTCACAAACCCTCTTTTTATTTCCCATTAAAATGCTAACAATTAGAACATTACATCGAAAACATTAGCTGCATAAAGCTGCACCTTTGTAGGCTCCATCACGCTGAAAAAAAATAACACCCCAAAACTTACAAGGGAGACTTGAGAACTTTTGCCTTAGTAAGTGTGTTCATGTAGTCTTGTCACTATTGTATATCTTTTAAGGGGAATTCCGGAAATACCTCTTACCACACCCAGCAAGCAGTCCTTCTAGATGTGTGAAAGACAGTTGTTCTGGTTTCCACCACTCCTGCACATCTACACTGTTACTTTGAAGGAAAAGCACAATTTGGATTACTAATACAGTCGCCATTTAAGGCCGCAGGTCGTTTCTTCCCTGTTCGTATGTACAGATCTGTCTGTCAGGCCTTGGTGGGCGCTGTGGGGAGGTGTGGGGAATCTCTGGGTTGGAGGGAGGACTGCATTTTTCTGTGGACATTCAATTTGCCAAGGAGCTGTTCAGACAACAAAAAAAGAAAAGAAAATGCATCACTGGAATCACTGTATGTCTTCTGTTTCGTGGTTTTCGTTTCTCTGTCCGACGCACATTTCCTCGTGCAGTGGGTGTCGTGAATGGGAAGTGAATTTAAGACCGTGATGTAGTCAACAAAGTTCCCTGCACTTTTCCCGGAAATGGCAACCTGTGAATTTTCATTGTTTGTTTTTGTCCTGGTTATTTCAATGCAAGTGGGTCCATATGTTCAATGCATTTCAATTACTTGTCCTTACTAGTATTGGAAAAACAGATGTTGGGAATGAACTTCAAACATTCACACTTAGTCTTATTTGATTTTCTGAAGCGGGGGGGATCTACTTTTGATATCCTTTTGTATTTTGTTATCGCTGCTGACGAAGAAAAAGACCATAACTACAATATAAATTGTATGTCCTGTATGTGGTGTTTACCAGATTGTGCTCCTAATTAACTTCAGGGTTGATCATTTTGTTCACATCTGAGTTGCCAACACGCTCCACACCTGAGCACAAGCTACAAAGCCAGACTCTCGCTGTCACTTGTCAAAATGAATAATCATGCTTTTGTAAGTCCGTTGCATTTATCTGTTGGCAGATGATCTGATCATATCGCAGCTGTGGTCGGGCCAGGGTTTTATTAATAACATATGTAAACAGCATGGAGGTATACGAAAAGGGGAGAGCCACTTGGACAGCTTCGAAGACCAGATGGCTCATCCCGACTAAGAACACTGGTGTAGAACCACCCCTTTTTTTATTTAAAACAAAAAAAAATCTAACAATCAATTCACTAAAGGCCTTTTTATTATCACCTACTGTACAGGCAAACAACCTCCATGTTCTGCAAACATGGCGGTTGCTTGTGCCGTTTGTTCAACTGTACCTGAGCCATCAGTCCTACACCGTTGGGTCCAAGAGTTCATGCCCATTGGCTCATCCCTGCTTGACCAAAGATAACCCACATAGATCTGCCCCAGCGCTTTGTTTACTCATCTGTGATAACAGCTGTGCCACAAAACTGTCTCCTACTTGTTTCCCCCTTTTGTGCCAGAAATTGTGCCACCAGTAACCTGATGCGAAGTATTCAGAGTGGTCTCGTGAACGGATGTGTGTCTGTGCCTTTCTGCCGAGGCATCGTGAGAAGTTGGTTGCATGGGGGGGGGTTGTATTGCTTTTTCGCCACCAAAAAGTGGGAGCGAGAGAAATATTTCAATGCTCTTTAAGAGCCAATCTCAGTATTATTTAAGAAAAAGCAATACTGGATAGTTTTGGAATAATTTGTGGGTGTTGAGGGGCCACAGAATATTTATGTCTCGTCTTGCAAGTTTCACCTGTGTAGAACCATTTCCTTTTAATTGTTTTGTAAAGTTCAGCACACTTTTGATCATTTCAGCCCAGTAAACCTTTTTGTAAAGCTTACTCGAGACTGAATTAGCTGGTGTTTTCAAAGATTTGTGTACATTTGTTTCTGAAGCCGATGCATTGCTTCCGTCAAACTGGAGTGGAGTTGTTTTTTTTGTCTGTTTCATTTTTCTGGAAGGCTGATTATCTTGATGACTGACAGCAAAGTTTAAAAAAAAAAAAAAATCTAAGCAAAATATCTAGATGAATGAAGCCCTCCTTCAGGGATGAGCAGTAGTGCCATACCATCCTTTAAACTGTCCTTTTTCTTTTGTTTAATTTGCTCCCAGGTGTAAACTCAATTCATTTCTTCAAATGGTCTGAAGTGACCAACAGACATTTCCACTTCAAGAAAATTTGTTTTGCTGCTGAAAATGACAATCCCGCTTGTCATGTGAGGTGCAAAATGAATTCGGTGTAATATTCATTTTTAGTTTTGACAATTTACACTGCACAGATGTTTATACGGTGCTTTTGTAAACATTTCTAGTGTATTTGCAAAAAAATGAAATAAAAGTTGTACTGAAGTGCACTTGACATGAGCATGGTGTCGTTTGTCAACCTCGAACAGTCACATGATTAAGATTGCTTTTATGTGTATAAAAAACGCCAAAATATAGCGATCATATAGAAATATATATTTACTCTTTTATCCCAGAAGAGAGAGGATAACAAAGATGAACATGTAAAAAATGTGAATGTTTTTCCATTCATGTTTTGGATACCAGTTACAGCCCATTAAAAATTCAAGTTTCAGAGTAAACTGAAATATGGATGAAAGGCTGCAGTACTCTCCCACTCATTCAAGGGATCCTACGTTTAAAAGGATCAGCTGAACTGGCTGACAGTGGGAATGAGCCTATTTAATTTCTTTTAAAATGGAATCTCCTTTTGGCAATTGTGTATTTAGTGGCAGAGAGGGATATGATGATCACACCTTACGTTCAAATCCATGTTCAGAGATTAATGTTGGATTTCCCACCTTTGTTTAAAAATGGAAAATGTAATCACTGCCTGATGGCACCCAAATAGCTGAGCTATGTCTTTATTCCTGTCTTATCTATTTTATATATACATATAGAAAGTTACTAAAACAAACTTCAGCCATGAAATATGAAATCACTTGCTGCGAGTGATGTAGATCCGGTTTATTCAGATCAAGAGAAAAAGAGTGAGGAGTTAAACACCTGCAGGGTGTGGACAATGGAGATGCTCCCCTCCTCCAAAGCAGAAGATATGCAGTGTAGGACCCACTGCCTTCTTCTTTTGTCCCGTTGTCTCCTGCGTGTTTCTAGAATGGGACTTGTGGACGTGAAAAGCAGCAGAGGGCATCAGGTCATGGGCAGGGCTCAGTTAATAGAAGCCGTGGGATGGTGTGTAAAACAACCCAAAAATCAGAAACTTTGGATTACAGAAAACTCTCTGAGTAGAAGGAACTCCAAAAAGTGAGATGATCCTGCAGTCCTGTTAGGATTTAAATGTAATTTAGTCCACAGTTCTTGTTTTAAAAATCACAGATCTCAAATAGATTTTCGATATTTTACTGAACACTAACGGTTTGGGTTGGATAGACATAGACATCGCAGGTGTAAATATCTGACTTCGTGGCTTCTTAAATGTGCTTCTCTTCTCCTCCCGTAGATTCAAAATTACTGTTTAAATTGATGCCACCTTGTTTCTAAAACTCGAAGCCGAATGCGCCTTTGATTTTGCGTTTTTACGCACAAAACAACGGCGTAATTTCCATGATTGTGCCAAACAAAAGATGTCATCCGGGTTTTAGCGTATAAAGTGAATACATCTTAAACAATATAGCAACACAATGAAAGAGATCGTTTTACTCATAAAAGCAACTGAAATATTAATTAACTAGTTTGTATTTTACATCGAATTGGAGTATTTTCACGAGCCCTTACGATACTTGACATGGGACTTGTGAGAGACGAGGTGCATGTTATTGCTCCAGGACACGTGGTTTGGAGATCGACTTAAGGCGTCTCAAATGGGCGATACCAGGGACATTTGTCCTCGGCTGGACACTCTGAGGACGGAGGACCGCACCAACCCTGCCCGTCAGTCTCGTGCGCCCCCTGGTGGTTTTTTTAGGAACTGACCCGTTTCCTCGGGTATGATAAACGTTAGGCTTCATCACTTTTTATATCACCACTACGGTGTATTATATGGTTTTACATTGCTTATAAAATCTTTAAATAATCTTTTTGTAAAATTGTTATTATAAACCTTGTGCTTTCATTGACATATGCTGTATTTAGAATGTTTTGTGTGGTTAAAACTGCAAAAAACCCAGTATGATTCACTTTTTTATAACCTCTGGTCATGTCTCTTATGGTTTGATAAGTGAATAACTTATAGCTGCTATAATTCTTCCAAAAGTGATATTAAAGAAATAATACCTTCTCATGTTTCTCAGGTTTTATGCAACTCTAACAACTCTAACATTTAACATTGTTTTCGTCTTTGTGCAAAGCCTTGCCAACAACTTCCTGTTGTGACCTTGATTTAAACAGAAAAAGCCAAAGGTCATCCAGCTGGTTTTCTCATCTCACTCTCTGAATCATGCCACATATACAGTATAAGTATATATAAGTAAAGAATGTTCTCTTTCACACAGCACTTTGGATGTAGACGTTACATCCTGGAAAAAAAAAGGTCAATAAAAGCTTGAGTTCTCTGTTCTGGAGAGTGTTTGTAGCCTAATGATGCTTCACATTGTTGGCAGCAAAACATCGTCATTGCAAAACTAGACTTCATCTCTAGAAGATAACACTTGTACCACTAAGGCACTAGCAACATTTAGTTGCAACCAATTAGTGTTTAAGTTGGTTAACGCTCACTACACCGTCAAAATCTGAAGGGGTCAAACAAAATAAGTTATTGCAGATCGAGCTTTAAAATCTATTTCACCTTTATAAAATGGCTGAGGACTATGCAGCTGTTATTTGACTGATTGAAGTGAGAAACTCCATAGGTAATGGCTGTTGCACATCCACATAGTGCACAAAACAGATGAAAATGCGAAAAGAACATTTGCTGTTGGATGCCCTGACTGTTCAACTTTCTAATCTCCTGTGATCCTCGGGAGCGTCACTCGGCGGCCACGTCTTAGGATGCGTCAGTAAAGCAGCTTGTGTTGGCTTCATCTCCTCACCCTCCGCTGATGGGATGTCTGACCCAGAATCAGAGCTGCCGCCTTCCTCTTTGTTTCCAGTCTCTGGTCAAATATTGGGATCCGTGTCCAGCTTGGTGAGGTCTGTGTTGGTGCCCATGAACATGCTGCGGCCTCTTTCCAGCCGGCTCTTCTTGTCTGTGAGGCGGAAGGCCTCCATGAACTCGTCAATGTCGATGCTGCCGTCCTGGTTTCTGTCAATAGTGACGGCCAGATCAGAAATGGCATCATCCGAGATCTCCATTTTTAGGTAAATGCTCAGCAGCTTCCAGGTTTGCCGGAAATCTTCCATGGTGATGAAGCCTTGTGAAAGAGGCAGGACAGAGAAATAGATTAACGGCAGCTATAGGACAATGTGGAGGCAGACCACAATGGCGATGAGTGATTAGAGGTTGGGGAGGGAAGATCAGTAGATTAGTGGGTTAATCCCAATCTTAACAGGAGCGCTCAGCAGGTGGCAAGAATCTGTGGCCTCCTTTGCACGCTACAGGTGGATTTACAAAGTTTGAGCTTATACGCACCAACAACTGGATACGGGCCAGTTAACGCAAATGAGATCTACATCATTTCTCATTAAACTCTGGAGAAAATGTTGGCAAGCGCACACACACATACACACACACACACACACACACACACAACACAGCACTGACTATCAGACAGATTGTTCTGGTTCAATGGGAGTTAAGCAAAAAAAAATTTTAAAACCCTAAATTAAGATGCATTCTAATTCTTCACTGTCTTACCTGAGTTGTCGGTGTCTATGATTCTAAAAATTGTCTCCAAGGTGGAGCGGTGGCGATACAAAGTCTCCAGCAGACCCTGCTCGATGTGCTGTGAGGTGGAAAATTGAAAATGAGAAGCTCTATTTACAGATAATCAACCTGATGGAGGCAGCTGCCGTTAAAATGAAAGAGAAGCATTGGGCGTGTATATATCCTGCATCCTTACATCGATGTTGGCTCCTTTGATGGCGAGCTCGTCGAACCATTCGTGGTAGCTGATCATGCCGTCGCTGGTCTTGGCGGTGGCCAGCTGAGACCTCAGCATGCGCCAGGGTAAACCGAGGTGCATCACGCTCTCCAGAGCAGAGGCCCAGTCGCTCAGAGACACCAGACCTGAGAGATATGGAAACTTCATCTGATGTCACTGAACAAAGCCAGAACTCCCTCTCAACAATAAAACAACAAAACCTAAAAATTAAAGATGCTTTGGAAAAGAGGGATTAAAAACTTTTATCAGAAACACACATGCACAGACTCAAATGTCCAAAGAGCACGAGGACACAGGGGAACTCTCACTGAGAATCAGGCACCACCTGATCTACCAGGGAAGGGCTGGAGGGGACCCTGCACACACCTGTGTTCTGGCTGTCGTACTGTTTGAAGGCACTGATGAGGTCAGACTTGTGTGCAAAAAGCTGCTCCCGCAGGACTTTGAGAGCGGAACGCTCGGTTCTCCCAATGCTGCCCGTGACAGAACAACGGTGAGGTGAAAAGGTCACAGGGAACATTACAGGTCAACAACAAAGGTGAAAACAGGAAAAATGTACGTGTGCAAAGCAGTGCTGAGATTAGTGGCAAAGGACAGCACAAATGTATACATTCTGCACATGGACACATGCTTTAGACTTGTTCTGAGCTTGTCCCCGCCTCTATCCAAATGTAAACAAAAGCTTAAGAGAAGTGATAAGATTTAAAGGTTAGGCGTCTGGACAGCTGTCCTACATACGTTCATGGGACAGAAATATTCATTCTTAAGAGTGGTGTCACGTTCAAGTCTTAATATTCAGCCTATATGGCTCACTAAAAACCTACAGATCTTTGCAGTGACTTTCGACAACCTGATGAGCTCATTTTCTCTCAAACAAATACAGGCGTGGACGCTTTCTGGTGGGCTGGTGGTACCTTTGTCTCACGCTGAGCTCTCTGGTCATGCTGTTGGCCTGGTACTGAATCATATAAGGCACAAGGTCTGGGCCCAGTTTGACATAGGCCCCCCTGTTGCTTCCCACATCGTAATAATTGGAGGCAGAGAAGAGGGTGAGGACCTAATGAAACACAGCAGTTGTGAGCTGGTGCCCCAGCAACACAGCGAGGAGCCATTTTGAATTCATGTCCCTAAACTCTTCCCCCTGTCAGCTGTCCAATCACCTTCCGGTTGTGGCAGAACTCGTAACCCTCTTGTTTGCACTCATGGGAGCGGATGATGAGCTGAAGGTTGTGCTTGTTCAGAAACTCCTCTGTGACGTCAGGGCCCCAGTAGCAGCCTCCACCTCTAACTTCGTTTGGAATGCATCCGTCCTGGATCATCGGGTCGCTCCACAGCAGGTCCAGGATCTGCACGTTGATTAGAACATTTGAAGAGACAAATATGGGGGATGAAGATTGGGGTGAATTGAGATCGGAATAATTAAGATCAGACATGTTCCACTCTCTATTCTTAGTAGTGATAAGACAAATTTCTCATTTCTTTTGGACAGCAACCACGTCTGGAAGAGCCAACTGTCAGGGATGCATGCTGACTGCCACAGCATCAGACTGTGACTCAGGGTGTAAATCTGAGCTGTTACAACCACGAGGCTCGTGCACAAAGTAGGTGGTTGTCATGACAGCAAAATCCTAACTTGAAAAAGATGAGTACAAAACCAAATATGAACATTTAGGGACAAAAATATATAACATAGGCAAAATAATAAACATAATAAATGCAGCAGTGTGTTCAACTTAGCTGATAGAAATTTGTGTGTCACGGCATTACTAATTAGATCAAATTTTAATAAACAACCAAGTAGTAAACAAATGAATCACTCGTCACTCACCTGTTTCCACTCTTCCTTCAAGTTCTCACTCTGGACGGAGTCAGAAGACGCAGCTGTATTCAGGGTTTTCGCCGACTCGCTGCATTGAAAAATGAACTCCCTCCTCCGGCTCAGCTCTAAATCACTCTCTCCAGAAAACCTGATCCGGTCCGAAAAGTCCTGCAGCGAGCGGTTCTGGAAGCTGCTCCGGGTTCCGAGGGGCCTGGTATAGAGGAGAGAGGTACGCCGCTGGAAGATCCTACTGTTGGACGAGACGTCCTCATCCACGTCTGAGTCGATGGACGTCCCCGCTGAATTGTAGCTTCTCCTCTTGGGAGGTCTCAGAGCTGAGACATACTGGGAAAAGACAGCAAAGATTCAACCCACTGAAGGTAGAAATGACTCTTCCAGAAGGGCAGGTCGCGTCCTCACGTTGTGTCTGTCCAGTCTAGCGAGGAGGCTGAGGTCGGTGAGGTCCGAGATGCCTCCATGGAGCACCAGCACCTTCTGGTCAATCACCGTTGCCAGCGGCAACCAGCTGAAAATCTTTTGCAACAGCTTCAGGATCCGTTTGCCGTGCATCTGAGGATCAAAAATTAGAATCACCTTTCAGTAGCGAAGGCTTTTTTTTGCTTGCATGTCCATTAATTTAGCATTTGTTACTGCGTACATAAAATTGGGACGCCCATATTTTGCCAGGGCTGAAATAGATTGCAAATTTTTACAAAAACAAACACGGGTTATAGAATGAGAACCAACCTTGTATTTAGTTAACACCTCCTTTGTGAATCCATACCTGCATCGATTAGATAAACACAGAATTACAGATATGATTTAAGGACATTTTTCTTCTTTAAAATTAGGGCAACGATCCGTGTGATTTTCCTGATGGAATTGTACCTTAAGTTGACTATATGGTCCTCGTGGTTTCCTCTGTTCAGGTAGACGTCGCTTGGGTAGACGAGCAGGAATGCAAACAGGATGATGAGGATCTCGATGGAATCCTTCCCTCGATCTACGAAGTCTCCATTAAACACGTAGGGCTTCTCCAAGGATGGCATTCCATTCTGCAGACACCCATCATGAAACATTTACGTTTTGTGATTAAATCTGACATAAACGTAGAATCAGGGGGGTCGCATGTTGCTTTTTTTCTGCCTTCTGCCTGAGATTCTATATTATTTCTGAAATTTCTGGAAGTTTCTGACCTTGTAGAAAATCAACAGCAAATCTTCCAGCTGTCCGTGTAAATCGCCTGTAAAACAGACGATTCAAGTCAGCAGCTTAACGGAAAGACAAGAAAACAAGCAGCGCTTTTCTTTTCCTTCACTTGAGAAAAAACAGCCCTTTTCTGAGAAATGTGAAGCCCCAATTTTCCCCCAGCGTCCCTGCAGCTCACCACAAATAGTGATTTCTTTACTGTGGCAGGTGGAGATACGGTTGATGTTTGGCAACATCCGCAGCTGTTTCCAGGTCTCGAGCAGCAGCTGGAGGATGTAGCGCGAGTGCAACTGCTGCTGGGAGAGAAACTGGTCAGAGAACATTGCAGGCGCCCAGTCGGCACACACTGATGTCCTGTTCTCTTTCTTATTGTCTGTATGACCCATTTGATTTTATAAAATTCTACTTTGTGCTACAAGCTTCCAGCAGGGGTGTGATCCTACTTTCTTGTTCCTGAAGGCCTCCACCAGCCCGACCGCCTGCTCCACCGTGAGAGGGAAGGTGAGGTGAGGTCCCGAGTAGATCTCTGGCACCTCAATGTTCTTGTAGCAGAAATGCCTCTCCCACTCCGTGTCCCGACAAACCTCATTCTCTCTGAAGATGTGCGAGATCAGATTTCCTGAAAGGGAAATGTTAAGAGAATCAGAAGCAGGCAAAAACAATTGCAGGGTGGAAATACAACATTCACGTCTCACTTTCGTTGCTGGATGGTGTGAAATTATCCATGAGGTAGTTGAGGAAATTGGAAAGCTGGACAGGGAGTAGAGAGAGGAAAAAGCTGTTAGTTGTCCCCTCCAGCAGAGTCGTGACCTTTGGTCCGAGAGCTCCTCACCTTTATCTGGGCCTGTTCTCCGGAGTATTCGATGGACTGGAAGATGTGCCAGGTGCATCTCCGTCTCATCTCTGAACGGGCGACGTACTGACGGTACCATCGCTGGATCAGGACAGCTGCCCTCAAAGCTGTCACACAATACGACCATTTAAGGTTTAAGGTTTCCAACCAATGCAACCGACCCCAAGATGGAATAAAGCACATGGTAAGAAAATAAATGGACATTTTTAAGTAAGCTCAGTTTGATTTTATCCTCAGTACTTCTATCTGCTGTGTATTTGGATTGTTTCACTTGATTATAATTGTTTTAGATTATTGATAGTAGTTTGTCATTGCATCTGATTGTGATGTGGAGGTGGATTTAAACATCCATTTATAGCTCAAATTGCATTTAAACGTTGAATAGAATCTTGTTTTACTAGTTTATTTATTTTGGCTAATTATGATTTACATCTACCAGCAGCGGGACGACAGATGTGCTTACTTGTGACAGCTGCCGGCAGCAGACCAGACAGACAGACAGACAGACAGACAGACAGACAGACAGACAGACAGACAGACAGACAGAAAAAAAGAAAGAAAGAATAGCACACAGGCCATTTAGTGATGGGTTGCATTAATTTGTGATTAGCAGATAAACCAGTTAGTTAATGGCTCTGGTTACCTTTCCGGGAGTGTTTGTGGAAGTGGTCAGATTTTGTGACGCCACATCCCATGACTGTTCCTGTTCACAGTGAGTCCATGTTAAACTTGCGTGTCACACGCGGAGCTCATGTTCTGGATCAAAGTGCACTGATAAAGCTTTGATGATTGAAATGGTTTTTATCACTGGGAGAACCACTGCCTCACATGCTTTTCTAAAAAGAGAAAAAATACTTCCGCTACAGCCTTCAGGGCGCCTCAGGTCAGAAAGTGAACCGTCGCTCCTCAGCAGCGGGGAAGCAGAAGCTGCGGGACGTTCGACTTTTTTACCCTTTCTAATCTTGTTATGTGCTGGTTCACTGTGCGATTGGCCTTAATCCTGCAGCACAAGACTGTTTTGGTCTGAATTCTATGAAGGCTTACAATTAATTTCTCAGCTTTATAAAACAAAAACAAAAAAAAACCTGCAGGCACTGACGTTAGTTTGAGAATTAAAAATCATTACTGCACAGGTTGAGGAAAACAATTGGTGCCTATATGATGGTCTAAAATCTAAATGACCAACTTTTTTCTCTCACTGGATCTTGCCTGTATAGATGAAGCTTTCTATTCCGTTAACTATATCAAACAGAAACGTGGATAAAACTTTACTTACGTGTTACGCCTGTTTTACTCCAGTTCCCAAGTTGTCTGGCTTTTCAATTCTCAATTCTGGTGTGATTTTAAGCATCCGTTTGTAGTGTTTCATCCTACATTGGTTCACAAAGACCAGGTCAGAGTCCTGTGGGGGCATCCATCATGCTGTTCGCTGTTGGTGGATGAACAACATCAGTTGCTCAGCAGATGCCTCAGATATATGCTGCTGCTCCCGCAGTGCAGCTCTCCTGGTCTGTGTTGAAGTGGGTTAGTCTTTAGTCTCTTGTGTAAACGTGGAATCAACTCACCGAGTCACAAGTGGATTACTGGAGCTAATGACCTCCTACAGGTATACAGATCTTTTAATAAGAAGATGGAAAAGTGTGGTAAACACAGGTGTCCAGAAGGAGAGCATTTAAGAATTAAGAGTTGTATATTGAAGGTTTCTGAATAACAACCAATGTCTTGTCAATTGAAATGCAGGCACTTCTGCTTCCATCAAAACCAAAATGCATCTTTTAGCAAGGAGGGGCAGACTAAAGGCACCTCCATCTTTCTTCTCTTTTTCATACAATTTCCTCCAACCAGGCCAACAAGTAGAGTTTTTATACATAGGCAATCTAAAATTATTAATAAGTAATGGCCATGGGATGTTTGGCTTGGCAAATATAGTTATTTAAATCACTCAAAATTAAAAGAAAAAATGAGCGGCCTTGTAGAAAAGTGAAGAGGTATTGTGGAAATATGCCTGTAAATCTTCTCCCATCCAATTCATTGGATTTTAAATAATGAAACGAATGGAGTTCAAATTGTTTTTAAAAAGTTTTCCATATTACAAAATATATTTGTTTAGGCCACCTTGAGCCCAGTGGCTGACACTTTACACATATGCCTAAAAAGCAATTTTTTGCAATAAAAACAATCACCCCCCTGCCTTTCCCACCGTTTGCTTTGCGAACAGGATTGAACACTTTCGCTCTTGAACGGCTCCCTGACCGGATGTTAAAGTCACACACGCGCTGCTATGGTGACGTAATATGTGGGCGTCGTTGCTGCCGTCAGGTTGTTGGTGAGTTCCTGTCAGCGAGTTCCTGTCCGAACCCACAGAAGTGTGACCCTATAACAGGCCGACATGTCATGTTTTTATGCTTATGTTAAACGTATGGGAACGGCGTCCCAAAGCCATGGCGACGATCAAAACGCCCTCCGGATACAGGGGGCTAAAGTCACAATGGCCCTTTTATACCCCAAATGTCGATTAACAGCGTGTAATGTAATGTTGCCAGGGCCTTTTCTCAAGTAAAAGGACTCGGGGCTGCAGAAAATGTGAAGATTTTCTATGTAGGACGAGAAAATGTTTTGCCATGGTTTTAAGCCTACAGGCCATGTTCGTTCTTAATATGTCAAACTCAAATTAGACAAATAATGGTGTTTTAAAAAACAACAGCCAGACTAAATCTGTTATATCGTGTATTTATATCGCATCTGATCATGTTTAATTAATGAAAAATACACAGAAACAATTGAAAATGAAGTCATTGTTAATATGAAGACTCTTAATTTTGGTGTAATTCAACTATGGAAGACAAAGGTTTCTTTTAAGGTTCTTTTTAGGTTTCTTATACAAAGCTGTATAATGAGAGAACATTTATTAGCTCACAAACCTTGAATTCTCTGCAAAGGCCACTTTATTGCACTGGGGTAATCACTTTTGTACGCTTAAATGTATGAACAGGGAGGGAACTTCCTGGCTGTTAAAGTGTGAGGGGTCAGAGTCGGCTGTGTCTGACTGAGCCGTCGGTGCCAGAGTCTGAGGATGAAGATCACCGTGCTCGGAGCGACAGGACAGACTGGACAGCATCTGGTCAACGAGGCCCTGCAGCAGGGTCACACAGTCACCGCTGTGGCCAGGGACCCAGGAAAAATCACCGTGCATCATGATAACCTTAAGGTAACGTAGCTAAAGGCCGTTGTTATGCACTGCTGTTCATTTCATATTGGGTCCAAAGTTCAGAAAATGAATCCAAAGCAACAGAGGTTTTTGGTTTTGAAACTATTATCAGCGGATTGTGACGATCGAAACCACATGATTTGACCGAAAGGAATTGAAAAGATATTCTCTTCCTGATCCTGTTCTGCTCCTCAGCATATATAATGCAGTGATTATGATTAAACTTCAATTCAGTTCATTTATATCTTCTGCTATTTTGGAAGGACGTTCATACACAGAACTACAAAGTGACAAGTAGCACATCTTGGGGGGGGGGGGTTGTCTCTGTTCTAACCTGTCCTCTCTGGAGACCTGATAAAGGTCTTGGGCAGAAGGCAGGAAAACCCTTGTGAGCCTTCGCGTCACTTTAAACCTTCCTGTTTCCTGTTTGCAGGTGGTTCAAGCTGATATTTTCTCCGCAGACAGTCTAAAGCCTCATTTCAAGGGTCAGGATGTGATCATGTCCTGCCTCGGCTTCCCAGCCTCCTTCTTTACGGGGGTGACGGGATATTCCCTCTCCATGAGGGCAGTGGTCAGTGCCATGCAGACTGCCCACGTCAGTAGGCTCGTTACCATGACGTCCTGGTACACTGAACGTAAGCACGTGCAGGGCAGCATCCGTTGGGGTCTCGTCTGTTTAATGATGGTCAATTTCACAGTAATAAAACATGTTGACCGGGAAGATGGCTTTACCTTTAATTGGATTTTAGTCATTAATATTGACTAGAAAGCTGCAAGAAAATAATTAATTAATTTATGGTGTTTAGTGTGACATAAAGTTCTGATGATTATTACTAGCATATATTGACTAACGTGCTAAAATAAGCCAATATGCTTTATACCCAGTATGTTATTTTAAAAAAAGAACACTCAGTGCTTAATTTTCTGTATTTCTCTCATTTATTGTTAGCAAACTCAGGAGCACAGTCATCCTTACTGATCCGGTTCCTCCTGCTGCCGCTGATTCGAAGCGTCCTCAACAACATGCACGAAATGGAGCAAATGCTGATGAAGACCGACGACATAAACTGGACCGTGGTTCGCCCCCCTGGCCTAAGGAACCTGCCCTCCTCAGGTAGCAGTGGGTTCCTCATCTTTCACAGAAAAAGAAACGTTTTAATCTAGATCAGTGTGGCATCACATGGAAAAAAACAGCATAGCATATTTTTCCATCAAAGACTTTCCTTGTACCCGAGTTATGTAGAATTAGACATTTTGTGCCTCAGAATCTGTTTTGACACAGTTCAAGGTTATTATCTTACTTAATCTTCGATTGTGGGAATGTCCTCATTTTTTTTTAAAAGTCACTTTTCATTCAGCAGGAACCTTAATATTTCATGATACTTCTCTGTTTCACAGCGCAAGAGTTTCTCACCTACGAGGGGTACTTTGTGCCCGACGGCAGTGGTTACCCCAAAGGCAGCAGCGTGGGAAGAGGCGATGTGGCTCGCTTCATGCTCTCTCTGCTCAGCAGCAATGCCTGGGTCAAGAAGGGTGTCGCCATGACTACGAAATGAAAGATGACGCTTACATCAGCCCAATTCACTTATCTCATTCACATGTTGCTATTTTTGCCCTTTTTTCCTTTTTCCTTTGTGCCATTGTTTCTAATAACACTATTATAAATACTAGGGCCAAAGTGCATATTATTACCTTTGGAATTTCAGAATTAACTGTTAATATTCCACACACGAGGAGGAGCAGAAGGGCACTGATGACAAGAACGGAGCAGCCAAATGTGTCTCAAAGACAGAGATAGATTGTAACCCCACTGTTGATATGGGTGTTCAGACTGGATGAAATGCAATTTCCTACATTTGGAGTGTTTGTGTATCAAACAACAGGCTTATAAATTCAAATTTACCATTTTGATAACGTGGTTTAATGTAATGTTTTACTGTTGTGAATATGGTACTTTTGATGTGCGTTGTTGCTTGTTTGGGGCACGAGGGGGCGGTGTTGGGCTCGGGATCTTTAAAATGAATTCATGCCTGACAAGCTGAAACTCTATTGATGCGTGCATTCTGAAATAGACATAGCCTTTAAAAATATATGAAAGTCGTTCAAAGGACCCCACCCTTAAAACAACGAAACTGGGAAATGGACACACATTTATAGCAGAGTTCGATACTCGGTGCTCCGATTAAGTTCTTGCGTTTTCTTCGCTGTCTCACGCACAGATCAGTTTACATTGCTGGAGAACTGGTTGTGCAGCTTCGTAATTAAGATCAGCGTCCCAGATAAAACACGGCGACACACTCGTTCGGGGAAAAAATACGGATAACAGGAAAGAAAATTGCAATATTTTGCTGTTTGCTTTGTCCAGCACCGACACAAATAATATCCAATCTTGTCATAGTTCCACCCAATAAAAGGGATGTCCATCTAATCCCTCCCCCCTTACGTGTCTGTGCCTTCAATGACCTTTGACCCACAAATGTTTAAATTTTATGATACCAAGAATTAGAATTTTCCAAAGTACTGTTAAAAAGTATATCCTTTTACATATTATTAGCAGTAGTAGTAGTCTTGTATTGACATATTTATGCAAATAATATTTATCTTGGCTCATGTTTGATAAGTCTCCAGGTTTTGCTTCAAGGTCAGTTCGCGTTAACTCTTCATTTGAGTTCATCACTTTCATCAAATTAATTGGAACTTCCCCCATAGAGTAAAAAATTCTAAATCACATATCTGACACTGTTAACAGGACATTACTCACCTGTAACCCTGGAGGCCTCCCTCTCTGGTACAGTCATGTTACCTCCCCCGAACACACCTGATTGGTAAGAATGCATGAAAGCTCTTTGAGTTCATGTATCAGGTAACGCCTAGTTTTCTCCGGCTCCCTGCACAACCTGCAAATCGTGTTGCTATTTGACAGCAGGTGCTGGGAGAGGCGGTGGCAGTGTTATTCAGTGATGGTCTTCGCTCCTCTCACAGCCCCAGCTCTTCTGTTAAAGGGCGAGCTGTGCGTGATTCTCTGAGCCCCTTGACTTCTGCGATTTCTGAAATGGCGGGCTGCCCGTGTTGTCCAAATACGGAGGAACCCAAGGCAGTTCCTCTGTCACCAACAAACGCAGTGCCAGCTCTGGCCCCGGCTGATCAGCTATGGAGCACCAGCAGAGACCAGGCAGTCAGGCTGAGGATGGAGGGCTCGGGTCCGGCTTCACGCACTCCCTTAACCATCCATCAGATGTTCCTGGGGACTTTGGAAAACTATGGAGACCACCCGGCCTTGGCATACAAAAAGGAAGGCCAGTGGGTGAAGCTGACGTACAGGCAGTATTATCAGCAGTGCCGGGCAGCTGCTAAAAGCTTCCTCAAGGTTTGATTGCATACAATTTGCTTTTTCTATATTGTGAGGCTTCTATTTTGGGGGGTTTTAAAGGCACTTTACTTTAAACAAAGTTCTATAGAACTACTATAATAGTCATCCTGCTGTTTCTATGTAAACAGTCGTAAAGATTAAAACAAAAAGGTCAGCTGTTTAATGTCATACTGACGTTTGTTTCAAAGAGCAGAGAAAAAAGACCAGTACTTTATCATGTCTGACATCTGTTCTATGAGCTAGAGAGCCTGAACAACACCAAATATGTACTCCACCGTTTGATTTGAAAATACTGCAGGACGGTGGTGTCCTAGTGTGAGAACTGTTGAAAGCCAACACTTGGGCGTGCGGGGTTGACAGTTCGCCTTGCGTCTCCTGTTTCATGGCCGTGTTTGACCATGCTCTGCTGTAGCTTCCCAAACGAGGTCAACGTTGTCATTAAAGATGCACGTTGATTAAAAGAAAAATA
The DNA here is from genome assembly GCF_901000725.2 of Takifugu rubripes. Classification (NCBI taxonomy): domain Eukaryota; kingdom Metazoa; phylum Chordata; class Actinopteri; order Tetraodontiformes; family Tetraodontidae; genus Takifugu; species Takifugu rubripes. Next base: position 15,048,307 of record NC_042305.1, on the reverse strand, counting down.
CGCACGCCTTGTCTCCTTGTAGCTGGGGCTGGAGCGATACCACGGCGTGGGGATCCTGGGCTTCAACGCTCCTGAGTGGTTCTTCTCAGCCATCGGCTGCATCTTAGCGGGGTGAGCTCGTGTTTGTGCCCTGATGCAGCTGATAGACACACTATGCGTATGCACTGCTGCGCATTTGGTTTATCAGCTGGTTGAAAACGGCCTTTAGACGCTCAGGAATCCCACTGAAGGACGTTAAGGGAATTCTTCTCCCTTATCTGATTTGTTCTGTAGGGGTTTAGCAACTGGAATCTACACCACCAACTCACCTGAGGCCTGTCAGTACGTGGCCGCCAACTGCGAGGCCAACGTCCTGGTGGTGGAGAACCAAGCCCAGCTGGACAAAATCCTGAAGGTCCGCAGCACTTGGGCGTCCGCAGAGATTCTAAAACCTCAGCGTCGTATTTAAACAGTTGTTCTCGACAGGTGAAAGATCAACTCCCCCACCTGAAAGCTATCGTGCAGTATAAAGGCTCGCTGAAGCAGAAGCTGCCGTTCCTCTACACAGTAGGTTCAGTCCTTAAACCCTCTGGTGATGAGACCAGCCACGTCCTCACTCTCCATCGGTGCGTCCGCTGATGAGCGGCGGAGGTCGGGCTGGATTTGGCAGATGTTGCTGTGTGTCCGCAGTGGGAGGAGTTCATGAAGCTGGGGGAGGAGGTGTCTGAGGAGCAGCTGAACGCGGTGATCGACAGTCTCCGGGCCAACGAGTGCTGCAGCCTCATCTATACGTCCGGAACCACCGGCAACCCAAAAGGAGTCATGTTGAGCCACGACAACGTGAGTCACTCAGACTGGCTGCTTTCCGATTTCCCTGGAAATAATTCATCATTGATCACCTTTGTTCTGATGCGTAGGTGACCTGGACAGTTCAAAGTGCGCTCGCCATGGTGAATCTCAAATATGCCGAGGAGGTGGTGGTCAGTTATCTGCCCCTCAGCCACGCCGCAGCGCAGATGTTTGACATGTGGATGTGTATTTGTTACGCTGTGACCACCTATTTTGCTGAACCCGATGCCCTCAAGGTAACGCCGGCAGCGAGGATTAAGCAGAAAATGTGCATCGTGTTCAGATTTTACGGTGCAACTTTTGGGTTCCAGGGCTCTCTGGGAACCACCCTGAAAGAGGCCCGCCCAACCTGTTTCCTGGGAGTTCCTCGGGTTTGGGAGAAGATGCAGGAGAAGATGAAAGCTGTCGGTGCCAAAGCCTCACCGATGAGGAAGAGGGTGGCAGACTGGGCCAAAGCTATAGGTCTGCAGTATAACTACAGTGCAATGAACGGGTGAGACAACAACCAGGATCATCTAATTAAATTGTCTTTTTTTTAAGAGAATCTTAAAATATGATTAACCACCTATTAACTGTTGATCTTTTTGGGGGTTAGAGAGAACGTGGTGCCTTGGGGCTTCGGACTGGCTAATAGTCTGGTCTTCACGAAGGTGCGTGCTGCTCTGGGGTTAGACCGCTGCAAGATCTGCTTCACAGGCGCTGCACCCATCACCAAAGACACGCTGGACTACTTCATGAGCCTGAACATCCCTCTGATGGAGCTATATGGAATGAGTGAGAGCTCTGGCCCACACACTGTCTCCTGTAACGAAGAATATCGCATGACCAGGTCAGCAGGCACACATTAGCACAAGCCACCTGGGTCTGTTATTAGGGGGCATTTGCACAGACGTTGTCGGTGTGTACAGAAATATCCCTTTGTGACATAAATTTCATAGTAAGTTCAGTGATTTTAACTAACCAGAATTTGCGCACTATGGTTTAAATCTCCCAGCTCTTAGCATACAGTAGTGTTGGGTGAATATTCATTATTAAGTACCCTATAAGGTCTGCATGTTTGCCCGTTATGATTTATTATTTTTCTGTTCTAGCTGTGGAAAGGTCATGCCAGGCTGTAAGACAAAACTGGACAACCCTGACAAGGACGGGAATGGAGAGATATGTTTCTGGGGTCGCCACGTCTTTATGGGCTACCTGAACATGCCCGACAAAACAATGGAAGCCATCGATCCAGAAGGTTGGCTGCACTCTGGAGATCTTGGAAAACACGACCACCTTAACTTCCTGTACATCACTGGAAGAATCAAGGGTAAGCTGCTGTTACAATCAGCTATGGACTGTCCAATGAAACCCATATCTGAAACTATGATATGGCTTAAAATGTCAGGCACAGATGATGACAACTCTCTTGGTGGGGTCCTAATGACTGAGTCATAGGTGGAACTGGAATGTGTCTTTCATTACATTTTATTCCTGGTCATAAGTCTGTATTTATTATTGCTTTGCTTTTTGGGTGCAACAGAGCATCTGAGTATAGACTGAGTAGGTTGCTGTGTATTTTTCACAGAACTGATCATCACAGCGGGTGGGGAGAACATCCCCCCGGTGCCCATCGAGGAGGCGCTGAAGGCCGAGGTTCCCATCATCAGCAACGCCATGCTGCTCGGAGACAAGCTCAAGTTCCTCTCCATGCTGGTCACTCTCAAGGTAACACGCAGACGCTCACCGCCACAACATCCATGAAAGGGCACAACGATAACGACCCTTTCTGCTTTGCTCAGTGCGTCGTGAACGACAGCGGCGAGCCCACGGACAAACTGAGCCCCGAGGCCTTGGATGTGTGCAGACAGCTCGGCATCGCGGCCACTAAAGTGTCTGAGATCATCGCCAACAGGGAGCCGGCCGTCTATAATTCCATTCAGGAGGGCATGGAGCGCGTCAACGCCAGAGCCACGTCCAACGCCCAGAAGGTCCAGAAGTTCACCATACTGGAGCGAGACTTCTCCGTCGGCGGAGGAGAACTGGGTCAGTGAATGATTGGTTTTTCCATTTAAGCCAGAGCAAAACAAATGCACCAGGAGAGCGCACCAAGTGTCTGACAGCATTCCAGTCATGTTTGCGTCAGCGTGTTTTTGTCAAGATGCTGAAGCTGAACTCAGCTGTTCCTGTTTCAGGAGAAACTGAATCTCTTTAAACACTAACTGAGCTCTTCTTGATTTTCACATTTGTCCGTGCAGGACCGACCATGAAACTGAGGAGGCCCATTGTGATGAAGATGTACCAGGAGAAAATCAATGAAATGTACGCAGGGGCAAAGTAGTGCAGCAGAGCCTCACTGCAGAGATAAGATGCTGCCTTCAACGTTTATCAAGGTTTTACTGCGCACAGACGTCAGATGGAGGAATGCACAAACCTGTCGTCACCCTCATGCATGAAGAACAAAGGAAGTCTGAGGTCAAATGCAGGATTGAGATTGTGTTTCAGGCTGTATTTAATGGAAAAGATTGTTGCTTTGATACATTTCTGCCCCTAGTTAAATCAAAGGAAATGTAAATCAAAAATGATAATCAGACCCATAATATTTCCATTTTTCGTGTTGAATGTAAAGTGCAATTTTAGATGCAGAGCACAAAACATTGATATTTTATCATGGATTTTAGAGCACTACAAGTTCCTGTGTTGTTTCTGGTGGCTTCACTCAAACATCGATACTGCAAATCCATTAAATAAGCACATAGGTGTGGAAAAACTGTTTATACCGATAGAAAAAGTAATATGAGAAAATCATTTATTTTGTGATAGACATCAAGTGATGATAGTAAAGACTTTGCTTCCAAAGTGTGATTTTGCCTTTTTTTAAAACAGGTATCAGAGCTAATGCTAAGCTAACAGCATTTCGTGTGCATATTTTGAATTATAACAAACAATTGAAATTTAGACTCTATTCAGATATTCCATTATTTTATCTATCCCATTGTGTCCAGCAAAAAGATAAAGTCCAGTCAGACAACCACAAGCTTCCCTTTAATATACATTCAATAAGAAAAAAAGCACATACTGATGAATACAAATGTTCATGACAAAATAACTTTGATCAGTGTAGATCTATAATTTTAAAATTGTAAAAAAAAAAAGAAAAAAAAGAAATAAAGACACTTATTTATGACAAATAAGAGCAGCACCAATTATTTCCATAACACGCATTGTAGCATGATTTGTTGACCACAGAGAACATTGACTTGATCTTAGAGATCCAGTGTGTGAGACTTGGAGGCATCTAGTGGCAGAATACAGACAGAAATAACAATCGAAAACTGGATTTGTCGACAGCTGGATCGACCAGTATTTCCAGTTCAGAGGTTCCCTGCTGTTGATGTGTTTGTGGATCGACGCTGGAATATAAAAGTTTATATTCAAGCATGTTAGTCTGTTGTGCTGCTGCAGAAAACAACAGATTCTATCACCAGTGGAAGTCAAGGTCAACCAGTAACACAGCAGACCGATCAGACAGTATAAATGTAGAGTATATGCAGCAGATTATTACTTCAGCCAAAGGGCTTCTGCGACAGCCAACATTTGGTTGTTTTCATAGCAAAATAACTCAAGAAGCTATGGACGGATTTTAATGACATTTTCAGAAACTCTTGATAAAAGAACGAGGAAGAGCCGTTTAATATGTGGGGATATGACCTGCTTGAGGTCTGTGCTCTGAGTGTTTTTCTTCTAGTTAAATGTAGTACGCAATTAGCTTCAAACTGCAAAATATGCTTCATACAAGCATGTACATATCATTGGTTTAAAGAACCAATAATACAGTTCGATACTATCAGAATACTTCAATATACGTATCAATACATGTGCACAAATTAACTATAAACTGCTGTTTTATCCATGGAATGTTTTTTTCACCCCAGGTTTAGCTGCAGATAAGTCGCCTGCCTCTTTACTGCGGATTCATCATTTTCCATCACATTCATGTATTTTAAAACTGATTCTTGACGACAGACCTCAGAGACAGATGTGGGTGAAAGTTCAACTGATGAAGAGGCGGCAGAGAGGCGGCTTTGTCTGCAAGTGGACATCGAATTGATGCGGTTCTGAACATGAGGGTGACGACAGGTTTGTGCATTCCTCCATCTGACGTCCATCTAAAACCTTGATAAACGTTGAAGGCAGCATCTTATCTCTGCAGTGAGGCTCTGCTGCACTACTTTGCCCCTGCGTACATTTCATTGATTTTCTCCTGGTACATCTTCATCACAATGGGCCTCCTCAGTTTCATGGTCGGTCCTGCACGGACAAATGTGAAAATCAAGAAGAGCTCAGTTAGTGTTTAAAGAGATTCAGTTTCTCCTGAAACAGGAACAGCTGAGTTCAGCTTCAGCATCTTGACAAAAACACGCTGGAGCAAACATGACTGGAATGCTGTCAGACACTTGGTGCGCTCTCATGGTGCTTTTCTTTTTTTTTTTTAAATGGCCTAGATTAAAATCAAAGAATGTCACGGTGACTTCTCTAAACTCTGACAGCATTTGTTTTGCTCTGGCTTGAATGGAAAAACCAATCATTCACTGACCAAGTTCTCCTCCGCCGACGGAGAAGTCTCGCTCCAGTATGGTGAACTTCTGGGCCTTCTGGGCGTTGGACGTGGCTCTGGCGTTGACGCGCTCCATGCCCTCCTGAATGGAATTATAGACGGCCGGCTCCCTGTTGGCGATGATCTCAGACACTTTAGTGGCCGTGATGCCGAGCTGTCTGCACACATCCAAGGCCTCGGGGCTCAGTTTGTCCGTGGGCTCGCCGCTGTCGTTCACGACGCACTGAGCAAAGCAGAAAGGGTCGTTATCGTTGTGCCCTTTCATGGATGTTGTGGCGGTGAGCGTCTGCGTGTTACCTTGAGAGTGACCAGCATGGAGAGGAACTTGAGCTTGTCTCCGAGCAGCATGGCGTTGCTGATGATGGGAACCTCGGCCTTCAGCGCCTCCTCGATGGGCACCGGGGGGATGTTCTCCCCACCCGCTGTGATGATCAGTTCTGTGCAGGAATAAAAAAAAAAGGAAATGTCATATTGTATTGAGCATCAAAATGTCCTGTAATACAGCTAAAAAAGGCCATTTGCAGGGAACGTTTTTTGATTTTGCATCACAAGTAACTTGTCTTCTATAAATGTAAGAATGTTTTAGCCATGACCCACCTTTGATCCTTCCTGTGATATACAGGAATCCATCCTGGTCGTGTTTTCCCAGATCTCCAGAGTACAGCCAGCCCTCCTGATCGACGGCTTCTGCTGTTTTGTCAGGCATGTTCAGGTAGCCCATAAAGATGTTTCGACCCCATAAGCATATCTCTCCGTTCCCGTCCTCGTCAGGGTTGTCCAGCTTTATCTTGCAGCCCGGAAGTGCCTTTCCACAGCTGGAAAAGAAACACTCGCAAATCAAAATGCATTATGGGTGGTATTACGTAATATTGTGACGTTATATGATATTTCTAAGTCATTTGATGATATCTGCTGACCTGGTGATGCGATATTCTTCATTACAGGAAACATAGTGGGGGCCAGAGCTCTCACTCATGCCATACATCTCCATAATAGGGATGTTCAGGCTCATAAAGTAATTCAGAGTCTCTTTACTGATAGGTGCGGCACCTGTGGCACTGATCCGGCACCGGTCCAAGCCCAGAGCAGCATGCACCTTCTTTAACACCAGATTATTAGCCAGCGTATAGCCCCATGGTACCACATTGTGTCTGTAGATCCACATTACAAAAAAAGATCCGTTGGTAACTAGTGATGTCTTTAAGGAGACCATTTGCAATAAACTGCGTGTTGTTCTCCCGGATGTCGCCTCACCCGTTCATTGCGCTGTAACTATACTGCAGGCCTACAGATTTGGCCCAGTCTGCCACCCTCTTCCTCATCGGTGAGGCTTTGGCACCGACAGCTTTCATCTTCTCCTGCATCTTCTCCCAAACCCGAGGAACTCCCAGGAAACAGGTTGGGTGAACCTCTTCCAGGGTGGTTCCCAAAGAGCCCTGGAAAACAGAAATTATGTTCAAAATTTGAAAGATTCCTTTTCCAATCAGGTTCATAGGTCCTTACTTTGAGGGCATCAGGCTCTGCAAAGTAGACGGTAGAAGCCATCCAAATACTGATCCAGATTTCAAACATCTGGGCTGCCATGTGGCTGAGCGGCAGGTAACTGATCAGCACCTCCCCGGCTTCTTTAAACTTTAGTTTGTCCTGTGTTGCGCTGGCTGTCCATGTCAGCTGCATGAGAAGAAACCACAGAGATCACAGACGGGAGCATCAAACGTTGTCTGTTACTATCGATTCAAGCTTGAAATGTTAAGCTGAGCTCTTGGAAATAGATCTTTCAGTGCTCACGTTCATGAGCACAACAAGACTTTGCCTGACTCACGTTGTCGTGGCTCAACATGACTCCTTTTGGGTTGCCGGTGGTTCCGGACGTATAGATGAGGCTGCAGCACTCGTTGGCCCGGAGACTGTCGATCACCGCGTTCAGCTGCTCCTCAGACACCTCCTCCCCCAGCTTCATGAACTCCTCCCACTGCAGACACACAGCAACATCTGCCAAATCCAGCCCGACCTCCGACGCTCATCAGCGGACGCACCGATGGAGAGTGAGGACGTGGCTGGTCTCCATCACCAGAGGGTTTACGGACTGAACCTACTGTGTAGAGGAACGGCAGCTTCTGCTTCAGCGAGCCTTTATACTGCACGATAGCTTTCAGGTGGGGGAGTTGATCTTTCACCTGTCGAGAACAACTGTTTAAATACGACGCTGAGGTTTTAGAATCTCTGCGGACGCCCAAGTGCTGCGGACCTTCAGGATTTTGTCCAGCTGGGCTTGGTTCTCCACCACCAGGACGTTGGCCTCGCAGTTGGCGGCCACGTACTGACAGGCCTCAGGTGAGTTGGTGGTGTAGATTCCAGTTGCTAAACCCCTACAGAACAAATCAGATAGGGGAGAAGAATTCCCTTAACGTCCTTCAGTGGGATTCCTGAGCGTCTAAAGGCCATTTTCAAGCAGCTGATAAACCAAATGCGCAGCAGTGCATACGCATAGTGTGTCTATCAGCTGCATCAGGGCACAAACACGAGCTCACCCCGCTAAGATGCAGCCGACGTCTGAGATGAACCACTCAGGAGCGTTGAAGCCCAGGATCCCCACGCCGTGGTATCGCTCCAGCCCCAGCTACAAGGAGACAAGGCGTGCGTATTTGTTTTTAAAGAAATCATATATTTGGTAAAGACCGATCACATCTCTGCTGTTACAGGTGACTGCAAATATGTTCATGAAACAAGAGATTCCACACACTCCAGCATGCTGAAAGATATGGAATGGGATAATGAATATAAATGTGACCTATTGACATTGAGCCTTATTAGTTGAGGCCCAGAGCAAACCTAACATAATTTACAGTACGGTACATTCTGCTACCGCGTAAATGTATGTAAATAATCTGAAACTGTTTCATAAAATTGCAGTTGTTCCCCAAACATTTTCTCATGTTTACAGTGATGTAATTTATGGCTTTTTCAAACCTTGAGGAAGCTTTTAGCAGCTGCCCGGCACTGCTGATAATACTGCCTGTACGTCAGCTTTACCCACTGGCCTTCCTCTTTGTAAACCAAGGCCGGGTGGTCTCCATAGTTTTCCAAAGTCCCCAGGAACATTTGATGGATGGTTAGAGGGGGGCGCGAGGCCGGACCCGAGCCCTCCATCCTCAGCCTGACTGCCTGGTCTCTGCTGGTGCTCCACAGCTGATCAGCTGGTGCTGTAGATGAAGCTGTCATTAGAGGAAAATAAAGGGGAAATGCTTCTGTTTCATTCTTTAAGGAGGGATTGTTTAGCTTTTGCTTTTATATTTCAAGGTTTTTTTCAGTGTCTAAAGGAGAGGCGTGAACAATGAGGGGAACAACTTGTCAGCACAAATAGACATTGTGTTCTGAGGAATTTAAGGCACCTGATATAAAAGAGGAAGCACACAATTATCCATCAAAGCTGCCTATCAGGTTACGGTACTATTTTTATTCCACGTATTTTTAAAATCCCCATTGTTGCAATGCAAGTCATCAAACACTGCTCAGCAGTTTTGTGATCACTGCTTTCCTACTGGGTAAATGACATTTTCCAGATGTGGGTACTCTTCCCCATGAAGTGCAACTGACGTATGTTAAAGGCCTAATCATGCAGAGCATTGTCAGCACCAATCCTGCTCACCGGTAATCTGTTCTTTATTCCCGACGTGTTTTTTTCCCCTCTTAATTTACTCCCCACCTGTTTTGTTGGACCCTGGTCAAATAATCAAAGTTGAGGCAGAATGAGCAGTTTAAAATAGGCCTTGTCCTGTGACCAGCACTGTTTTATCTGTGTGGATAAAGGAAACACAACTATAAGATTCAAATATCTGCGTTTAAGTTGGCCTGGATTCTTTCTCCATCCTGCTATTTTGGTTGTTGTATTTTGGGGATTCCTGGATGCAGCATTCTGTTTTATCTGTGCAATGCATTATTGTGTGCCTTTAGCCTGTTTAATGCACTAAATTTATGCAGGCACGTCTAACCTTTGAACTTATAACTTGCCCCCACGGGGGACTGTATCCTTCTCGCTGTGCTATGCTAAGGCTCCTTCGGCCACTCTGCCCTCAAGTGGCCACATATGGTACTGCTTGAAGGACCCCAGTCAGCCTTGATGAGGGATTTAATCTAAATTTGCACATCGCTTGAATGTTTAAATTACATTTAATTAATTGCTGTTTTGCTTGTCTTTGTGGCGTAATATGTGTTTTCCTCTTTTTTTTGTGTGTGTTAGAGAGTCTCCCCTAAGTAACAGGATTAAAGTTTAGTGAGCTAGAAGTTATGATTAAGGCTCAGTCATTGGATGTGTGACAGGTCCTGTTTTCTCTGTTTTCGTCTAGGACAGGGTGGGGGAGGGGGGGGGTGGTTTAGAGCACTATTTACCATTTTTATCATACAGTAAACATTTCAGGGAGAGGCAATGGTGTCTGGTGTCAGGAACTTTCTTTGTTCACCTTGATGCAGGATAAGTACGGTCCCATATTATTGGTGTCAAAAAAAAGAAGAAAGGTGCTTTCCCTTCTAGAATATTTACAAAGTGAGACGTGAGAGTGATGCTCATGGTTGATCGAAGTGTAAATAACTTGTAAAATTTAAAAAGAAAAGCCAGGGGAACGGCAATTTTAAGCTGTAAGGGAGTTGGTCTCATCTAATTGAAGACAAAAATGGAGGTTGCACTCTGTGGCCTGCAGCTTGAATGCTCTTTTGAAAATTAATAAAATTATTTGAAACAATCTGCTTGAAACCGTCAAGGGTTAAATCTGGAGAAGATTCACAGTAAACAATTTGTTCAAAAGCCTCAAGGATTTTTTATCATAGATTTCTCTGGAGTTAAATGGAGTTTTAAACTACTTTAAACCTGTCATTAATTGACCTTCACATTGAAACACGTTTAAGTCCATAGAAGTCATTCATCAATCATTTTCTCTCCAACATTTAGCTGCTTGTCACCTGTTTCATGCTGTATTTTGGAAGCGGCTGTCTGCTTGGTCCTTGTTGGTGAGGCTTCTCTCTCTTCTGCTGTGGCAGCAGCTTCTCTGAGGGATGGAGCAAAGCCAAAGTTTCTGAAATTCGAGCCAGTCTGCATATTTGGTAGATTACTGCTGAAAAAGACAGAGAGCTGATCACCAAAACCTGGGAAAACATCATTTTTACATCTGTAATAACAAGAAAACTTAAACAAAAAACTTAAACAGCATTGTGACATACCTGCTTTCCTCCACTGCAACAGCGTTCCCTTTAATGGAATCTTGTTGGACGCTCATTGTGGCATCAGCTGAAGAAACAGAAGAAGCAAAGCATGTAGTAAGCATCAAATCCCCTCACTTGTCCGTTACAAAAGGAAAAAATAAGTATTCTGAACATACATGACAAACACACCACAGCTGCTCACAACCACCTTCACCAGAGAAAGAACATGAAATTTTAGTTTTTATAATTCACCCACAAATAAGACCTCTGAGCAAAATGAGAGAGTTTATCATGCCTGAAAAAGAAGTCAGCCTGTCAGTGAAACACCTCTATCCAGTGAGACTACACTGTAAACGTCTACTAAAAAGCCACAAGCTAAAAAAAAACAACACAAAAAACAACCTGTGAAATATGATCACTTGTGTCTGCCAAAAGAGATGCATTTATGGCATATCACCCATGTTTGTCACGGCACGGTAACACTTAAAAGAACCAAAGTTGCATCCCAAAAGGCAACAACCTCGATTCCAGGCAGGTCTTGGATTTGTACATTACCCAGAAAGATGCTTTCCTCAAATACTCCAGTCTTAAAAGAAAAATGACTAATGCCCGTCTGAGTTTCTCACTGTTTCCGATGTTCAGCCTGAATGTGCAAAAGCCCGTAGGGATGTGGTTTTTGCCTCCTGCTGTTTGTTTAGCATTGAGCAAAAACCAATCAAAATGGTCAAACCCAAAGAGTGACTGTGATGACGGCATTGATCAAACAACAATGGCACCACCTTCCAGTGCAGACTCTGGTTAATCATCCGTGGGCTAGAGGCAGACAGACCAAAGAGCACAAGATGTTGCTTTTTTTTGTAAATGACGTAATATACCTGATGTCTGGGACTAATCAGTCACGGCATTGTTTGTATCTATTCAATAATTTAGGAGGTTGAGCAGATGAACAGTCCATAAACTGGTTTTATATCTTTAAAAGAGCTCAAACCCAAAACAGTAATCTGGTCCCACTATTGTTGAACTTAATGTGGCACAGGTGTACCACAGGGGTGTTGTGTTGGGCCTCCACAATTGTCCATGTCTCAGAAAATTCTTCTAAAACACTTTAAACCTTTTAAAGTAAAAGGTCTTAGCAAACAAATATCAATTGATTAATATTAGGATATATTTGAATAATGTATGTTTATAGTTTCATTCATGACAACCTATTTTAAATAGTTTTTGCAAAGCTTTTTGCTACAGATTCTGCTCACTTTATGGGAATTATAACCAGCAACTAGAAACTCCAAAACCAGCACCGCAGGAGAAATATATTAAGAAGCAGTGTTAAAAAGCCAGAGTTTAAGAAGGCCGGTTAGTCATTAGAAATGCACCATGAAGCGCGGCAGAGATAAAGCTAACATTGAAATAAAACCTGCTCTGTATCGCACAAACGCCTCGATAGTCCGTGGAAGCCATCAACCTGTAGAAGTTACAAAAAAAAAAGAAACGAGGGGTTATCTGCGGGACGATGAAGTTACGACACGCTTCCCCGGGTGACCTGTGCTCCCGTTACCCACAATAACCCTAATCAGGAGTCACGCCACCATTCCCCCACATCTGTCTGCATATGCTCCCTGATAACGGCACATGCTGCACGCGTCAGGGGAGCAGCTGTGCAAACAGATGTTTCTACCTCTGCAGATTTTATTGATCGCACTGAAATTGCTGAGCTGGTACTTGGTTCACTCCCATCGACGCTATATTAAACACCTGAGCTTTCATCTTTCCAATAATGATCCTTTATTTTCAGCCATATTAAAAGTACTGCCATCACTTTTTATTTTTAAAAGATACATGAGCCAAGATCTACATTGCAGCGTTTTTGTCCATAAAAGTGGATTGAAGCGTTTGACTTAAGGGGTGATTATATTCATCATATGTTCAAAGGGAAAACACATGAGAACAGACATATCGACAGGATCACTATTATCCAGGAGGCCATGTCAGCTGTCTTCCTCCCAGCACGTGGACATGAAGGTGGTAAACTGACTGAGCACCGTGTTTTCCATCATTAATCACTGCAGAGGACAGAAACTTGTGAATTCAGTGTGCACAAAAATGACTGCAGGTGGATTATTGCTCGCAACAGAAGTCGGTCTCTTACCTACTCTGTAGCCCTCGTTTAGAGACTCCTGCGCGGCCACCTTTTTGGCAACAATCAACAAATGTCCTAAAAGCTGAAAGGACAAGGAGAAATTAATTTTAAAAAATCAGGAGGAGGGGAAAACCCACTGCTGTGGTTTATTCTAGTTTTTACATGAGACAGGTGTCAAACCTATTCAGGATCAGTGATCAAGGGCAGATAATGGGAATGATATTCTCAATTTCTAACTTCCTGTTCTCTGATTTCTACTGAATCTGGTTAAAACTGATTTGCCAGATACAATCAATCAATCAATTAAACAAACAAACAAGTCCTACAATCTTGCAATAAACAAGCATCATCAAGACCAGCTAAAGGCAATTTTAAAAAGCCAACCATCAGTGATGTTGGACAGTAACAAAGGATGAAAACAAACATTTGCAGTTCTGAAAATGGGTGTTGAGAAGTTGAGAACGAAAGCCAACAAATGTAAACTTGTTTGTTAGTTTTACAAAACTGGAAACCCTGTTTCTACAAGGCTGTTTACGTATGAATGAGAGTTGTTACACGAAACATTTGCATTCAACAACCATCAAGATCCATCAGAATACACAGTTTTGAAGTAAAACGTTAGAATAGAAATCAATTTATGCTAGATTGCAATGTGTTAGCAATATGCTACATGTAGTGTCTGCAAATGTTATTTCTTGTGTGATTTGTATGAGCAATGATATTTGTTTTGGTTTTGAGTGGTTGCTAAAACTTTCTCTTAGCTGCCTTGGGTGGTTTGTTGTGCGATTTCAAACTTTGCATGCTTTCTTGAGTTCTGTCGTCCACCAGATGAAGTGAAAATAAATGAAGACAACAGCAAATGTGTAGCATAACGCACTCCTACCTCAGCATCATCCTCTTTGGCCTCGCTGATTCTGGGAATAGGGACCCTTGGAATAACCAGAAAATGAACTGGTGCTTGTGGACTGATGTCCCTGAATGCCAAACACTGATAAACACAAATTTACCATCAAACAGGACCAGTTTAGTGTAAATTGCTTTGGCCTATATCATATAACGCATCTATGCTATATGTTGATGCATTTCTGGGTCACATATGTACCTTCTCATCTTCATAGATGATGTCTGCAGGGATGCTTTTGTCAATCACTTTGGAGAAAATGGTTGGAGCTGGGTTACCATACTTCTTGAAAGCCTCCTCTGCCAGTCTCACCTCATCGCTCTTGGTGCACAGTGGTCTCTGGGTGGGTTTCTGTGGGTCAACACACAGACAGGCGATATGCACAAAAAGAACCATCGATACGATTGATGCTGCAGCGTGCAAAAACACAACACATGAACAAGGGGGGATCACACTAATTGAAGGGTGCAATAAACCAGACCTCTTCGTGGTGGGACACTTGTGACCCACAGTCACCACCAACCCTGACAGGACAGATTTCCGAATGAGCTGCTCTAGTTAACGAAAACAAAGTAATAACCACAACACAGTTCATTTTCAGCATAGCTACCTCGGCTAGCCAAATATGTCGGAGACGGGCAATACAAGTTCTTCCGGACCCGTAGAACTGTGTGCGTAAAACCCGATGAATATACATAGCTAGTGTAAGATAACTCTGCGTATCAAAAATCAAAAATAGATATTGGATCTTTCAACACCACGGTTTGTCAGCATGAGTTCAACAACTAGATTAAAGCATGATGTTGCATTCAGGAACCACAAGAGAAACAGACACTGACCATATTAGGACAAATTTGTCAGTGACTGCATAACATTGTGTTGTTTGCAACGCTCTTGAATTGAAAAGGAAGTATATTATCATCTATTAAATTATAAATGTAAAACTTGGGTAACAACGTTGAGTAAAAATGTATAACATACAGCCGAAACATTTAATTTTAAATAAACAGTCAGCGCGTTTGTAAGTTAAATTTCATGACTGGTATTATAAATTTATCTCCTCAGTCAACGCTTGTCACAGTCCACAATTTCAATTAGCGAATGGTTTTATTGTATTGAAGATACTGTTGTGTTGTGTATTTAATGTCCGACACTTCTCCTCGGCACAAATGCATTCTGTAACTCGTCATTGCAAGGCTACCTTCAAGAACAACAATGTGCTCAAATCCCATGTTTACAACATTAAAATGTATTATTAAACTAATTACACTACATGAGAATAATTCATGTCATCTTCTCGATATAGTAAACTGTAGGGTCATAGTTCTCTCTTCTCCAAAGAGAAATCTAATCAAATATTGAAGTTACACCTTATTGTTTTCTTATGGGCCATAGGGGGCACTCTAGCTAACGTAGCATTCTATGTAAAAGAAACAGAAGAAGAAGAAGGAGACGTCACAGGCTGAAACATGGCGGCCCGCACTAGGCTGCCCTTGCTTCTTTCCAGAAATCTGCCTCTATATAAACACCATAAACAAGCTCACACAGAAGCATCGGTCAAGGAGCCTGCCTATCCGCCCATCGTCCCATCTCTTACGGCTAAAAGTAAATCCGCAAGACGGCGACAAGCTGAAGAACAAATCAAGAAGATATGCGCGTCTACTGTGGAGGAGAAACTCTCCCTCATCACTCGTGTCCAGTGGATGAAATTTGTGGTGTACCCACAGACATTCGCACGAAACGCAGACAGATGGTACCAGCACTTTACCAAGACCGCGTATATACCTGGTCTGCCGGACAAATTCAGCCTGGACGAACGGGGCTCGGAACAAACGACGGTTCAAACGACAGTACCCGGGATTGGCGATGAGGCTTTTGCAGACATCCGCTCCTTGGTCACCAATGTCATCTTGCAGGAACGCTGGTACACGAAGAAACGCAAAACTTTCCTGTTCAGGGCACAAGAGCAGACGTTCGGACCTCTCCTTAGAAACTTGGTGGCCGGACTCACCCACAGTCTGGCTAAATACAATCCACAGCTTCTCCTGTGCAGCCTAGGTATGGCTCCAAGGAGCTGGAAACAGTTTAATGTCTTTTGCCTTGAGTTGTTATTGTAGTACAACTATATAATAACGCACAAGCCTATGTTGAGTGTAGACAGAAGTCTTTTGATCAAAAGCATTCAAGTCGTCTTGTTTTAATTTCTTGTCCAACCGGGTAATAGTCAAAACTATTGTGTTTTCTGCAAGATTCTAAAGTGGCGATTAGATTGGCTTGCACAAATTGTTTCATTTTTGTTCAGACTTTGATCCCCAAGTCCATTTTTACTGGAGGAGAGGACAGAGGATCATCCCTAAGGGGCATCGGAAAGGTCGTCAAGAGCCGACCAGGTTCCAGATCGACGACTGTCCGCACAGTCAAATCAGGATACCCCAACAACTGAAACAGGTAAATAAAAAGATAATAAATAATGTCTCACAAAGTAGACCGCATTCATTCAAACATTTGAATTCAGTCAGGTTCATTCAGCATCACATCAGAACTTGATAATATTCTAAAGAAAAATGTAATATTTGTTGTTATCTGTTTATTTCTAATTTATTTTTTAAGTTTACCCCACTGGAGGACTCGTATGCAGCCGAAGTTCCAGAGGTCACATATGCTCCCAACCTGCTGCCTCTGTTCAGACGACAATATGACAACAACATTTTTACAGGTGATACATTCCTAAGAGACCACTTTGTCTTTTCATTAATTTTATTGCTGCTTGTCTTTTGCCACTGTACCGGTATAACTGTTGATTACTGCTGATTTTGTAAAATACTTCCAGATTTTGCTCCATATTACAAATACACCTGGTTTCATAAATATACTGGCTCGAAGAGATGAGACTGAAAATCCTCTTGGTTAAATTAACAGGCTCCAAGCTGCCAGACCCAGCACGCTACGGGCACACTCAGTTCCATCTGGTACCTGACCGGTACCACAGAGACCGGATGGAGCGCCTTAAACAGTCTGATCAAGTGGAGGTTTTCCTGAGAGCTAATGGAATCGCCAGCCTCTTTGCCTGGACAGGAGCTCAGGCCATGTACCAGGGTGAGTACAGGGGGCCTTGAGCTTATGTACAGTAACACAAAATATTGTTTTATGTGTTCCTGCGGCAACAATAGCCAGTATCTTCCAAGAGATGTGTTGTAACATAACGTATTTCTGTTTTAATCTACAGGATTCTGGGATCGAGAGGATGTAACCCGGCCTTTCGTGTCCCAGGCTGTGATCACAGATGGAAAATATTTCTCTTTCTTCTGCTACCAGCTCAACACAGTGGCTCTCTCCGTGGAGGCCGATAGTGACAACCCCAGGAAAAATCTGATATGGGGCACGGAGAGCCTGAAGCTCTATGATGGAGTGGAGGACGGCAAAGTGGTGGGTCTGAACGATGGCGTCCTCAAGCTTTTGGTTCAGTTCCTACTGAACCAGCCGTAGATCCCTTCCTGTCTCTACTACGCACGCTCCAAATCAACATGGCAGGCATGAGGAAGACTTGTAAATGAGATGTTGGGTTGAAAAGGAATTAAACGATCTTCAAGTTTATGCACTTACCTGTTTGTCCACTCCTTTGTCAGTATGAAGCTGATATAGTCGTTGTTTCTCTTCTTAAATGATTGTATAGGGTGTTAGTCCAGATGAAACAAGCACACCAGCAGTGACTTTGTCATATTTTTGCCTTTATTGAATAGAGGCATTAATCAGGGGGGGGGGGGGGGGGGGGGGGTGACATGCAGCAAATGTCCCGAGACGGATTTGAACACGACCTTCATGTTCTACCGACTGAGCTGAACTGAGTCCCATGCAGATTTAATAATCAGTGCTTATCCTGATAAAAAGATAATCTGCACATCAACCTTCAACTTTTGTGTGGAATCTTGACGGAGATGATGGGGTGTTAGATCACATGACGCAGCATGGCGGGTGGCACAGAGGTAAGGCACTGATTAGGAACTACTGAAGGAGTTGGGGCGTAACGATGTACAACGGGTTTTTTACAGGAAGTGAAAGGATAATAGTAACGTGTGCAGCTATGATTGAGAGTCTTTATGAATTTTGGTCACTTTTCTGTCCCTATTAATAATTCCTACAGCACATTAGTCCAGATTTCAGGCTGTGAATCCAGAGCTTCAATCATTAAGGCAGCCTTTCAGGGATGATGTAATCCAGCCGGGTGGACACAGCAAACATCATCAGCAGTCTTCTGTGTAAAAAGCTGTATTGGTTATCACCTGTATGGATTATGCTGGTTATTGCTGATGCTTGATTAATCGTACTAGCTATGATAAATTCAGTGTTGACATGCGTAAACGCTTTCCAGTTGAACCTGAAATGTGCCGAGTAAAGGAAACGTGGATCTTGTGGATGACTCCAGCCTTCACATTTTTCTCTGTCTCACTGAAGAGTTGGACTCAGATGCATCATTTTCTCCCGGTGTCCTGAGTAAGACACAAAAATATACTAGTTGAAAATCAGAAAAATCTAAAAAGTCTAGAAAGTCAGAGGTTGTTCCGGCACTCACAGTGTGTTGGCTTGGTCGTTGTCCTCATTTCCTGAATATAACACACATTCTTAAAATGAAACTAGATCAAAGTGCACACAGTTGGACAATTTGCTCGAGTGACACTAAAATACCCTCTGAGGACGTCTTCTTGGAGCGACTCTTCTCGTAGAGCAGAATGGCGGCGACCAGCACAGTCACCTCGATGACGATGGCCATAAAGGGCTTCAGGGGCTCGTAGAATGTGATGACCTTCAGGACACAGTAACACACAGCTGCAGAAAAACCCTCATCTCAAGCTCATTTAAAGAGGTCTTTTAGCTACCGAGGTCCATCTATTCCCGTCAGTTATTTTTTGAGAAAGCTCAGGAGTCCATAAAGGACACAAAAGCAAAGGTGGCCCCCAAATATTGATTAAAACCTTTGATTACACAATCCAATTATTATCCCCCACAGAAACATGACATTAGTCTAAAAATGATGGTAAATCTTCTGCACATCTTTACAGCAGAACATGGAGAATTGTGTTGCTCTCACCTTCAGCTCCACGTGTCCCAGCGTGCTGCTGATGGCATAAACGGCGCTGCAGAAATAAGACCCGGAGTCAGCTTCTGTCAGATTGTGCACCACAAGCCGAGTCTTCCTCTCTTGGTTTTTGATTTCATGCCTCTGAGACTCTGTTGCTGCCAGAATCTGCTCCTGTAGGACAAACGTCAGTCTTCAGGTCTGCACACCTTCAGATCTACACGTACACAATAAAGAGGACATGCACTTCCCTCCTTGCTGGGCTGGCTCTATCATATGCACTTGTATAGTCTCAGTGTGATTTCTGTTTTCGTGTGCTGTATTTAACAGAACTGAAAACAAACGTTTAAAATTAAAAGGGAAGTTGAGGTTTGAGTTATTTCCTTTGAGAGTGCCAAAAGCAAGACAAAAGCAATCAGTTTCTCCACAGTAAATAAGAAGAAAGAATGACGTGTTGATAACTGCAGCCCGGAGAGCTGTTGACACACCTTCTCTGTTCCATTGGCCTTGTACCAGATCCAGGTTGTGGGCGGCGGTTTCGTGTCCTCCATTTTACAGGTGATCAAAGCTGTGTCCCCCACATAACTGACTATTGGTTTATCTCGCACCTCCCCCATCTGTGGAGCTGATGGACAATGGGGCAAAAGTATAACCTTGCTTTTGCATTTATGACCCTCTTACTCCGGTTGTCTCCGGTGATCATTACCTGCCAAGACAAAGTTGATTTTTGCATCGCCCCCAAACACGCAAGAGTAGTTTCCGAGGTTTTCCTGACTGACGATGTTAAACCTGGGGGGAGGGGGCAGAAACAGGCATGCATGCATGCATCAGTAGGACTTGAGTTTTCTCCAATATTATTTCAGATAATTAAGTAATAAAACTGATAACACAGCTGAGTGCATTTGGTTTCAGGCTTCTAGTTCCAGTGTGAAAGATTTGACAGTATGTAGCAGAGAGAATGCACATTTCAGGTTTAAATACTTTCTTTTCAACAAGCAAAGTGGATTGTTCCCTGGAAAGACCGGCATCCATAAGTGCATGAGGACAGTAACTGGTATTCTAATATACATCTATTTAATTTCTGCAATCAATTATTAAAGATCTTAGACACGAGCTCACGTTCATGGCCTAGAAAGATTCCTGCAAAGTGAAGCAATGAAACATATTTAAATATACGTAGAATATGAGTAATAAAAACTATGCATGGGGAAGGGGGGGGCGGGGGTGGGCGCTTACTTTCGTTGGAGATGGTAGTGCTCATTCTTCAGCGGCACTGTGAGGCGGCTCTCCTCAATCTCTGTCCCATCTTTACTCCAGAACCCAGTTACATTTGGATGCCTGTCTGCATCACCGGTCCAATTGCACTCCAGTTCCAGGATAACCGGACTGACCACCTCAACCCTCTCCATGTAGACGTCACCTGTGTGTGGTAGAGGGTCGGTCAGGTCCAAGCGGAGCAGTTCTCATATCTGCTAAAGTGAGGTTTAAAATAAAACCTTTACCTTTCAGGACAACTCTCTTTGAGAGTGTTGGCAGAGGACTGCTGGGAGGCTCCGGTGGAGCTGAGGGTCCAGCAGACTCTGATGGCAAAGCACATGTATAATATACTGATGAAAAAAATACATTACTGATATTAATTATTCAGATTTGTTGCTAATACTACGATATCACAACAATTTTCCTGTATATGTTGGCACTTCTATACAAGCAAAGAATTTCTGAATGAATTTCAGAAGAAAATCTAATTGAAAATGCTAAACTACACATGACGCAGTAGGAAACCACATGCTTCTCACTTCCTAGGGTGAGCATATTCTCACGATCTCTCACAGACACACAGATTAATCCAAATTGGTTTACTTGTTTGGGTGAGTCTGCAGCAGAGGAGCAGGAGGAGGTGAAAGAAGAGCTGCTTCCAGGAGGCGACCATGATCAGAGGTGTGCTCCTCTCTGCACTGCAGGCGGCTTTCTCCCTTACCTCCCTCCTCTCTGCCTGCTGCATCGTCTCACCAGCCCTTCCTCCCTCACCGGTGACGTAGCGTCAGCTCACCCTGCGTCTTGTGTGTGGATTCTCCATCCATTATTCAGTCAGGCGGAGTTCATGTCGCACTCTCCGTCCCACTGATGTAACGCCGGGGCGGAGCAGGGCTGATCTTTATGGATAATAACCTTCACAATGCTCTAAATGATCCAATGTTTAGCACATTTCCCTGTGAGTATTGTGGTGGACTGCAGTGTTGTTTATTTACTCCTTAGTTTGTGTTCTGTTGATTCATATTTACAGCTGTTGATAACACAGTGACCTTGACCTTGAACCACCTTTCCATCCTTGGAAATAAAGTGAACATTATTTAGATGAAATGATAACACACAGCATCGATTTCAGAAGCAGGATCCAAGATTATGCTATTGTCTTATTCTCACTGATTACCTGCCTGGTGCTACCAACATTCTGGCTTTTGTTTTTTTAATAGAGGTGCAGATTATTTCTGCATCTAATAATTTTGAGAAATTAATAACCCACCATGACCTCGGGGGCATTTCCTCATTGGTGCACTTATTGCTTCACAAGGGTTCCATCATGTTCGACGCAAACCAGCCTTCTGTGTTTGGGAAAAATAGGATTTGGAAACTTGCCGAGTTGAACTCAGTAGTAGTTATGGTTGACTGAGGAATAAGCTGTAATGTAAAATATACATTGTAAATGACCCTACAGGCTCCCTTGAGGTGGCAAGAGAGTCCATTACTGCCAACCTGAGAGTAATTTAAAGCCCATCACAATGGAATGATTTATTATTTATTGATTATTGTTATAGATTTAAATGATCACGGTATCTTACAGACAGATCATGAAAATCAACTTGAACACCAGCCAGAGGCAGCTGCTCAAATTCATGTGCTTGGCTCATATTTGGCAACAGTCAGGATAAAATTCAGCTTTAAAAAAAATAAAAACGGGCCAATAAATCTAATCTCTTTGTATTTTGTGGGGGATGTTTATGCTTTTAAAAAAACACACCTCCCAAAAGTGCCCCATTGTGTAATGTCCAAGAGTCATCTGAAATACATATGTTTCTCTAAAAATGTAAAAACTCAGTGTATATAATATTACATTGCTGTTGTTTTTAACTCTTATAGCCTATACCAGGGAGAGCAGCGTTTAAAATCCATCTAGACGTGTCAAACCTCCGACAGCAGTTTTACTGTTGTTGAAGCTGCAGACTGTTGATGAACACAGTCTGCAGCTCACTGATGTCATCTGTGGTCTCTATAGGGATGCTCATCCTGCTGGAAGAGCTTGAAAGCTTCTCCGCAGATACGTACGCAGGGTCATACTGAGGCTGGCTAACGTTTTCATAGTAGGACTCCCCAGAGCCACCAACGGCACCCTGCAGAGGCTCGTACACGTCCAGGTAGTGGTGTTGAGGCGAGAGGCGGGCGTAGTCCTGGACTTGGTACGGTCCAGGAATAATGTGGAGGCGATGTTCCGGCCCTGGGCTGTGGCAGGGGCTGTGGCAGGGGCTGTGGCAGGGGCTGTGAGAGGGGCTGTGGGGCATTAGGCAGGTCTGTAGGCAGCTGTTTCGTCGCACGTGTCGGTGCAGGTCCAGTCGAGCTATGAGCGGTTTGCCAATGTTGATCGTTTTGGTCCAGTGAACTGTGTCATCATCCATGCTGACAAAGGTGCCCTGAAGGCAAAGGGTGAATGCCAGCTCCTCCTGTTGCAGGAAATGTCGGGAAAAAAGAATCAACAGTTTTATAAAAATAAACAATTTGTGAGACTTAATCAGATTAAATGCTGGCATTGATGCTGACTATTCTCCAAAGCGTGTCAATGTCACAAACTGGCCCCAGTTAAAATGACATTTAGATCTGATTTCAGGTTTACAATCACTCCCCTTTGCAGAGCAGATGGAATATTCCTTGATTTATGTAAAGCACCACACTAATTTTCCTTTCTGACCTTGAGCTTCTGCAGTGCTCCGACTCTGGTGTAGAGACAATGCTGTGGTAGACTGCTGGAGAGGAAGTAAACCCCCGTCTCCTCCGGGGTCTCTCTGTTCATCTCTTTAGGATCCACATCCACATCCTGCAATTAAAAATAACATGTGCAACATGCACAGTGCACACATGCGTACATCTAATCGTGGCTCGTGCAGCAAGCTGACCTGCGAGAAGTCAGTGACGTGAGCCTGGCAGAGGGACATGTCTTCAGGCTTCTTTATGATGTGAGTGTAAATGACAAGAACATTGGAGAACTCTGCAGCGAAGCCCAACTTGATCTGAGCACCACAGTCAAAGTCCAGGCACATGCTCTCTGGAAGCTCTGGAAAGATTCAAAGACACGATGAACTTCCTTTTAAGCAAAAAAAACCCCCAAAAAACCCCACTGATAGATTCACACATTATTCACATAATGTTTAACAATGTTGCAAATTGTAAAAACAAGGTCATAGGCATTGTTTTGAAGGCCAAGAACTGTTACAGGAAACACTCAAACACTAACCTTAGTGAGAAAAAAAAAGCTGAGCTGAAACTACACTACCCATAATCCCACTGTTACATCAGTAGGAAATTAACAACATGCACAGTTCTGATATTTGTCTTGTCTGCCTTATCACTGTGCATTTAAATAAAGAAATTGTGGCATATACTTCTAACAAAAACAAAAAGTGATTTCCAAATTAAAATAGTTATTATATATATTATAATAACTATTGCTGGGCTGAAAGGGGAAAAAAAAGACAATCACAATTTCACAAACATGACACCAACTCTGACTCAAAGGGATTAAACTCACCATGAGCCTTCGCCCAATGCCGGCTGAGAGTGTGAGCCATGTTGGGACTGTTGCCGGGCAGAATAGGATCCGTAAGCGCTCTCCTCTCCGACAGACTACTGCGAATCTCCAGGGCCTGCTTTCCCTTTGTAGCATCAAACTGACCCATGTCTGCACACAACACATGAAACTTTCAGTACGTTATAACATACCCAATGATACTGTAACAGCAGGTGCTTTGTCCCTAATGAAACTGTATCTCTCGTTATTTTTCACCCTCTGCAACTCTGTCCAGCAGCACAGTAATCTTCTCATCATCAAGCAGCCTTTTCTTCAAAAACTTGACAAAAACCCCGTTGGTGAAGCCGGTAGAGCTCAGCTCAAAGGCCTCAGCGTCCTGGCATCTGAACAGCAAAAAGGAAGAAAGAGTACTTTTGCTCTACAGAACAGAAAATGGGCAAATGTCATGCATGACAGCCGACAGTAAACACGTACGTGGCGTAGCCAAAGACAATGTTGGCTGTAACTCTCAGGACGATGTTCGGAGTGCTCTCATCATGAACATTCCTGGGAAGGGGGGGAATCCTGCATGAGTTTCTCATACAATAAAGATGAAGCTCAATTTACTGCTGTGACTGCTGAGGTGACACAAATCCAAACCTCATATTGGACAATGAACTTAAGAGCCGAATCACCTCTTCCTGCACATGTCCAGCAGAAACACGTTGAGGCCCGTCTCTTTCTCCTGCATCAGCTTAAGGATGCTCTGCACACATAAACAGTTTGCTGAGCGGTAAGGGTTCGGCGCATCCACGGGAACCATGAAACTGTTGCCGTAGTTCTCGTATCCATGACCGGCGTAGTACAGCAGACCTGAGGGGAGAAGAATAGGACTGAAAATGAATTTAATTTACACATTGGGCATGATTCTATGTTTCTAACCATGCAGAACCCACCGTAGACCCCCTTGTGAAGCAGCAGCAGGAACTCGTCGACGGCGTTCCTCATCTCGGACTCTGTGAGGTCCAGCAGTGAGACCACTTGGAAGTTGAGCTGGCGCAGGAGGTTGGTGAGTTCGTATACATCGACCATGGGAGCCTTGAGCTGAGGGTGGTTCTGGTAAGACAGATTTCCGATCAGCAGGGCCACCTTGTCAGTCGCTGGAATGATGCAAGGCAGAGGTGGAAAGCAGAACCGTTACAATCCGGACCGATAAAAAAGCCCGTTCATGCCCTGGAATACACATTCACTGATTGAAGTTGTCATGAAAACCCAATTATAGTAAAATTAACTGTTCATTATTGCCAATTAAATATAGTCTGCACTTACCATAAAGTTGTTCTGGAATACTATTTAGTAAAAAGTCACTGGGACCTAAATTTGCAAAGTCACACACACACACACACACAGACACACAGACACACAGACACACGCACACACAGAAAATGTAAACACAATATATTTAAACAGGCATTTATGAGGCAGGATTAAATATCTCTCTTACCCCCTCCGATGGCGTAAATGTCATCTGGAAATCAAGAATACAAATGTTCTAGTTGAGTTTACGTCCATTACACAAAGAATTATGATTGAGCTTTAAAATGAAAGATTTTACTACCATCCACCAATTACTTAATTTGAATTACGGGGCTGTTAATAAAATGAGAGGCAGGACTGCAGGTCCGACACACATCAGTCACTCACACACTCGCAGCGAGGCAACACTGTACAGTCTCTAATCAATCTGACATGCATGTATTTAGATAGTGAGATAAAAACTGGAAAAAAAGAAACAAACACACAGACACAAGGAAAACATGCAGACTCCAGGCAGAAAGACCCAAGCTGGATTCAAACCCAGAACCTTTCAGTTAACCCGGTCTAGTCTTGTATCATTTCACACCTCAATATCATGACTCCAAAAGTATGGATTAATACCAATACAAAGCTTTAGTGAGTATTGACAATAACAAGAGTCCCCAAATGCACAGACAGCTGATTCAGTGCCAAATATCTGATGATATCTGCCAGGAAAAGCACCCACAAACACAAAAACAATTTCAAAAACTCAAGCAGAAGAGAAATTGTAGAGCAAAAAAGATGTTAAATAAAGATAGGTCTAACATTTTCATGCAGGTAAAACTACGTTTTTTTTCAGTCCATACACTGCATGCACCATCCAGGCCACAATACCTTCAGAGCACTCCGTTGCCCCTGAAATCTGGACACATATCCTCGGGGCTTTTTAAGTCAAGAGCACAGCAAACACAACAATCCCTCAGTCGGAACCACAGGACAGCGGCTTTAACAGTGTAACAATCTAAAGTGCAGGGTGTTCACTGTACCTATCACAACGTCGACCTCATTGGTCCACAACCTCTCAGTGCTGCTGCTGATCTCACAGCGATACCGGCCATGCTGCTCCTGCATAGCGTGGGGGATCTGAGGAGAGACCCAAGAACACGTCTTAACAACACAAACCTAAGAAGAATTTAAAAAAAAACCAAGTTGAGCTAAAGACACATTACCCACAAACCCCACAGTGTCACATCAGTAAAACATTAACAGGAAATCACTTCTTTGTAGCGTTGATATTTGTCTTGTCAGCATCATCATTGTGCGTTTAAATAAATTGTGGCACACTCTTCTAACTAAACTAACGCCACCCCAAACTTTACAAATTAAAACATCGATTTTTTTTAAACTACTGTTGGACTGACAGGGGAAAAGACAACCACAATCACGACGCTAACGCTGACTCAATAACCAACCTGCACACCTACCAGACAGGAAACAGCTGGGTTTTTTTTAGTCATTCCACCTTACAGTTCCTGACAGGAAGCCCTTTTTTCTTCTTCTCAAACAACAAACTAATCATGTTTCAGAAGAGAACATCACATTACATCAAGAACAAAAGAAAGAAAAAAAAAAAGCCGAGTTCGGGACCTTTGAGGGGGAATTCTGTTTCCCCAGGTGGGTTTTATGGCTGCCAACTGCTGTACAGTCTTCACAGATATTATCGAAAGAACCATCTGCTCACCACCAGTTTCCTCTTTGTTGCTTTGGGAATCGGGACTCCATTTCTGTGCCACTGGTACCGAGGGATTGGTCGTCCCACAGCTCCGCACTCAAGCTGCAGGTTTTCCCCGACCTGCAGCCGCTGCAACTTAGGCTGGATCACCAGCTTCAGTCGACCCCCTGCAGACTGGTAACTCTGCCCTGGCGGGCGAGGGACATCAGAGGTGTCATTGCTTTCGATTTACCGTGTACTTAGGGGGGAAACACTGAGATATTGTGATAAGGTACCACATGGCATGTTGGTGTTCAGGACGTCAACCTGAGCCCACTGGCTGAATTCAAAAGCATCTCCACAGTTGACTCTGCAGATGTAAAAGCCAGTGTCTCTTAGAGAGACTGGACTTATCATCAGGTCTGGGGAGGTGCTGTTATGCACCTGCAGATGTAAAAAGAAAATGTATATTTAGAAACAAGATTTAATTGTCTTATTGAAAGGCTGACCGGAGCTCACCTCATCCTTGCCTTTGAACCACTGGTACTGCACTGGAGATTTGCCCACAGCGTAGCAACTGAGACGCAAATTGTGGCCTGACAGGATCGCTACAGACTGGGGCTGAACCAGAATCTGTAAGGCTGCACAGGGAGAATTCTCTTTTCTGGACCAGGTTTAAGACAGAAAAGAATCAACCTTGTGCAGATATTGGGAGTGTACCTGGTGGTTTCAGACACTGCAGAGCCTCGGCGTTGCCCACGGTTTGGAGATAGTCCATCAGGTGTCCCGTGGTACAGCCCCGCTCCCCCATCAGCTTCAGGAGCGTGCGGCTGGGGCTGCCTTCCGGCTGCAGCACCTTCAGGGAGCACATCTCCATGTCGTCTGGGCTGTGAGACAAAGTGGGAGAATTATTCCAGTTAACTTTGGCATCAACTGCATGAACTGACATAAGAAGAAAGAAAAGTAATTGAACTGCTTTGTGTTCTCCAAGTTTACAGAAGCATGTTTAATAGGAACTTGTCATTCTTGCCTCATTCCTACCTGAGACTCACCGGCCTCTCTTATGGTACCACTTATATCCAAACAAGTGTATTTTTATTAGCAGGTAAAAGATTAGGCCAGAAGCCTAAACGCTGTGTTTTAGGGACAACAAACTCTGCTCATCACAACAAACACATTATGAATCGGAAGGGTGACATCATTATTTTGTATGAATGCAATTCTGCAGGAGGCTCTGGAAAACTTGGACTTCCATCCTTTCAGACTGACTGCTGTGATCGTGGACAAATCTGTATTTGCAGAGTTACAGGTCCAGAAGATTTAAGTGATCCATTTGGTGTTAATCAGCTGAGAGTGTTGGTGAAGTCTTTGGAATCACTGACCATGATGCAATCAATAAAGCCATAAAACTGCAAATACAATGATGATGCGAATAGAATGTTTGATAGAATGATAACACCTGTTGTGACTGTCATGCTGTAATATTCACTGCTAAACACCCCGATCTCACCTGACTTTGAAGCGTCGGTCATTGCCAACTATCTCTCCAAGTTTTCGCCATCCTTTATTGCTCGATTGATCCAACACCTCACAGAGCCTCCGCACAACCGGCTCCTTCAACAGGCTAACCTTCACGGACCGCTCCAAACCATCCGACATGGTGGACGGCTGACCATGGACGTGCAGGTTCCGAAGAGTCAAACCTAGCGAAAAAAGACCCTGCAACAAGTTCGGCCTATTTCCTGGAAGACAGACAGCGGTAAAGGCGACACACCTAGGACCGGTTTCCGCCGCACAAAGATCGTCTAGGCGACAAATGACTCTCCACTCAGACAAAAACGAATCTTTTTGATTCTTAAATGTTGGCCGATAACGTTTGGGACTCTCAAGCACAAAAGTATGCTGGTGATTTAAAAAATATGTATCAAAAATATCAGACTAAATAAAATCACGAAATTCTTATTCTTAATTATTTACTTTCAATTATAGAACAATAACGGGATGTGAATGAGGCTGGACGGTAAAGTGAACTTGGCTGCCCTCATCTGGATGTTTTATTAACTGCAGGAATGACGGTTTTCAAACACAAACTCGCATCTGTTAGATAAGTAAATATATTAAATGATTCATTAAATATATATAAAAAATGTCCTAAAAAAATTAACTAGACCGTACTGCAAAGTTTTGTGACCAGAATTTCTTTCACTATAGCCGGATAATCTACTTTTACTGTACTCTATTGCTTGCAGCTTAAGTGAACGATTACCTTATTGTTTTTAAAATGCAAGCCATCAACGTTTTTATTGTGTTGTGGTGTGTGTGTGGCTTGTTTAAAAGGATATGCTGTCTGTCCTGTCAACACATTATTATCAGATTGATTACTGTGACTTAACTCATGGACAGTTGAAGATAATGTGCACAACATCTGGTGAAAT
The DNA here is from genome assembly GCF_901000725.2 of Takifugu rubripes. Taxonomy (NCBI): domain Eukaryota; kingdom Metazoa; phylum Chordata; class Actinopteri; order Tetraodontiformes; family Tetraodontidae; genus Takifugu; species Takifugu rubripes. The sequence continues at coordinate 15,019,352 of NC_042305.1, read as the reverse complement.
TAAATAATTAACTGAATGTGAGGTGAGGAAAAGAATCTTTCAGACTAAGTGATCCTTATATCTGTATAGTCTGTGTCTACAGGTCTGCAGGTCTGCAGCTTGGCCCTGGAAGACGGAGAAGTGGAAAACTACGGGCACTTGTGCTCTATCACTAGGTCATCTGAGTGAAAATCTTTGCTGCAAATAGGTGGCCTTAATTCACCGGTAGCCTCAGGCTCACATTAAAAAGGGGAAGAACTTTCACTAAATGCTGACAGACAGTAGCATAAATGCAACTACCGTACGTTGACTCATAGCATGGGTTAAAGACTGAACTATCACAGACTTCCCATTTATTTAGCTACAATAAACAATAAAGTCTCCTATAGTTCAATTCTGAGTTAATGAATGAAAACCTACAGAACCCAACAGCACCGGACACATTTCATCCATAAATCATTATTGTTTCGAACATATTATAGTGTACACCCTCAAGTGGAGGTTAATAAAGTTTAATCTTGTTACTGTTGAAGGAATTGCCTGGAATGTGCCTGCTTTGTTCAGCGTATAGAAAAATTAAGATTTGCATGTTGAAAATGAGAGGAAAGTCTGAATAGAACACATTTTTATCCTCTGTCATAGTAGAAAAATATCAACATTTATATAAACCAGTGACCACACAAGTGTTTGTACTTGCATCTTTGTGAGGGCTCAGGAGAGACAGGAGAGTTCCCTGAACCTTTAACCCTTAGGAGTTGAGGGAACAAACCAAAATGCATACACACACCCACACATACCCTCACATTTCTGACTTTGTGAGGACCCTCACCTTAACCATCCCAATTAACCCCCTAACTCTGACCCTAATGCAAACAGTTAGTTGCGAGGATCAGCCAAAATGTCCTCACTTTGCTAGTAATATTCTTGAGGAACTACGAAAAAGTTGCCTGTAAAACATTTTTGGCAAATTGTAATTTGTTATGTTGCACTAAATAATTAAAAATCACCTGGAACACACAGACGCTCATGATACAGCCTGAACAAAAAGAAGGGAAGCTGGTTTGTGTCGGGTGTAAAATTCCCTGATCAAATGTCACACCTCTTGTGTGATCACACAAGTAATTCCATCCCGGTAGTTCCATCCTAGAGCTACAAAATTCCATGAACACCTAAACAGTATAAGTTAATAAAAACGAATATTAATTTGAAAGGGGCTGTGTAGTTTATACCCTTATTTAACCCCATACACTTAGTGTATAAGTTCATCAAACCACCCGTTCGTCATATTTGACAGTAAAGAAAAAACACACCTACCGCGCTCTCCGGCTGCCAAAGATTGTTTAAATTGTAAGATGAGTTACTTGCATTTGTAAATACGTTAAAACCCTTCTTTAGTTGACGGCCGACAATATACATACTAACTAAATCGGTTGGATATTTTAATAGTGATATAGAGAGATTGAAGAACTCTAGTCTTTGCGTACCGATAATATAAACCGAAAACGAGGGCAAAAGAATGGGTTTCAGCAAAGTGTGTATAAGTGAGATACTGTGATTCAGATACAATCTCTGCAATCGGGTTCTCCAAGGACGCTCCTCTTCCTCCTTTTTCAGGTGCACAAGTATCCTTCAATAGTCAACAGTAATCATCGGAGAAGAGACTCGGCTCCTGCAAAGAGCTTCAGCCTTCCTGAAATTTAGAGCTCTTTAATGGTTACACTAGGTGAGTGTGAATACTAATACTAATACTATTAAATCTCTTAATACTGCTTAATTGGTCACTAAAGCCAAAATACATTTATGTCACTGGAATGCTCTTAGAGTCTAAGACTCTTTCATTCGTGAAAATACAATAACAAAATTATAATAGAAATAAATAAAGGCAGCAATGTTTGTTTAGTTGCATCAACTATTTTAACGTAGGTTTGCGAAGAAGTGTAATTTTAGCAATAGAATACGCGCGTGTTTTTGTCTTTATTATAATCTGAAGTCTTCATATGACGTCTTCAGTATTGAATGCCAGTTTCTGCTACATATTTACATGTTTATTCACGCAACAACATTCTTTGGTGTGACTGCTATGCTCCTCAGTATTTAAGGTAAAGTTTGTTGCAAACGATGCAATTATTCTTGTGATTCCATACATTGCTTTTATTCGAAAAATGGAATATGCACGTAAAATTAAATTACTATCCTGGCCTATCCTGTATATAACCTGATATTGTCACATATGACCTCAGTCCTCAGTTGTAATCAATCAATCAATCAATCAGTTAGTCGATGAACCTCACCTTGCGAACATGAGACTGAGGCAAAAAAGCTGGCAGGTGCAAGAGGGTCAAATTGGTTTGTTTTTATAGATTTGAATGTGTATAAGGAAGAAATCTGCTGCTACAGTATCCTTGACCTGAGGACTCCAGGCCGACCTTGTTATTGTTTCTCACACTGAGTTTGGGTGGACCAACTAAATGCTTGCCAGATTTATTGGAGTTTGCTTGACTGTTGTCCAGCCCGTGTTGACTGTTCACGTTCCCTCCGTGCTGGTTTATTGTATGTGCTCTGTGTTTTCCCTTTATGACTCCTTGTTTCAGGTAGCAACAAGACAGAGCCAGACCACACTCTTGTGTCTTTCAACCACCAGCCTGCGATGTCATATCCTTCGTCATGACGCGTGGCATGATCAGAATGGGAAGAGGCGCCCGGCTGGTGCTGCTTCTGCTGCTGTCTGCAGCCGGAGAGTCCGTCAGTGAGTTCACATTTCACATAATTATATTTTCATATTATATTTTGGAAAAGTATTCCCCAGAAAAATGTTATCCACTTACAAGAAATCACCATTGTGATTCTCGAAATATTGTCTCCAGCCTACCATAGAATGGAAAAAAAAGGTTTTTTTTTAAACATGTAAAAGCCGGAGTGACCCCCTCATATCACATAGTCACCCACCACCGTCCTAAAGACCTGTTCTGGGGAGATTCCACAGATAAGGAGCAACACAACAACAGTTAATATTCCTGCAGACGGGTTTCTGCGTGCAAAAATACACCTCCTGAACCCTCCACTTGTTTGTTCTTTTGAGGTCAACCCATCCACTTGTTCATTATTTCTGCTTCCCCCTATGAATCGTCACGTGTTGCTTGCCGGTCGTGGTTGCCAGGTATGTCTCCACCGGGGACGCCTGTACTGCTCGGCTGTAGGTCCCCTGAGAAGGAGACCTTTACCTGCTGGTGGCTGCCGGGTTCTGACGGAGGGCTGCCAACCACACACCGCCTCTATTACGACAGAGAAGGGCAAGTATTCATCTCCAAGTTCAATTCTTCGAATTTATTTTCTTATTCCATACAAATCCTCATCTTTAACTTAACGGAAATAGGTCAATTTGACATCTGAAACTATTTTTATTCTTTAGTTCTGAATGGATTTAATCACTTGCGTGTTAATAAATGTAATAGATATATTTATGGAGGAATAAAATGACCAGAATATATGCTAAATATAGTAGTTATAAGCTGTTTGGGTGAGTTAACTGCAGGGTTATAAACTAGCAGGTGGAAAAGTACGAAGAGACATAAAGCCATGTACAGATGGAGGCTTCCAGTGGACGGAGGCTAAAAGGATAATCCTGATACCAATAGATCAAGTGAACAAACGATTATTATTCAATCATAGCATTTATTGAGTATATGGGCCTGTAGTCCTTTATGTGCCGCTACCCTGTTTAACTGTGTTGACCTATGTTTTTGTGCGAGCAGAACCAGCAGGGTTTGCTCAGACCTGGTCAGTAAAGGTCTTGTTTTGTGTCCACACAGACTGACGGGACTGCAAGAGTGTCCCGACTACGAGTCAGCAGGCAACAACTCCTGCTTTTTTGACAAGAGCCACACGTCCATCTGGGTCGACTACAGCCTGATAGTGGTGGCCTTTAACGCCCTCGGAAATGCCACTTCGGACCCCTTGAAGATCGACGTGATGGAAATTGGTTGGTTGGCAGCTGATGATTAACTTGTTTGGTTCCACCTACAGGTCAAAAACTGCTCTCCTTTACGTTTAAGAAGCTGAAACTGCAAATGTAAATTTTAGAGGAACCGCTAATGCAATTATTGCGCCTTTAAAGCTCAATTTGCACTCCAAACGGACCGTGTCAACGAAGAAAGAGATTCCAATATATTTTTACATGATCTGCCTGTTGCAGCCTTGTTTGAAATCACGGAGTTAAATAGTCACATTGGACTTGTCCCAATACACTTTGAACTAGTGATGATGAGGTATCACTTCACGCTGCCGCTATTGATCTGGCTAATGATTGCCGTGGTTTTATTGGCGGTCAGAGTTTCTGAGCATGCGGTGGAGAGAATGAGGCAGGACAGGTTTATGCCTCGTGTGAAACTGGTTCTCAGCAGCAGAACTTATATCTCCACCTTTGTCTGGTCTGCAATTCTTTACTGGTTGAAGCACAGCTCATTGTAATCAACTACCAGCTCACCTGAACTGACTGAGATCGGAGCGATTGCCACAAAGAAATGTGTGCAGATAATTCTGGTCTTCCAAACGGTTGCCCCACAGGTCTGCAGTTAAACATCAATACATCATCCATTAATGGTAAATATGTTACCATCAGTTGGACCGATTGCTGTCAATTCTGACACATGACACTCGGGCTAAAACACAGCCTGAATGAAACCACTGACGTAAACTCTTAAAGCATGCGTCACACTCAACTAGCTTGAAAATATTCTTAGAATTTAGGTTTTTTAAATGACGAATTGTGCAGAGATGTTGACACTGTGGCCCCATTTGTGCTCACTAGTGAAACCAAATCCCCCCGAGAATGTGACCGTGCTGGTGGAGTCGGATGAGATCCCAAACCTTCATATATCCTGGGAACCTCCTGATAACACAGATGTCAGATCTGGCTGGATTACTCTCAAATACAGCCTGCGGGTCAGACAGGAAAACAACAGCAAGTGGAGGGTGAGTTTCCAGTGATTTGAATGTGAGTGGAATAGATTGAGTGTCCAAGGTAGTTTTCTCTGTCAACTGGTTCTGTGATTGGACAATAGATTGAGTGTGAATATTTGATATTTGTTTTACTGTAGGAATACCTGTCAGGCAAACAAACCCACTTCAGCCTGTACAGTCTCACTCCGGGGGTGGTGTACGCGGTCCAGGTCCGCTGCAGACTAGACCACGGCTCCTGGAGCGAGTGGAGCGAGGCCGCCTTTAAAAAAGTTCCTAACTGTGAGCATCAGATGATCTTAAGCCTCCACTTCTGTTTCTGCCTTTTGATCACAGTGGTGTGAATTTCTTTTTTCAGCTTTGCAGAGAGGAAAATCCTTTTGGATCTTTGTTTCCACGCTGTTTGCGGTCCCATTTATGGCAGCCATGTGCATCCTGGTCATGAAGTGGAACTAGTATGTGCACCCTGAAAAAGCCAAACAAAAAAACCCTCTACATTTTAATATTTCTGTTAGGTCCTGACTCAGAACTTTCTTTTCTTCCCCAGCATCAAACGGCACATTTTGCCCCCTGTACCCGGTCCGAAGATAAGAGGAGTTGATTTCCGACATCTTAAAGTAAGGTTTTGTGCTCTGTTCTCATCTTGTTTTAAATGCGTCCCATTTAATGCTGTAATTGTTCCTGCCAAACCTACAGGATGGACAATCTGAAGACTTCAACACTCTGCTTAGCAACCAGAACTTCCCTCTTATGGCAACCTGGAAGGACCACATGGAGGAGTACCTAATTGTGACAGAAATGGACAGGAATAAAAACTTCTTCCCTCCCTCCGTCTACTGCGTAGGATCAGAGATTCAATGTGAAGACTTGCTGTGCTTGCAGGACCATGAGAAGGTCAAGGCTCATACCGCTAACCACAAGTTTGTCTCCGAGGAGAGTTTCACCAATACTGAGTCTCAGCCGGAGGACGGGCAGACAGGTTCCCATTTAAATCCCGCTCCCTCAAACCCAACAGAAAACAGTCTGCTGTACTGTACAAGCACTCTTAACCCACACGCGATCGGCGGCTACGTGGATGTCGGCCCACACCTGGACCACATAGAGGCAGACAGCAGTGCAGGAAGAAGGCTCAGCAGCGGACAGGCAGAGAACTTGTCAGATGACTACAGCCGGGTGAAAGACGTGAATGGTGGCAGTGTGGTGTTTCTGGAAACTACGCCTGTTCATACTTCCTGTCAAGAAAAATATTACACTGACTGTGAGCGTCTCAAGAATAAAAAACCTCCCGAGGTCACACTGAGAGAGGAAGCGGTCACAGACTTCAACGATGGTGGATATATAGATGCTGTCCCTCACACGGCTCTAATGTAAAGCCTTGTTTTATGGCCTGAGGGGGCATTCTTCCATTCTACAGCTTCAGACTAGAGGCCTGCATGCCTCCTATGACCTCCTTGAACTTATGTAACCAACCAGTTTGTCAAACTAACCAGTTGAACATTAATCATGACATAAAGCCCAAACTGGCCAGATCATGTGGGACACCCGTGGTCCCAGGGTTAGCTGGATAAAACAGCCATCTGTTCACACTTAAGAGCATTGTGATCTGGCGATTGGAACAAGGTGGCACGGCTCACACGCCACCAGTGAATACATCCAGCAAATAAGCTGACCTTTCCCAGTGCAGCAGATGATCCATTCAGTCAAGGAGACCGCTGGTGTCGTCCTTCCTTCATAAGTAAATTATTTTTGAAGTCCTCCTGAGGGAATCACACACACACACATGCCACATTTTGCCTTGGAGGTATTAACAAGTTGATAAATGTATATGATTTTTAAAGATGTTTTCATGTAACTGAGTACATTTTTGCAATTTACACTTAAAAATGAGGTAAAATAGGATGGAAACTAAATTCCATATCATATTTTTCATCTGCATCAAAAGAGTGATATAATAGGAACATCTAAGGAAACTGGGTTGGTTTAAAATATCTTTATTTTCTGCATCAAAGAGCCTTTCATCCTCCAGTTCTTCCTGTATCAGAGTTTTAGACCCAATGACAGAACCTTTTCTGTTAGAGAATTACAAAAAGACAGAGGCACCTACGTGGGTGAAAAGCTACAATTTAGACCCATTTAACACGAAATGAGCAGGGCAGCATGAGGCTGGCGTTTGTTGTCCAGGTGATGTTAAATGATGATACTGTGCTGTACAGTTCTATTAGAAAAAGGTAAGACTTTTTGTTGCTTCTCCTTTAAAACAGCAAAACGTAGCTCAGAATGAGCGACACCACCTCAACACAACAGGTACCCGTTATTAACAACTTATAACAACTGCATATGCAGCAAACATCTGTGGATTCATTCGAATATCCTTTTAAAAATTAATTACAACAATTTGTGTTACAATTTTTAAGTAAACAGAAAAAAACCTCCACAAAAATGTATGATGAATACCTGGTAACAAAACCTATTTTCCAAACGTAGTGGCAGGTAGTGCAATATACAGTATGTAGCACAATAAGAGAAAATAAAGAATAAGGGTCTACTCTGTAGCGTAATTGGGGGATATGTAAACAGCAAATCTATGTTGTGTCCGCCTGTAAATGTTATAGATCGAACAAAATCACTAATTAATTGCCGTCACAATGAGAAACGAGAAACTATTCCTGTTAGACCAGTGCAATATATCCTATTAACAACTGTTTAGGAAGTATTATTTTGTCTATGTAAATATGACTGAGCACAACTGTAAGATTATGCAATTAAGATTTCCAAATGTGCTCCCAGACTGTTCTGCAACCATAAACCTTTACATTCATAAACTTCAATTTGTCAGAGGATTGTCGCAGCCTTAAAGATTCCGATATACCGACACACTTTCACGTGTACGATTAATATCGACTCTGATATGCTATAATACCTGCTTGTTTCCTCATGTTACATTACACCACTAATGCTCAGGGCAACGCTAATAGGCAATGAATATTCTCAGAACAAAAGAGAAAACAAATGGGGGGAAAAAGCAAGAACCTTGCGGGGTGATCGAACAACAAAACAGTGGAAAATCACAACGCAAATCATCAAATCCCAGGTTTGGTCCAAGCGAGTGAACTGTTAACATATATAACGGCTCATATACAACCTTCCACAGATGGTTATATTATGTGTTTCTGTTAGACAAAAACTCCTCCGGATAAAAGTGATTCACAGCAGCATCTGACAACCGTCGCACACCCCAGTATTTTTCCTTCTAAAAGTGGTTATCGGCAAAAGTAGCTCATTTGTGAGGCACAGAAGGCTTTAATACGGTCAACTCTCCTCGCCGTTGGTGGTTTCAATGCATTCACTTTCCAAGTGCATGAAGCTCAGCTGTTTCTCAAAGTTCAGGAGTTGGTTGCTGCGATCCTGGTCGAAGATTTTGTTCCAAATTTTTACTGAGGAAAAAAAAAAAACAAGACAAATTTAGAAATTTTCCTGGATAAAGATTGTGTACATCTGCTCCTTTGTCGAACTTACGGTATTCTGGTTCCTCTGGCTGCGGGTCACCAGAGCTAGTTTCAACCTTCTCAGCCAGGGGGCTGGTCTGCTGCGCTTCCTCTGCGTCTGTCTGCTCCAGATTCAAAAGCATCACCTCATAGGCTGTCCTGGCTTCAGAAGACAACTCAATCATCTTATGATAGAAGTCCTATAGATGACCCACGGACATGAAGCATACATCAGTCATTGGGAAACGATGGACAGCCAATAATGTGACGTACAAATGAAAGGAACCCGACCTGTGCACCGTCGTAGTTGAAGATGCCCACCAGACTGACCGGTACTGCCTTGTTAACGCAGCGGCCCAGGGCTCTCCGAGAGAGGGCGAACACAAACGGCACTGCCTGCTCTCGGCAAGTGTCGATGATGGTGTGCAGAGCTTCATCCAGGCCTCCTGAAAAAGGTGACATTGACACCAGGATTGTGGTCACTGGTAGCAGTTGCTAATTGCACGTTGAATCTGTTACAATGACTTCTGAAACATTCTACATTCTGTATTCTACAGATTTGGCATCTTACACGGGCACCTTACCTTTGGACTGAATGCGTTCACAGTTGGGCGAGATGATGACACACTTGAGTTTCCTGAGTTTGAGGTGTTTCTGGACCTCTCGGAGGCCCATCACAATCCGTCTTTTCATGCGGGCCTTTATGGGGTCCTTCTGGTACAGGCGGTCCTGGAAACGTACCAGCTCCTTCAACAGGGTCGTCACACATTCGTCCACGTCTTTGCTCAGCATCTGGGTGCAATAGCTTAAAAAAAAAAAGTGTAAACGCACAATATGTGTGAATCGGTTCACAATCACCAATTGATGTCTAACATAACTCATTGTATACGCAGTTAAACACCAAAATCTTACTCTCTGAACTTTCTGCTGTGGATTTTGAGTCTGCCGGCTGGGTAAGACACGGATGGAGACGCAGCGATTTGCTGCTCCACTGTCTGATCTGTCTCCAGCTCTTCATCACAGTCTTTTGCCACTTGATTGGCATCATTTAAAGCTGACAGGTCACTCAGTTCTTCCGCTGGGCTTCCAACTTCACCTGAGGGTTCAGAAACATAGTTACCACTATGATCAACATTCAGCTGATGTGTACGCCTGCAGATCTCACCTGAGGTGTTGTGCTGTTCTTCCTCTGCAGCTTCATCGTCAGGCTGACACTCCTGTTCAGGCAGCAGTCCTCTCTCTTCCAGCAAACGTCTTTGTTTTCTCTCCTCTCTTTCTTTCAATATGACCTGAGGATCAGAGACATTTATTTTTAAGGTGGATTCTTACACCTGTCATTGCAAAGGAATTAGATCCTGGCTTAAAGGTGGCTTACTTTTTTAAGAGGCGTTGGTTTCTTAGCTTTGGGCACCTCTCTCTGCTTGCCTTTCTTCACCAAAGGGCTGGTGGAGTCCAGAGGATTATGGGCAATTTTGTCCTTCTGCCAGGGTAATTTCTTTTGGACAGGGGGTTGCTTCTGGACAACAGGTAATCCTCCCCCAACTGCAAAAAATGTCTCAAGAATGTACTTCTTTCCTGAATAAAACATATTCAGATGCCATTAGCAGCCATAACCCACCGGAAAGAATAACAGACTTGGCGTCCTGCCTGTTTTTTTGAGTCTGTTGCTTTTTTTCAAGGGTGGCCAACACGTTTCCTATGTCCAGCTGAACAGGAGCTTTGCTCTTCTTCCCTGACATCTTTTCAGTTTTCTGAAAAGGTAGAAAGAGGTTGACCTGAAATGCTGTAATAATTTAGACAACATGCCCAAATCAGTATGAAAGACTCATTTCTCTACACTAACCTGTGTATTCTGAGCTCCAACCTGTCCTTTGGGTAGATTTAAATTTTCCTTGGATGGGTCATTCAAATGATGAAACCCTTCTTTTTGAATTTTCTGAGAAAGAAAGCATAAAAAGTTGTTTTTAGAAAAAACTGTGTATTAAAAACAGGAAACAGTATCCAAATTATAAGTTGGGCACACATATGAGGACAAGCAACTGAAAGGTACCTCATAGCATAGTTTTGCTGCATTGCTGCTTGGCATCATCCTGTCATTCACAGTCAAAGACAGAAATAAGTCCGGAAACTCTTCTTCATCCTTGCAAAAATAAATAAATCTTTCATTTCACTATACAATCAAATGAACGCTTTGTTTTCCTCAGAGCAGAAAGTTTTGAGTGTGACCGAATGGGAAATAAATGCACTAATTAAAGTTACCTCAATCTTTGGAGGCTCCTGATAACTTGCAGGCCCTTCTGACTCAGCTTCAACATCTTCACTTTTAGTCTTTTTCTTCTTTTTCCTACGCTTCTTCTTTCCTGAGGTGACATCTTCCTGTTGTTCAGGATTGTCCTCAGACTGATAGAAAGAAAATGACACAATCACTGCATGACTTTTAAAATGATTTACAAAAACACCAGGGGTTCTTAAATCTTAAATTACTAACAATAAATGTAGTTATATATGTTGGGCCAAATTACGTGCCTAAATATATGCTCTCCTTTCACATATCTAAGCTCACAGAGACTTTGTTAATCATTTGAAAAAGCCTTTTTTCATAAAACTGTCAGTGCCCTGTAAAAAGAATGTTACATATCATCTAACCTGCAGGTTGCTGCAGATTTTACTCTTGTGAGAGGCTGGTTTCCTCGGAGGTTGTGAGGCAATGTTGGCCCAAGACGTAAGGGCTGCCTGACCTGTTCACAAAATCAACCCATGAGTGGGATTTTTCCTGTAAACAATGTGTTGCATTCAATGAAATCTGGCAACACAATTTTTCACCCACTCTGAGCTATTGTGGAGGAGTCAGACGTGGTATTAGTAGTTATTTGTTGACATTCAGGCTGTGATGGGATTTCTCTCCTGCCAGACTATTGGACAGAAATTCTTGAAAAGCTTTTGCAGAAAAGTACATTGTATGAAATGTGATATTTTGGACTCACCGTCCAGGAGAATGCAGTTGATTGCTTTGGAGGGCTTGAGGACCTCCAGTTCTCGACATGACAAGGGGCTGATTTGTTACCAGCCAACTCTGGAAAATCATTCATCCTCACCTCAAATGGGAGGAAGTCTGACTTTACTGGTTTTGATCTTCCTGCAGAGTTTGGGGACGATCGTGCACCTAGAAACCCTGTAGTCCAAATACATAAAGTCAACAAACATAAAAAACCCCACTGAGCAGTCCAGAAATGTTTTAGCAGCGCTCCACCAAGGCACCAGGTGATCAGGACCTTCAATTATTACCTTTTTTCTGTGCGTCTAGGGAGTGCTTCCCCATAACTCTGTCTTGAGAAGAAAACTCCTTGTTGCCTTGTAAGGTCTAAAAAGACAAACGTGAAAAACTGATGAAAAATTTCAATCTATTTTTCTATAACCATAAACTAAACCTAAAATTGTCAATGTGTCCAACCTTTCTAACTCCGTGGCTGCTGCTCGTCCAGCCATGACTCCTTGACATTTCCTTTGGTCCAGTGGACCCCCAGTTCGTATTTGTCCTATTCATTGCTCCCACACCTGACAGGTTACTAAACATTTAAAAATATATTACACTCAAAATTAAACCAAGCCTTTATTTACATATATTACAGATCTTTAACAAGATCTAGGTAGATCTGTGACATTTCCCTACCCTCCTAAACTTTGCTCTGAGACACATGGATCTGATGAGATCAGGTGAGGTGCTTTAAGTGTCTTTGGCTCATTTCTCTGTCTCGCCTGTTTTTAGTGGCCATTTGACTGGAGCTGAGAATCTGCTCTCCTGAGAGAAGATCACCAACTTATCATGAAATGTGACCTTTTACAAAGATACTAGTTGCATTTCTATGTGAAACCCGACGTTGCAAAGTGCGGTAAAGTAAATCAACCACCAGTTTACGACGAAAATTTACGAGCAGATTACTGAAGAACAAGTTTCTCCAAAAGCCAAAAACAAGTTAGCTTACGCTTGCTTGTTGGGCTAGCTAACTGGCTGTTTTAAAACCAAAAAAACTTTTTTGGACGGAGAATACCTTGTACATCGTTAGGACTCCCTACTTGTAGTCAGGTGTCCACATCCTCGGACAAAGTTGCACGTGTTGTCATACTTTGCTACATTCATCACTCGGGACAGCAAATTGTATATTCACGCATTAGCAGCCTGTTTGTTAGTATGGTAGTTGCAGCCGATAGTGTAAACCAGTGGGTAAACAGCTGATTACGGCGGTTTACCCAATCAGGTCATGCTGCCAAATGGCGCCGTACGCACGCGCCGAACAGGTCCCCTCTATATAGTAGTTTACGGTTATGCCCGTTTAAAAATATTAACGCGAATGACGCGGTCGATGCTGCCAATATTGAGGAAAATGTGTATAAAAATAAATGGTCAAAGATAGTAAAAATTAACCGACATAGGTGAAAGAACAAGACCATACACAGTTAAATGTTCTCATGACGACTTTTTTTTTAGACTTGTATAAATAAATGAACTGAGTCATAAAATTCACTGTTAATATTTACTTTGTTTTTATTATAGGAAACAGAATATCATTTCTTACAAAAGTATACAGCATCAAAATGACAGTCTTGTTACAAAATACTGCATTATAAAAGTATTTATATCCATCTTGTGGACATCACACTTGCATTAACATTTTGTTTGCTCACCCATTTGCACATTCCCAGTTTGCCACAAGCAATACTTTTATTGCATTTTGAAATGTAGCATAAACTTTGCCACATACCACAAAAATAAGCATTTATTTTTGATAGTGTCCAAGAATTAAGTCAATATATGACTTTCCACAAGTTGTTCACATTTACACCAAAACAGTGGTGCCTAAAATAACTTAAATGTTTTTATGCCTCTTACTCCTCCTTTTGCCTCCCGGCTGTTCTCAGAAGAACCAGGGGGATAACGAATGAGATCGATGTGAGAAGAAAACAGGTCTGAGCTCCAACTATCCAGTAAACTATGAAGAAAATGCAAAGGTCATCTTGAAATTCTTTTTTTTTTTTTTCCATACACAATTTTTGTTTTTACAGGAAAATTAACCAAGAATGCAATTTCCATACAGTATGTTAAAAATGATTTTTTTAAATAATGAGTTTTGAAATATCTGGCTAAATAAATATACTAGCTTGTGTCTGTCCTTACTTACCAGAAGAACACACCACTGGGCCCAGTGCTCTGGCCAGAGCACCCACACTACGGAGAATACCCATCACTGTGCCCTTCTGACTGGCTGAGCCTAGAAGAAAACACGAAACACATTATAAAACAAAATCTTTGAATTTCAACTTTTAAGACAAACAAAAAGGCCAAATAGTTTCACCGTGTTCAGATACAAGTGTGGAGAGGCATGGGACTACGATGGCAGCAGCTGTAAAAGAATGACACAAACTGTAAGCAAGGAAATACTTATATATAATTGTTAGAGAGGAGTGACCTTTAAAATATTGATGTGTCAACTGCAGTTTTATTTATACATCATTGGATTTGGACACGTATCAGAATAATTAACTTATTGTGCTGTAACATAGAGTAATAGTAAAAAAAAAACCTCACCAAATGAATACAAGAGCAGGCCGCAATACAATACTGCTGTATTCCATGAGAGACCGATGAGGATGAATGCTGGGATCAATGCCAAGATTGCCTAAAATAATAAAAAAGAGTGTAAGTCTATAATGGTAACCTTATTGGTTTCTGCATAAAAAGTAAAGGTTTACCATCCGGACAGCATTGATATGATGCCCAGGTTTGATTCTGCGTGCGTATCCCCCCTGAATTAAAGCCATGGTGACACCGATGAAGAAAAACATCTTTCCCTGTTGCATGCTGAATAGAAAAAAATAATCAAAAAGTCGTTATGTTTAGAATAAGTGAGTCCACAACTTGATCTGTGAGCTCCTACCTTGTAAAATGGAAACGCTGGTGAGTCAGAAAACTCAGGGTGAACTCCAGACCAGAGAACAAAAACAAATAGCAGAAATAAACCAGGCCCAAAGCTTGAAGCTTCTGCATTCCTGTAATTATTTTTTACCATTCAGTCATACAACTGGGCCACATGTTTCTGTCTTACAGATGATTTTTGAGGCAGTATGTGCATCGAGCTTACTTTCTTCTGTAGGTGGATCTTTTACCCTGGTGACGGCTGTAAAGTGGAACAATGACACAGGGCTCAGGAGATCCTTGGATTCCCCAAATCCCGATGTGGCAGCCTTGATTGAGACAAGAGTTTTATTTTGTTTAAACTTATTTCCAATCTCAGTGTATTTAAGTTAAATTCCAAAATTCATCAATATAGTTTCAGTCATTAATCTACATGACATTTTCTAGGTGAGAAATTTGCCTTACTTTCCCTTTTAAAGACATTTTTAGTGAAACAAAACACATCAAGATAATCTAATGCAAATGTTTGCTTTAGTTTATGTGTTTGAGTTTGCACAGAAAGGATGTGAGGAGACTAATTTTCCTCTGTAAACAGTGAATAAATCAATATAATAAGTCAATTTATTTCAAATATTTGCTTTTAAAAACAATAAATACACCCATAAAACAAACGAACATCTGCTCTTTGAGCTAAAATCAATGCTGTTCTGTAATATAGCAAGTCTCGTCCCAACCTTGACATCGGCTGAGAGTGTCTCTGGCAGCATGAACCAGATGAAAAACAGGTTTCCAACACTGAAGGCCAAGGCAAGAAGAGCTGGAGTTTGGAATAATATATTATCTGGTGCTGTGGAGCTGATGGCAAAGTAGGCCCCCAACAGAGGCCCCACAGTGAAGCCCAGAGAGAAGGCGATGCCAATCATGGCCTGGTGATGATACAATTCAAGTTAGGTATACTGACCACACTGAATGCAGAGAGCCCCTATCCCAGCTCACCATTCCTCGATTCCTCGCCTTCGGACAGGGCAGGTCAGCAATAATGGCAGTGCAGAGGCTCACGTTGCCCTTGCAAATGCCTCCGATTACTCGAAACAGTAGGAACATGCCGAAGCTGTGGGAAACAGCCCAGACTGCATAAGACAACATCAGCCCTACCTGGATTACAGGGAACAAAATTAGATGTGATCAAACAAACATGGGTCAATATAAACCACTATCAATCGCACATTACATACTGTGTTAAGTAGTCTAGAATGACATTTTTACTCACGGTGGTAAGAAGAAGCAAAGGTCGTCTGCCATAGTGGTCTGACAGGGCTCCAGTTACTGGGGATGCCAGGAACTGGAGCAGGGAAAACAGGGACCCAATGAGTCCTGAAAGAAAGGGAGATGCAAACAAATAAGGGATCAGAGTTGTGAAAAGCAAACAACTGCATCAGCTACATCAGATGTCATATCACTTCCATATACCTCCAAACAGCACACTGTTGTATTTCTTTTCCATGGGAATTCCCAAAGCCTCTCTGAACCAGTCCACCACACTCTGCAGACACTGATACACGCCGTCCTGTTTGGATGCAACAAAGACAGCAGGACTGTGACATTACCAATACAAATTAGCAAAAAGAGGTCAATATACAATTATAGCATGAATCAGCAAGAGTCTGCACAAAGGCGCAGCCCATGCCTAATAATCTTATCACTCATGAGTTGGTTATGACTCCGCTGACATGGATTCTTCGCACAAAGCCTCTATTGTTCAACAGATGTTAAAGACAGCGATGTCTGTACAATACCTGTCTTTTTGTAGTATAAAGACAGTCTTCTATTGAAAAACAAATATTTCTACCCACAATGCTGCAAGACTACTTTAGTGAGTCATAATGGCAGCGACTTATATGTATAGAGCTATTAGGTCCCAAGATTAAAATTAGGAAAATAACTGAGCTGAAGCTACTAGATCTTATTTCCTCCTTTGTAAAATAACCCATATATTTATGTTTGACACATTACTTGAAAATAAAGAACGGATAATGATAAAGCTCACCCCCGTTTGTGCATAATGTTCCAACAGGGAGGGAAATAATGGCAGAATCAGTGTGAATCCCAGTAGATCCAACAGCAGGATGACGAAGACTCTGATTATAACTTTGGATGAGAAGTGGCTGCCCTCCTCTGACGGTTCGTTTACAGTTGACATTCCTACAGATAAATATGTACTCCTCTCTTTGCAGTTCTGTAGAGAAAAAAGTATTAAAAAAAGTTTATTTTTTGAGCAAATGGTATTGCTTTTTTAGCAAATAGTCTGTGGAAAAGGAGTGCAAGATTTATATGTAAGGCAATGATGAACCTCATCCATGTGCTTTTATTAATCCTGGAGCAAAATGGGCATGACTTCTGCTCTCTCACCTGCAAAATTCATGGCATATTTACATCACAGAGGCCCAACATTTAGTTATGGCTTAGCAACTAAATCAACGCAAGTTGAACACTTTATCTCTATTAATGATTGGAGGAAATGCCCAGAAAATATGCAACTCTTCCTCTATTCAGAGTAAACTAAGCCATATAGCAATAATGTCCTGGTTATAACGTGGATATATGTCAAGTGTTTTGGTTTATACTAGCAGACAGTGCAAAGAAAAAGGGACGAAAATGACACATTCAGTGGAAATGTTTTCATATATTAGAAATCTAATATGTAGTAAGATAGATTAGAATGTATTTTTAATTTACTTATGGCATTCAAAACTCACTGTAAAAAAAAAGAAAAAGAAACAACACTGAACATAAAAGGTTGATATAAACAAAGGGAAAAAACTTATATTTATCAATTATGTGTGTTTAAGCGAATCCTGTGAAGATAAACTCGAATGTCCATCAGGCACACAAGGAAACAGCTCAGCAGGGGAAAAAATGAGGAAAAGTACAGAACAAATGACAGGTTCCAACCTTTTTCTATAAAAACCACCAGTAGTTACAGCTAAAAAAGTGATGTAGATGTAATGTAATACAAAATTATCCTCTTTTAAACCACAATAATGAAAGATGTACATGCAACTGGCGGTGTGATCGAGTAGTTATTGCTTGCTGCCAAATATTGCCATCACAGCTTTAGAACGCAACTTTTTAATAGAAGGGAAAGAAAAGAAATGGAGCCAATAAAGCAGCACATCAGTGAGAGAACGTACCTGACTGAAGAGGTTCTATGTTCTCTGTTCCTTCCTCATCAGTCCATTTTTACGAACCCACACCAGGAAGCAGTGTCCTCTTACGGGCACGGCGTAGCGCGCGGCCTCAATGATGCCTTCACGGGAATTACAAAAACACGCTTTTCCCCTTCCACTTACGTACCATTACTTAATTACAATTTCTTCCTTTGTGATTAATAATATGAACACGACACACACAACAGAAGCCTTGGGCAGCAACGTCTGAGGTCAGAATGTTGGCGAGAGAAGAAAACGACGGTTTTAAACAGCTGTCTCAATCGTAAAATAATTGCATCTACCCGGTGTTCAGCGATGTCCTGTACTGAAACAAAACAAAATAAACGGCACGTTTGATTGAATTCTGTATTTATTTACATATTACATTTCCCCTTAAAGTGAAAAGTATAATAAAGAAAGGGTTAAAGAATATTAAAGTGAAATTTCCTACGGCACTTGAATACAACATAACGAAATCAGGTTGGGTCACAAACTGTGACACAAAATCAGGTTTTGCACAAAAAACAGCCTGATAAAATCTGCATCTTTTGGTTAAACTGGACTGAACCACTAGAATCGAACAAATGTCCAGAAAAAATTTGATGCATTCAGAAAAGTACAATTACAAAGTACAGTCTGTAAAATGTAAACTCTCACACGAAGAGGAGCTTTATAGTCCATGGATCTTTTATATTCATTCAGGTTGCCATCTGATTTATGCAGGATTTTCCAGTTTAACCTGCCCGTGTAAAGCTGGTTGATCAGAGAAATGGAGAGTGCCGTAGTGGGAAATAGGCTGCATAGCAGAGCCATTGTTCAAGTTTGAACACACTTTAAACTCCCTTTGCTCAGGATCATCCTGGGGTATTCTCTGGGTGGGACACATTTCTGAGTTGGTGGCCGGTGGCGGGAAGAGTCCCTCTGGTATGGAGCCCTGAGAGCATTCAGGTTGATGATTTGTACCTTTAAGGTGTATAGAAGCTGAACATTTTGAGTTGTGCTTTTCCAATATGTGCTTCTTCAAATCTATGACACACTGAGTGCTGAATGGACATCCTCTGCACTACAGACCTCTCTGTTGCTTCATGGCAGTGGCTGTGTCTTTCTCAAGGTCTGTTTTGTCTTCTTTTTTTGCAGCGGTTGCTTATCTTGCTGCTCCGTTATTCTTTTAACAGATTTGCTTCTCTGCAAGAGAACATTTGAGATGTACCATTCCACCTTCTTGCTACTAACCGTGACTCCTTGGTGACTCAAGGAAATAAAGTGAATCCAACACACATGCACGCACCGTGCAAAGTGCACCAAAGAACTCTATTGGGAGGAAAGGAAGTGACGCAATACGTTACCCAACGGAATTTCAGCCAGAAGCCTCCTCTCTCTCCTCTCCTCCTCACCAAGTAGACCAGCATTGTTATTTCTTGTGTAGTTTTTCTGCTCCCCCCCGTATTCATCTACAGGTATCGCCGCCTTCAGAGCTGCATGCTGACCTAATGACCTCTAACCCCGCTGACCCACTAAACTGGACTCTACCGGCAGCTTATTTTAATTAATATAATGTATTTCTGTGTGTATTTCCGTATGTTCTCCCTATTCTCTCCTCCACCTGTCCTCCCACCTTCTCCTCTCTCTACCCAGCCGACCATCAGCAGGAGGGTCCCCCTACATGAGCCTGGTCCTACTCAAGGTTTCTTCCTGTTAAAGGGGAGTTTTTCCTTGCCACTGTTGCTTGTTGGGGGTCAGGTCCTGGGAGTCTGTAAAGCGCCTCGTAACAATTTTACCTGTTGCAAGGTCCTGTCTGTGGCTGCAGAGGGGGCAGAAAAACATGTGTTTCTCATTCTTATACAATATTGGAAACTTGCTTGCTCTTTCAGTATGTAATTATATAATATGACCTGTTTTCTATTTATTTTGTTGTGTGAAATGTTTGCCGTTATGATAATCCAACGACACCAATGACGTTGGGACTTGAAAAGGCGCAAAACTGGCAGTAATACAAATCCTTGCAAGTATTTTTTGGTTAACTGCTTTTATTAAGTTTGACAGGAGGTTTCTCACTCTTGTGTACATCTCCAGCGGGCCTCATGGTCCCAGACACTTCTGTGAGCTCTGCATGTAATTTAGAGCCAACTGGTTTGTAATCAGTGTTTATTAAAGACACAGAAACTTCAGCTTTGTTGGCTTTCTTAGGAAAATCGAAGATATTCCCACATGGATGTGTTTCCCTGTAATGCATCTGTTTGGCTTTTTTGTGTTTCCTTTAGAGAGATTTTCATTCCCCTCCTCATTATTACTAAATTCAAATGATAACTTTGAGACCCAAGATGACCGTTGAGCCCTTTTGGTGATGCTGCTTTCATGCTCAGCCTTTGCCTTTTTTGGGGGGAAGGAGGATTGGGGCATTCTTTCTTAGAAGGAGAGAAACATTTTTTTCTGAATCGTTCTGAATTCTCTGGTTTCTTGAGGGGTGTTTCAAGGTAGTCCTGTTCCTCACTTTTGTCTAAAATGTCCCAAGAGCTGCATTTAAAAAATCACATGGCTGTGATTTTAAAATACTTCTTATTTCTGGTTTCTGTGTGTTTCTTTGGTGCCATTGTGGGATTGCAGCGGAGATGCTTTAAGTGGGATTCTTGCCTTCAGGTGATATGTGATCTTCCCAGAAACACTGACTGACAGTAAACAAAGTTTCAGGTTTGATTCCTCATCTTGAACTAAACATGGGTATGACGTTCTAAACGAAACTAAACTAATTCTTGAAAATGTATACAAGTACCAAATAAATACAAGTACTCACGACTGATGACAACCGAACACACCCCTACCATTTTTCCCGCGAATAGAACTTCATCGGGATACTTCCTGTCGTAACAGGAAGTGGAAGACGGACAGTGAATCGCGAAAAAATACCAATTAAAAGCTACAACATATTTCCTGCTAAAGTTGCTCAACTTTAAAAATAACATGCTTAGCGGCTTCGCAAAACAACAATATGTGCTTAACATGGTGTTCCCTTATGCAACATACAGCAAATAACGATGTTAGAGTTTAAAATATGAAGGGTTTTAAAGAAGCTATGTTTTTTTTTTTGTTTTTTTTCTTCAAAAAAGATGTTAAGTGGAGTGCACACGCACAACTACAGAAACCACCAGATTCTTCCTTGTCATTGGTTCCGTGTCGTGCTAGTGTCTTTCCGGAACCAAATGTTGTGCGTACCATAACAGGAAAAGACTAATGTGTGGAGTGAACGTCCTGAAAATGGATCGTTTTCTATGAAAGTCCTATTCTGTCTCATGTGACGTACGTTGTAAGTTTTATCGTTGGTAAGCTGTCAACAACAGGGATACGGTTACATAAATTCTGTTCAATTTCCAGATAGCGAAACTACTTATTGACTAACCCTCAACATGTTGTCAGTAACAATTTCGGGGCTAGTTATACATGATATTTTCTCGAACATTTTTCATAGCTACATTCTCAAGAAAATTGTCATTGTTTGCTCACGATATTCAAGCTTTAGACAGCGGAGTAACCAGGACGTAATCCTCTACCAAAGGAATGTCCCCTTCAGCATTTTAGACCTCCTTTGTGACAAGCGACTGACAGAATGCTTCTGTGTGTTTTGTGTAACCTGTCAGAAACACCATGTCCCCAGCTATGCTGTTGAGCAGGACCGCCAAAGGCCTGTGGAGGAGTCACCATGGAAGTTCTTGCCTCTGTGTTTACACATCCAACTCCTTCCTGAACACGAGAGGAGGAAGGCATGAAGATGCTCTTCAGTCAGATTCCAGTGTGTTACCAAGAGCGTTTTCCCCTGCAGTGAGATCATCACCCGGACTTTGGAGAACACTCCACTCTGGGAAGAGGTCATTCAGGTTTTCGGCTGCTTCAATTGTGAATTCATCACCAGCGCCCGTTCAGCCATACCTCCGACTGATGAGACTAGACAAACCAATTGGTTTGTACATGTATTTGCTTTTCAATACTTGTTATACAGGCATTTAAAAGTGCTTTAAAGAGAAACAGCATACATTAATGTGAAGTCAATAGTATGTAAAATGTATTAAGAGTTTAAAATGTAATAAGTTATTTAGTTGAAAATAAATGTACAGTATAATTTTATATGATTGCAACAGAGGTCAAAGGAGAAAAAAAAACTGTTAACATGATTCAAAAAACAAGCTGATTCATGCACAAAGGTGCACCCGCTGACCACATATGGTCTGTATTGTTAGTATTGTGAAACCTACTGAAAACAAATGCCGTTAGTGTGACGTGTTTTGTTTGACCCTGGACATTCACCCAGTCAAAGATGTCCTGCCTTTAGAGGCTCCAAGTTGTTTACATGTCAATTTCCTGGATTAATAGCATTTCTGTGGATTTTAGGGACATGGTTGCTGTACCTTCCATGCACGTGGAGCATCGCACTGGCCTCCGACCCTGGATGTTTACCACATCTGGGCATGCTGTCCCTTTTTGGTACAGGAGCACTGCTGATGAGAGGAGCAGGATGCACCATCAATGACATGTGGGATAAAGACTTTGATAAAAAGGTAAATGAGGAGATTAATCATTAGCAACTCATAAAGCTGAGATTTAAGAGTTTGATTAAATATTTTGGTGCAGGTGGCACGGACGGCGACGCGACCCATCGCTTCAGGAGAAATTTCTCGAATGCAGGCACTTGTCTTTCTAGGAGGGCAGCTCTCTCTGGCTCTTGGGGTTCTTTTGTGTCTCAACTATTACAGGTATCTCATAGTCTTCATATTAACCACAAGGATGGTATTGATCCTTAAAAATAAAATAAAAATGTAAAGTTCTGGGTATTATGAATTCAGCTAACATTTATGAACATTTTTAGTTTGAGCTTAAATTAAAAAGTTAGACCTCTTTTTGGTGTCCATATGAAAACCTCTTGTAAAACTTTTTAAAAGAAAACCCACAACCATAAAAGTTCATTTACTCTTCACAGCATAGCTCTGGGTGCTGCTTCGTTATCTCTCGTCTTCACCTACCCGTTGATGAAGAGGATCACGTACTGGCCACAGCTTGTGTTGGGTATATACCGCCATGAAAACATATGTCATTTTTGTTTTTATATAATTAATCCCATCTACAAAGCATCTTTCAGCCCGATGTCCCTTCATTTTTTTCTGCTAAGGACTAACGTTCAACTGGGGGGCGCTGCTTGGCTGGTCTGCCATCAAGGGCTCCTGTGACTGGTCCGTGTGTCTCCCGCTGTATTTCTCTGGCGTGATGTGGACGCTCATATACGACACTATATATGCACATCAGGTGAAGTTTGAGCTCCGTTGTTTCTTGTGACCTTTCATTTGAAGCACTTAGATAAAACTTTTGATAAAGAAGCTCAGGTGCTGTTTAGGATTAATTTCTTAATTGCTCATCTTTAACATGAAATATGCATAAACTGCTGCTGTTATTACTCTGCAATTACTATGCATACATGTGTGTACATTTAGTTATCATAATCATAATAAATCAAAATATATGTTTGTACATGTAAATGTATTTTTATCAGGCTCATTAAACGAGGCTGTCATTCCTGCGTTAAAGCATGTATACAGCTAACATGTTTGTGAAGTTGCCATAGAAACGTAGGGTGCAAATTGGCTTTGGTTAGGACTGTGTCTTCAACACATTCTTGACCTCCTCTCTCTCTGGTTAGCAGGATAAGGAAGACGATATTAAAGTAGGAGTCAAATCTACTGCCCTGAGGTTCCAGGGACAAACCAAAACATGGCTGAGTGGCTTTGCAGTAGCCATGATGTCTGGATTTATTACAGCCGGGATCAATGCTGAGCAGACCCTTCCCTATTATGGCACGCTATCAACAGTCGCCATTCATCTAATTTATCAGGTGAGAAGTCTGAAGTCTGGACCTTGGCTGCCATTAAGGGCTATTGTTGTCCTCAAACATGCAGTTTTAAAGTAATCGTTTCCTCCCTCTCTTACAGATTTACACATTGGACATCAACAAACCGGAGGACTGCTGGCAGAAATTTATCTCTAACCGAAACCTTGGGCTTCTGCTGTTTTTAGGCATTATTGCTGGGAATTTATGGAAGGAAAGAAGAGACAGTTTGCTGCAGAATGAGGAAACAAGCTGAGTGAGATCATCGGCATAATTTATCTGGATTTTTTTTTTTTACTGTATAATTCTGGGCTCTTACACGTATTTACAAAAAACAAGGAGTAACAGAATATTTGTTTCTCTGATGTGAGTGCAGACAAATTTCTATCATCCAGTGTAACCGGATTAACACGTGGCACCAAACCACAGAAAATATTTGGCATCAAAGGCCTGTAAATATTTGAGGAGAAGTCTGCACAGTACAAGTGTTGAAGGGCTGCACCACTTTCTTGCAGGGGTTGGTCCTCTGAGATCCACAACGGAAACATTTTTCATATTACAGGAAAAGAGATTTTTTAAAGATGACAAAGATACGACATTTTCCCCACAGTTCATCTTTGCTATCAGAGAAAATGTTCACTGGAGAAAAGCTGTGAACAAAGGTTTTAGTTGTTAAAAGGACCTGCAATTAAATTGTCTTTAGCATAGCCGCATACTGTGTGTAGATAAACTGCATGACAACTAAAACAAGTTAAAGTGAATGAGCTACATTTAACACCACATTGAGGTTGATCATGACTGCATTCAGGAAATATAAGTTCATTTAGGGTTAGGCAATGATCCAGCTGCTTTCAGATGTTCGGAAATTACACATGAGCTTCGCGACCTCTTGGTTTTGTTTGCTTAACCACGCAGAGTGTTGCCAACCCCAACAGGTAGACAGGTTCTAGTTCTACTACCGCACCCAGCATCAGGACGATTCACCAGGACGCAGCCTTCGAGGCATCCGTGATGACGGCGGGGATTAAATGTTAATATCTATTACTCGTGGTGGGTTATGGCCATTAGGGTGATTCTGATTTGATTGGTGCCAGCAACACAACTTGTTTTTGATCTGTCTAAATTATATATATCTTTAAAAGCATTAGTATTATTTATTGACACAAACGAGCCCTTGGCCCATTTATTCCATAAGAGCTGCTGACCTAAGGAGAAATGACTTGATCAGAAAAAGAATTGATTATTTCTTTTCAACGTGTGCAAGAAAGAGTTGTAAATAAAACCGCTGACGTCATGGAATCTATTGAAACTGTGAATTCATGCTGTGAGGATCTTTGCAAATAAACAATAGGGAGAAAAAAAACCCTTCCTTTGGCTCAACATCGACCCTAATGCAGCCCTGGCTGCTGCGACGCAGTGCTCAATGCTTCAAAATTGAAAGTGCATTTTGGCCCCATTTCGTAAATCATATAGTCTTTTTTAAAGCCTCATAATCATCTTATTTTGTCAGATTGTCATATTTCGCGTGAGATGGTTCATTAGAATTTTTTCCCGTGGCTTTAATCCCGAAAAGTTCTAAGTTCCCGATTTCCAACTTCGGCATCTCGCGAGCTGGGGCACGTGAGGGGAGGGTAGTGGTGGCGTGTGTGTGTGTGTGTGTGTGTGTGTGGGGGGGGGGGGGGGTTAAAAAGTTTCGCTGCTGTTTTTCTGGCGTCCTGACCACGTCACAGAGCGCTGCGCTCTGATTGGTGCGCTTTTGTGCAACGATGCTGTTGTATAAATCCTGGGGCTTTTCGGAGTGAGCAGAGATTCCTGCAGGGAGCAGTAGGAAAAGCAGTCGAACGCGCGGAGGTCACGGCAGCAGACACCGTTTCAGGGTTATTGGACCTTCCTCCCAGAGATTTCGGAGATGCAGAGCTGCGCCAAGTCCTGGGGACTCCTCTTGGCCAAGTCGGCGAATCCCCGCGCCCCGTGTCGGCATCTGACTGAGAAGAGTCGCCTGGCGTGGAAAGTTCAGGGCAGGATCCGGACCCGCGGTGCGTCCGCCTCATCACTATCCCCATCATCCTCAGCAGGAGCGGCGCTCAGGGGTTTGAGGACTTCCGCGGCCATCTCGTCCAGGCAGATAGAGAGAATATTACCCAGACATGATGATTTTACAGAGAGGCATATCGGTCCAGGTGACCGAGAGAAGAGAGAAATGCTGGATGTTCTGGGACTCGAGGTAAGAGTAAGAGTCCCCTTCGCACGCCCCCTTCACAGAAAATTAACAGTGCCTAAAAATGCATAAACCACCTGCTCAATTATGTTGCTAATTATTGATCAAAATCTTCTTTTTTTAAAATCATTCCTGTGACAGTCGATCGACCAGTTGATCGAAAACACGGTGCCAAGCTCGATCCGAATGCGGCGCAGCATGAAAATGGATGATCCAGTCTGTAAGTTTATCTTTATTTCGGAAAATATGCTCTGCTTGTGCAGCACCATCACTTCGCGCATCACTGGCGCATCAAACAATCGTGGAAATGTTTGCAAAGCTGCTTTTTTTTTTTGGTCCCACTCTCCAGCAGCCATCCTCCCACATGAAACGGGCGCTGAATAGAGCCGAGCGAGTGGCTGAAATGTAGGTTGCGCCTCTATTGTGTTCCGGGAAGCGCTCTCCCCAGTTAAGTCTTCCTTTGAACATATTTGGAGTTGTTTTTGAGAAACTCGGCGAGCGGCACCAATCTCCTGTTGGGAAGCCGATGCTCATAGGATGGCAACTGGAGTGTAAAGTTGAGCCTTGAGCTCAGGCCCAAGTCCAGTTCAATCTGGTTATAGCGTTCACATTACATCACAGCCGAGAGGCTTCCTAATAAGGTGACTTCAGATTGTCTTGCATAGGATTTGCCAGGGTGCCGTTTTATTCTTCTCTCTCTACACCCCCATCCATCCAGTGTCCATGCATCCAAGCTCTCTTTTAAGGGCAGATATAGTTTTATTCGCTGCTGTGCATGGATTCGCTTGTTTGCATTTACAACAGATGCAGTCTGGAGAATTGAGACATTGGCTGGAGTAGATTTGAGCTGTGAATAATGATGCATGGCCATAGTGTTATGTTTTTTTTTTTCCCTGATTTGGACAATTTCAGCTGTGGCTTGATGAAAATAACCTTATATGTACAGTGGTGATTGAGTGGCATGATGGGCAACCACAAAGCCTTGACCTGTCCGGACGTCCATCCCTCTCCTGACTATGTTTCATAATGCAGTAAGCCATGCTGAAGGAACGGACCCGACCCGAGTCTGGGCTTCTTTTCTGCTTATTCAGCTTTGAAGGGGCTTCAGTTTGCAAAGCGAGCGAGAGATTCTCACTCCAACAATGGACCTCCTGGATGATTGTGAATCAGGCTTTTTTGTGCGCTGCCCTGCAGAACTCCAGGACCATGGGAAAGCACTCTTCTGAAACAAACTCACAAACACAGAACGCCAACACCTCTAAACATATCCTGGACAGGAATAACATGTGTTTACAGACTCCAGTCCTAATGACCAGGGAGATAATAGTGTCCTTTTTGGGTCAAAACAGGACAGATTAGGGCTCTTGTTTGGGATAGATGGGGTTGTCTATTCCTCTGAGTTGCTAAGCAGCACAGGAAGTCAGAGGAATCTCAAAGGCTGAGCGTGCAATTACTGAATGTCAGCGCAGAATGGAAGGGTGCATTTGCCATTGTTGGCTCAGTCGACTGGAAAACCGAAAAAACCTTGCATGTGTTTGCATGTAAGATGTTTGAGGGTGGAGGCGTATTAACGGGTGTGGCTGATTGTTCTGATCATGTGCCAGACTGAGCCACTTCCCGAGGAATGTTTGCTGGGCTCATAAATAGTGTGGCAAAACTTTGTGGCTTTGGTGATGTGATGAGTTGACTTACTACAATATTTGCAGGTGAGAATGAGATCCTGGAGTCCCTACAGAAGATCGCATCGATGAACAAAGTGTGGAGGTCCTACATCGGCATGGGTTACTACAACTGCTCGGTGCCACCCCCCATCCAGCGCAATCTGCTGGAAAATTCTGGCTGGTGAGTGGTGTCAGATGACGGCGGAACACCTGAAGCCAGTAATAACTCTCTGCTGCTTTAAATCATGAGTCCCATGACTTTAGCTCATTTGAGGTCAGATGCTTTTTTTGATTTCTGCAAATCTCCAACACGAGGGAGTCACACAAAGCATTCCACTGTCCTGACCCCCGCCTCCGACACCCCCATCTTTTGTGCTGTTGTCCTCCGGTCTGAAATCACACTGCTGGACTGACCGTTCCTGTCCTGTTGTCAGGGTAACTCAGTACACACCCTACCAGCCTGAAGTTTCTCAGGGTCGCCTGGAGTCCCTCCTCAACTACCAGACCATGATATGTGACATCACCGGCATGTCAGTGGCCAACGCTTCCTTGCTGGATGAAGGGACGGCTGCTGCCGAGGCCATGCAGCTCTGCCACAGGTACAATCATTTCAGTTTTCAGAGCACATGGTGTTACACGTGTGTTACAGTTGTTTCCTGTCTTTAATCTTTTACTTATCACTAACTGTGTTTACTCGCCAACTCCTTACAGACAGAACAAAAGAAGAACTTTCTATATTGACCCACGCTGCCACCCGCAAACTATAGCTGTAGTGCAGACCAGAGCCAAGTATGTGTACTGAAATCATCCAGCGGTTTGTTACAAAAGCTCATTTTTTTTGAATGTTGACTAATGTATAACAGTTCTATAAACCAGCGTGACTCACTTGTCTTGCAGTTATATCGGAGTGAAAACCGTGCTGATGCTGCCTCATGAGATGGACTTCAGCGGGAAGGACGTGACTGGGGTACTCGTCCAGTATCCGGACACTGACGGCAGGGTGGAAGACTTCACTGCTCTGGTGGACCGGGCACACAAGGGAGGGGTAAGAGCACATGAGAGGGGTCTTTATGGGGCAGCACTGAGGTTGATAATACAGCCTCTTTTTGCTGTATCCAGGCTTTGGCTTGCTGCGCCACAGACCTGTTGGCGCTTTGTGTGCTGCGGCCTCCGGGAGAGTTTGGATTCGACATCGCGCTCGGCAGCTCCCAGAGGTTTGGGGTTCCTCTTTGCTACGGTGGTCCTCACGCTGCCTTCTTTGCCGTGAAAGAGAACCTGGTGAGGATGATGCCTGGCCGAATGGTCGGAGTCACAAGGTGAGACAAACCGCTTCAAAAAGCCCTGCAAAACATGTTTTTATCCTTAAGAAACTTCCCCATATGTCACTGCGTCACCAAAATAGCCAGGGACATTAGGACAAAGTCAGACCCTCACAACGAGGCAAAGCTCAAGCTGCACCAATTCGTTAAATATGCATATTTCTCTTTCAGAGATGCAGCTGGGAAGGAGGTGTTTCGACTGGCTTTGCAAACCAGAGAGCAACACATCCGCAGAGACAAAGCAACCAGCAACATCTGTACTGCACAGGTAAAACCTAGACACCCCCCTCTGCCAATAAAACATGTTGTTTGGCAGCAATTGAAATATAATACTTTTTCATGATGCCAGATAAAGTATCTCTATTTATACCTTTACCCCAGGCTCTGCTCGCCAACATGGCCGCCATGTTTGCTCTGTATCACGGTCCGCAGGGGCTCAAACACATCGCCAAGAGAACGCACAGCGCCACTCTGATCCTCGCCGAAGGTGACTTTTCCCTCATCCAGACCGATTCGATGCACCGCAGACGTACTGCTATTGAGTCATGACGCAGTCAAAGGCTTTGGTGTCTCGGTAACTGGATGCCGCACTTGTTTTTCAGGCCTGAAGAGAGCGGGGCACCGGCTACACAGTGACATGTTTTTCGACACCTTAAAGATCACCTGTGGGGTGGCAGCCAAAGACATCCTGGAGAGAGCAGCTCAGAGGCAGCTAAATCTGAGACTGTACAGCGAGGGAGTGGTGGGTGTCCGGGTGGTTCATTAACTTGTGCTACAGCAGTCTCGTAAAACACTGGAACTGGAATTCACGTGCACCGTCACGTCCGTCAAACGTTTTCTTTAAAAGATCTGTTCTTTGAATATCACTTGCACACTAGTAATAATGCCTTTATTGATAACAGTGCTGTTCTCTGTCAACAGCTGGGCGTTTCTCTGGATGAGACGGTGTCCGAGAGGGATTTAGACGACCTGCTCTGGGTCTTCGGCTGTGAATCTTCAGCTGTACGTCTTCTCCTTTTTATTTTTTGCATGCTTTCCTTGTCAGCTCCCCTCAGTGTTTTACCTGCGGTTGTCCTTTAACCGTTCTGTTGTCAGGAGCTGATCGCCGAGCAGATGGGGGAACGGCCCAAAGGGATCATGGGAAGTCCTTTGAAGAGGACGAGCAAATACCTCACACACCCAATCTTTAACAGGTCTGGCAGAACAGCTGTTAACATTCATCACAATGTGTTCGTCTACTGAGATATCAAGTAAACAGTTGGCATTAAAAAAAAAATCCTTAAATTTATGTTCTTGACATGCCAAAAGAAGTGACCGGCTCTGTTGGGAGTCAGGTCAGCCTTCCAGATCTTGCAGAACTTAGATGAACTCCTAACATTTCAGACAGGAGTGGGGAGGTGCTGAGAACGTGCCACAACAGATGGAAATTTATTGCATGCAGACAGTAAGCCAAAAAACAGGTTTTAGAATCTCAATTGCAAACGTTCCAGTTGGGCTGGAAATTATTGCTCAATTGAAAGCTTAAAGTTAAGTCTTTTCAAGAGGTTAAATATGACTTACGTCCACCAACAATGGTGGTGTCGTGCCAGTGTGCGGAGCAACCAGGCCTCCGTGGGAAATTACTGGCTGGCAAGCACTGACATGGGACACCCTGTGTTGATCCTCTCTCCAGTTATCATTCTGAGACCAACATCGTGAGATACATGAAGCGCCTGGAGAACAAGGACATCTCATTGGTGCACAGCATGATCCCACTGGTCAGTAATATCCAGAAGCACGTGAGCTGCAAGCATTTCCTCCCATCTTGTGATCGCATTTTAAACGCTGCTGGTTCTTCTTCAGGGTTCCTGCACCATGAAGCTGAACAGCTCCTCAGAGCTCATGGTGAGTCCAACCCTGTGATGAAACGACAGAGACTGGTCAGGAGTGTCAAACTACCTTTAGTCCACAACAAAGATGGATCTCTAGTGGGCCTGACTACTAAAATAATATCTTAATCCATAGATAAGGAGAAATCCAAATGTATCTCTTATGTCGTGTGTGTATGTATGTTAGTACATATACATTTAGAGTGTTGCTATTTTGGACCAAGTCATGTTCCACAACTGCAAGAACAAACTGCAGTTTAGGTCTTTCATAATTCCGCCATCATATTCCTCTCACATGGGGCCGGATCTGAACTTCATGTGGGCCGGGTTTGGCCCATGGGCCGTAAATTTGACACCCCTGATAAAGGTCGTCATTTATTTCCATCACAAACAAGTCACTCCACTGCCATTCTCCTCCCGCAGCCCATCACCTGGGGGGAGTTTGCCAACATTCACCCCTTCGTGCCTCTGGATCAGGCTGAAGGCTACCAGAAGCTTTTCAGACAACTGGAGAGGGACCTGTGCGAGGTGACAGGTTATGATAGCATCTCCTTCCAGCCGAACAGGTGAGCCCACAGAGGCTGATGCTGCTTGAATCAGACATGAGGCCCCAGGCCGTACATGTCTGCAGATTCAGTGCCACCAGAGTTTCATCGCAACGCGTAGAAAATTGAGGCGCATTAAAAGCTTGATACAAAAGAGTAGATTAGTCTGATCAGTTTAATCTTCCAGAGTTTTTTTCCAAGCAAAATACTACAGTCGTAAACATTTCCCCTCTGTCAATAATGTCTTTGGCTGCGTTTCTGAGGTCTGCTCAAAGCAGGGTTGTGAAAAACGTGTCATGCTGCACGCTTGAGGGGACGGAACACACCCACCTCTGCAGCCTATCACCACTTATCTCAGGGTTTATTATTATCACACTTGGCCTGTTTGTTATCATGCTGCTAGGTTCATCCCACCTGTGAGGGATGACCTTTGAACTGTACGGAGGTAAGAATGTCCAGTATGTGACCATGCTTTCGTTTTGTCCTGTCTTGCAGTGGCGCTCAGGGAGAATATGCCGGCCTGGCTGCCATTAAAGCCTACCTGAACTCCAAAGGCGAAAACTCAAGAACTGTAAGTGTGCTCCCAGGAAACGGCGCTTCAGTGGAAGCAGGAATCGACACCAATGAGGTTTCTGTTAGAGAGTGTGTCAAAGAGAGTGAAAGTGTCCCCCTTTATCACAAACAGAAAGAAGTTCCAGAAGCCTTGCAATCAAATCCAAAAGTAGTTTCAGTTGTAAAGCACTTTTGTCTTTGCCTACCTAAACTAAACTTGGTGTTGGTGTGCAGACATGGACCTGAATACAGGCCTTTTAAAAAAGGCAATCTACCAATTTTATTATCCTCAGATATGAGGATGAACATTCGCTGATACCTAATCCTTTACAGGTAATTGATATCTTTATGTTCTTTCCTCATGCTCATCGCACCATATCAGCCCTTGACAGTCAGGCTCTGTGTTCACATGAACACGGGTCACATTGTCCAAGCACCATCACCTCCCAGCAGCTTTGACCTGAAACCTCTAACAAGTGCTGATTAGTCGTAGTTTCTGATGATAAGCCATCCTGGGAGATTACAGACTAGCTGACTGAAGTCTTTCAGCATGCCCCGTAAATTGGCCTTTGTTTCTAATAGAGCCCTTATTAGTATGTCTTAGATAGTGGCATGATCCCTTGAAACAGTCAAGGTCCAAACTAACAACCATTTGTGCAAACATCGGGGCCGAGGTCACAGCCATCTGACTACAGGCCACCTACTTTCAAGATTCCATATTTGGATGTTTTAAGACTCAGTGACAGGCTCGGCTGTGTTTTCTCTTCCAGTCATTTGACAGGGTTGCACAACCCACCGAGTCATTGTGTGTCTTCATTGCAAAATGTCAGAAGTGTCACCCTAATAAGGGATAAAATCAATTTGGAACAGGTTACATATTAGTTGCAGGGTGTCAGGTCACAGCCCCTTTGTTCACATAACACTTTAAACTCCTTTGGCATACTAAAATAATGTTGTATTTATTAGGTTCTTTAACATCATATATTTTAAAACAATTTAATGGACGCCGGGCAGTCATCCACATAATTCCTAGATAATTAAATTGATGTTAAAAGCAAAAACAAATGCATTGGATTTTTAAGTGCAGGTAAATGTACATGTAGAAATACCTTCGTTAATAAGCTCTTCAGTAAATACAGCTGTGAAGTTTAAAGTTAAAACACTCATTAATGAGAACACTGTACTGTAAAAGTATAGCACAGTACTTGAGAACAGGACAGCACATAAGTAAAAGTACTTAGTTACACTCCACCACTGCCCATGAGGAAGGTCCTTCAACTAAATGGTCATGCTACAAATGAGTCCTTTCTAATTAACCTTACTTTGGCTGATTGGCGCTTTTCTGTCCTTGACTTCAGGTATGTCTGATCCCCAAGTCGGCCCACGGTACCAACCCAGCCAGCGCTCAGATGGCTGGCATGAAGGTTCAGGTGGTGGAGGTGGACAAAGACGGCAACACTGACCTGGCACACCTGAAGGCTCTGGTGAGAACTCTTTAAAGCTACCGCAACACAAAGGTCATCACAGGTCGACAAACGGTGTCTGGGCACTGGATTCGCCGCTCCTCATGACCAGTATATGAACGCTGCTGCTCTCTTGCAGGTGGACAAACACAAGGCTAATCTGGCCGCCATGATGCTCACCTACCCCTCCACCTTCGGCGTGTTTGAGGAGCACGTCAGAGAAGTTTGCGACCTGATTCACGCGAACGGCGGCCAGGTCTATCTGGACGGCGCCAACATGAACGCCCAGGTGAGAGAGGCAGATGGGAAATGTAGGAGATGCAGGCGGTTGTTGTACGGTCATTATTGACACTTGTCAGTTGCAGGATATTGCTCACTGACCTTTAACCTCTGGTGATCTGGTGTTATTTATTTGTGTTATTGATGTGTAACAGGTTGGGCTCTGCCGTCCTGGAGACTACGGCTCCGATGTGTCTCACCTCAACTTGCACAAGACCTTCTGTATCCCTCACGGTGGAGGTGGACCCGGCATGGGTCCGATCGGAGTGTACGTTTAACACGCTGACAAAAAACGCACACCTCAGTAGTAACGACCTGTAACCAGACGCACTCGAGCGATCAACCCTCGTTCTGAATAAGTCATCGGATTTCGAAAAGGCAAAAACCTGTTTAAGAAAGGAAAATTGTTTGATGTTTCATAGGAAGGCCCACCTCGCTCCCTTCCTCCCGAGTCATCCTGTGGTACCCATGCATTCAGTCAACAGCAGCAGCTCACTGGGCACCATCAGCGCCGCGCCCTGGGGCTCAAGCGCCATCCTGCCCATCTCCTGGGCCTACATAAAGGTCAGTCGAGACTATCTGAGACAGGAACCATGTTCAGATAACAGAGAATATAGAAATGTCTGTTTTGTTAAACTAAATGACTGGGTCTTTAGATGATGGGAGCCAAAGGACTGCTTCATGCTTCAGAGGTGGCCATCCTGAATGCCAACTACATGGCCAAAAGGCTGGAAAGTCACTACAAGATCCTCTTCAGAGGCAGGAAAGGTAGTGAACTTTGAAAGCTCTGGAGTTTTGAGCATTTTCATCACTTTCATTCATTCAGATCAGCTTCTGTTCAACTTTCCCTTCCTTCCTTTGCAGGTTTTGTAGCTCATGAGTTCATTCTGGATGTGAGGCCCTTCAAGAAGACGGCCAACATCGAGGCTGTGGACGTGGCCAAGAGGCTCCAAGATTACGGTACGATGGCGCACACTTGCCCTGTTTGAGCGTGTTCTTTTTGGGCTCTGCAAACTGGAATTTTGTTGTGCAGGTTTCCATGCGCCCACCATGTCGTGGCCGGTGGCCGGAACTTTAATGATCGAGCCCACGGAGTCGGAGGACAAGGCCGAGATGGACCGGTTCTGCGACGCTCTGCTGGGTATCCGACAGGAAATCGCTGACATCGAGGAGGGAAGGATGGACTCCCGCATCAACCCCCTCAAGGTGCCTTTCACAGCTCCTGTATCTGTATGAGAGGAAATTCTGCCTTCAACCAGCAGATGTAGGCAGCTCTGACCTGTGAGGGTCCTCACGTGTATCTGTTTGCAGATGGCCCCTCACTCTCTGGCTTGCGTCTCATCCTCCGCCTGGGACAGACCCTACTCCCGGGAACATGCCGCTTTCCCCTTGGTGAGTGTCTCCAGCTCCTCCTCTCAGCCCCTGCTCTCGTGTTGCTATTACATCCTCTTCCTTGTTGGTGTATCTAACTACCTGTCTGTGCTTTTTGAAAACCGAACAGACCACATTGCCTCTTTAATATAGACCAAATTTAATGTTACTAACTATTGTGTAGCAAAGTATGCGTGCCTCAGGATGCACACCCAGGTTTTCATATTGTTGTTTCACTCATTTGGTGACATAAGAGAGTTGGTACAACTTTCACCCTGTCTGTGCAATGGTGCAGAGCAACTGCATCCTCCTGTATACATGATTAAATAGGCTGGTACTTCAATCACTCTCATGAACTGATGCTGCTTGAATCCTGATATAAATGACAACAGCAATAAGATCGAGGCGTTTCAGATATTCAGGATATGCCAAAAATCAGTCTGGAGATTCAACGTCTGTGTCTCCCTCTAGTGACGACATATGCGAATTACCCCTTTATTCAAATGACTGGGTATAAAGAAGGCAAACAGACAGCTTTTAACTGGTGTGGATGTACCAAGCAGCAGGAAATAACATTAATACAGAGAAAATACTGTACTACTATACAGTATTTGCAGAAAACAAGTTCTTTCACAGCATAAACATGCTTTATTTAGACATTTTATCTTCCCTTTGCAGCCATTCATTAGGCCCGACTCCAAATTCTGGCCAAGCATCTCCAGGATCGATGACATCTACGGTGACCAGCACCTCGTGTGCACCTGCCCACCCATGGAGGTCTACGAGTCTCCGTACGAGGAGAAGAGAGCCTCCTCGTAGGCGACCCCCGATGTCTGGACACATCGAAACCTTCTGTTTGCTTTAGTTAACGCGTGAGAGAAAGGCGACGCGACAGGTTAAAGATGACGTGAGCTGAAGAAAGTGTCTCTGCTTTCATGATGTCAATTGCAGATGTGTAGTGTGCTGGTTGTTAAGGTCAGATCCAAGGTCATTGATGGGGATGACTTTAAAAAAACAAATTACCGGTATGCACAGTGCACATTTAAGATCGTTTTTATAGAATTGAGAATATTTATATTGTGGGGGGAAGAAAATCAGCTTTCTTCACATTGCCAGCCTCATGCTTTGATTCCAGCTTGCTGATCAGATCAGATTTACACATCATGACGGCTCACATTCGTGCAGGTATTTAATACATTCCCTGGATATATAGATCCCCATTCACTAATTAAATCTGTCTCACACAAGGACAAAATCAGAGTTTAGTCACTGGAAATGTGAATTGAGCCTTAATTAGGCTTAGACACTAGATGTTCTCTGCCGTTTTCTTGCAGTTCTGTTGGTGTTTTGACACCTTAACATGACAAATTTGGGGTAATTCCTTTCAGCAGAGGTTTAAAAGGCTGCAGCAATGAGACCTGAAAGACATTAAGCTGAGATAGACCGTGTGAGGTGGACAGTTGGATGCCCTTCTTACGCAGGTCATGGGCTTTTTTCCCCCCTTCTTGATCTCTTCAAACGGACCAAAGGTGTAACTTTTGCACCATTAAATACTAAAGGCAACTCCTGGAAAATAGCTCTGCCCCACTGTACTTACAGTCAGATTCCCATCATCTCTAAAGAAGCCCTCGGTGCCTCTGTTTCTTTTATGTAAAATAGTTGCCTTCGCTGTCCTTTTATTTTCAAAATCTTTCAAATACTTTTACAATATGAAATAGCTTGTTGTGGCTTTTGTTGCTATGGATTATGTGTAAAAAAAGTCTTCATATGTGTTACATTTGTCGGCCATAGATGATGGACCTGATCTAATTATTTTCTAATCGGTTTCTGTAGTAAAAAGTGTCAAACATTTGAGCGTGTGCATGTTTTCCTTGCAGATTGTTGCCAATTTCAGGTCAGCTCATAAGGCATGAAGGATTAACTAGCCTCCAGATGGCGTATCAGTGAGAGTTTAAAGGTTTTTTTTTATTAGGGTGGTGGCAGTGGTGGCTCAGTCTGTTAAGGACTGGGCTAAGAAGCAGCAGGTTCCTGGTTCAAGACACAGCACAGACAAGACATGGAAGGTGCTCTGGTAGCAAGGGAGGGACCACACCACCCTAGAGCAAGGACAAGGAACCGGGCCCCCATGATGGGCGGGCCCCCATGATGGGCTGCCCCCCCACCCCACCCCCACGAGGCACAAAGTGGCCAAGCAAAACATTTTCAATCTTATCTTAACAGCCAGGATCACCATCACCACAGAGAAGGAAGTCACATTCTACCATGTTCATGACTGTCATGCTGACTTACCTCCAGACACACCACATGGAACTGAGATATTCAGTCAAACTAAAATAAGTTCAAACCAACTTTAAAAGGATTCTTTCACCACTGAGGTTCAACAGCATTCATGGCCAAAGAGGCATAAGAGCACAACAACCCTGCCAGTGCAAGAAGCAAACTCATGAATGAACAAAGAGCCAGCAATGATTCATATTTAGTGAATTCCACATACAGAGGGCTGCGGAAGTCCACAAATTCTCCCTTTATCAGTTTCAAACATCTCCTGTAATGATGGCTGTTGGGAAAACTCGTGGTTAGCCCTAATTTCTGAACAAAAAACAAGCAACAGGTTTTTAAAAAAAAACAACCAATGATGTAACTTTTGCTTTCGTGAGGCTGCAGCTCACTGCAGCAACTCTTGGTTTAAAAAAAAAGACACCTTAAAAGGTATTTTATGTTACTATTAAAACATTTACATAAACAAAAGGTTGTGAAATTTTCAGACACGGGTCATCAACCCCATCCGCAGGCCTGTAATCCAGCCAGGATTTTGCTCCTTCCAGGTAGGCGACTGCTTTCAAAGAGTGGGGTTCCAGGTGAAAGCTGCTGGATGGAAAACACAGTTGGATTATGGGCCTGGCTGGACGAGGCTGCTTAGCGTGCAGCGGCCCCCAAATGAACGAGGATGATCGATATTATCACTAGAAATACAGGCAAAATATTCCTGGGATGTTGGAACAAAACAGACTGACGATGTTGAAGGAAACAGATCTTTACTTTTCACACCACCTGTCACAATTTTAAAAAAAAGTAACAGATTTTTAAATCACTTTTTATATAAAGTTCATTCCCATGACACCCTGCTGGCAGCAAATATAGAATTTACTATATTTTGTTTTTTATAAAATTAGAAATTTCTTCTAGAGATATGTACACAAATATATGGTAGATATATACAGGTACACAGAAACAGTCCACATCGAGAACCAGTCCTGCTAGCTATCTGTCTGGACATCACATTGCAAAGTAACACCCTTTCTTTCAAACACTTTAACACAGTAAATTCACAAGATAAAGGGGATCAGTGCCTTGCTTAAAGGCACATTGGCAGTAGTTCATCTGCAAGTCTTAATATTAATACTGTCAGTAATCTAATGCTCTCTCCACCCTCCCAAACCCACCCTGATAGATAACACACTGACTTCAGGGCCCTTTTCTGAGATCCTTTCCATCATTTGGGCTGGTCTGCGGCGAATGCAAGGTGTATTATCACAAGTGATGCTGCTGTTGGATTCAGATACACGATATAAATACAACTGAATTGACAAGCGGGCGCGCAACACGCCAACACCTGACGCGGTGGGCGAGATGGCTTTAGTCTGTGAGCTCAAACAGCTAAAGTGACTCCAATGAAGACAAGCGTGGCACTTCGGGTGACTCTGCCTAAAATTCCTTGTTTTCCCTGAACAGGTCGATGCTCAGAGCGAGCTCCTTGAAAGAAGGACGCAGGAAGGGATCCTTGTCCCAGCACTGCTCCATAATCTCGTGCATCTGAAAGAAGGAAAAAGGCATGAAACACAAACACCCACGTTGTTCTGACTAAAACCAAGACAGGAAGCGTTAAAAGGTTTGTTTCCCAGTTTAGAATACGCTGATGCTGTCTTCTCTACAAACTGCTAAAAATAACTGCACTGAATCCTGGTCAGCACCAGACAGTCACATGCACGACGACAAAGATGGTGGCTGTCCTCACCTCCGTGGGACACCCCAGAGGTGGAGGCAGCCGGCTGCCAGACTTCAGGAGTTCAATGAGGTGATAAACAATCAACTGTCCCTGCTTGTCATTTCCCATCATGGACATAAAGACCTGGAAAAACAGAATGAATGTGGACATGAAGAGGATCTGCACTGTTCGTTAAACACCAAGAGTCTCAGTTAAAATGGGTTTTGTCGACTGCTCGGGGGCTAGAAATGACGCTGCACGTGCACCGGTGTGTGCTGGCACGTACTGTGGGAGGGCTGCTGTTCCTGTCGCTGTGGGTGAAGAGCTCATAGAGCACCACCCCAAAGCTCCAGACGTCCGAAGCCACCGAGAACTTGCTCTCAGTCAAAGACTCGGGCGCGTACCTGCAACAATGGTGCACGCTGGTGAGCAAAGGTGGCCACGAAGGGCGATGGAGAAATACCAAAAAACCCAAAAGCTCTGACCAGAATATGGGGCTCTCTCCCGGCTCCTTGACCATGTAGTACTCTTTATCTTGAGGCAGGACTTTGGTGAGGCCAAAATCTCCGATCTTCACCCTCGACTCGCTCTCCACGAGAATATTCCGCGTTGCCAGGTCTCTGTGAATGTAGCGCTTGGTGGACAGGTACTCCATTCCCTGCCGGGACACAGAGGGGAGGAAATGTTGCGCTGTGCTTCTTAAAAACAACTTCACACACTGGGTCGAAGGAAGTACCTTGCAGATCTGGGAAGAGTAATGCACGAGCTTTTTATGGTCGATCCTCTCCCTGTTTTTCATGAGGTAGTCTCGCAGACTTCCGAAGGGAAGATATTCCATTATGAGACGCAGATTCCGTCGACCTGGGATGTTGAAAATGTTCATGGAAGTTTTTTTGCTTTATTAAGGCTCCGGTTAATGCAACTGAGGCTGCAGTTGCCAGAATTCCAGCATTTCTCAGGCAACCTTCCCGGAAACACTGACAATGTTGACGGGACGTGAACTGTACCTGCGCTGTAGCAGACGCCTTTGTACTTGACGATGTTCTCGTGCTGCAGAGATTTCAGGATCTCGATTTCTCGCTCAAAGTCTCGGATGTGCTCCGCCGTTCCGTGCTGGAGTTTCTTCACGGCCACGACCTCGCCGGTGTTGTCCTGAAGCGGATCGTATCGGCACATCTCCACGCTGCCAAAGTTCCCCTTTGAGAGAGGGCGGACATCACATTTAGAACTTTTTTTGGTGTTTTGAGTGAAAAAATAAACCATATGGACAACTGATCTATATTCATGCAAACCGGATGAGTAAAGTAAAGATTAAAAGCTCCCTTGCTGCGTTGGTACCTTGCCCAGCTGCTGTAGGAATATGAGGTGTCTCTCCTCGAACTGAGCCGGCTCCTGACTATCGAACCCTCCCGATGACCAGCCCGCGCCCACTGTCCTGTTTGGCAGGATGTCGCTGTCTACAATCAGTTCGTAGTCTGGGGAAAAACAAGCACAAATTCAGGCACTTTTACAGATAGGAAATTAAGTACATCCACATTTATGGAGAGAAGATTCACCTAAAAAAATGGAACAGTCCCTAAAATCTCATCTGCTATGCAATTATTAAGTTCAATGACTTGTTTAGCCATCTTTCAAAGGATCAGATTTCTGAAGAATCCTCAGATTTCCTTGCATAATTCCAAACAGTAGCTGGTAATGACATGAGGAGACCCTGATAAAGGTGTCTGATGTGTGGGTGGTCCCTACATTGGGGACTGAGCACCTGAACCAACCTGGCGTGAAGAGGCTGTGGAGGTCACGGATAACGGCACGAAACGTGGGCCGGAATGTCGGTTCGTAGTCCATGCAGCTGGTTATTAAATTTGCCAGTTCGATCCACTTTGGAGCTGGAAGCTGGTACCGGTCCTCATAGAAGAGGATTTTCTGTAAGAATTAGTAAAGGCATAATGTACAGAGAGGTGAGCTCAATCAATCAACATTTAATGCTCCTATGTTAGATGTCAGTCAAAGCACTACTTATATTTAAAAAGGGAATTTTCTTCTACTTTAAACGACCGACCTGCTAAATAACAGCCTCAATGCCGATTGTGTTAATAATAAATACAGCAGCCCTACCTTAGTGTTGTCCAGTGATGCTAAAGGCTTCTCTCCACCACTGCAGATCTCCCAAAGTGTCGTGCCAAAGCTCCATTTGTCTGCTGCCAGGCTCAGGTTGGCAGGATCAGTGAGACATTCAGGAGGTACCCAGGGGATCCTCTCCACCAGGACTGGTAACAAAAAAAATAAACCCCAGTTGGTTTGAAAGAGAAATAGAGAACTGCACTTTAGGTGGAACTTGCACTCACTCTCTTTGGGCAGGACAGTAATGCTGATGCCAGGGTCGCTCAGTTTGATGAAGGGAGGGTTTCCGGCCTTCCAGTCATCCTCTCTGATCAGGAGAACGTTTTTAGCACACACGTTGCCATGGACAAGATGCTTCTCCTCCTGTGGAACATCGAAACAAAACATTTGTATATATTAAAAGTGACTTCCTGAAACTGGCGAATATAGGTCCCTACCAGGAAGTTCATGGCCTGAGCGAGCTGCTTAGCCACCTCCAGCTTCCAAAGGATGTTTACAGAGTTCTTGTTCTTCTTCAGGTAGGTGTCCAGGGAGCCAAATTTTACAAACTCCTGCACCATTATATCTGAAATAATAAAAAGATTTAGTCCAACGTGACAAATGTAGGCTTAATTCCATCATACGCAAGAATAAAATCAAAAACATTCTAATTTTATGCCCATTTATAATCATATTCCCAGCCTTGGCTCCATTTGGCTTTAAACTGCACTTGTGTCGTCTTCCTCTCAAATTCCTACAATGGAGGCACCTTCACCATAGCCTCTGGTGTTTCTTACATGTGTGTCACAAACATTTCCTGCCTGTTGATGGCCGTCCAGCCGGTGGGATTATCTACCTGCACGCGGTCATTAGTGAGTGTCAGTTTTGGAAATGCAGCGTGTCTGGTCTGGCTTAACAGATGGCTGCATTGGCAAGAGAATCAGAATCATGTCAGTGCACGAAAGGTGAAGGTGATTGTGGGGGAGGGTACAGTAATCCCACTATATATAACCCACTATGCCAATTGTGAAGCTCACAGGGAAGCGTCTTGACATTAGCGATTGACTTACTTTCCTCTCCGCAGACACAGACGCCATAGTTAAGGATCAGGTGTTTATAGGACAACTGTGTCATCATGCTGGCAGCTTCGAAGAAAGACTGAAACACAAGACAGTTAGGTTTCCACTTATGTCCTTTCAGAGGTAAACCAGGTGGCAACCATGGTTCTATCAGCTCATATTTAAGGATCTCCGTCAGTCTGTGACGTAAAAAAAGACTTAATTTTCTCAGAAATAAATAAAAGCACACAGAAGTAAAAAATATGGGAAATGCTAAAGCTATTAAGAGTATTAAAGGACTTTTCATGATATATAGCACATCATATGATATTCTTATACATCTCCTGCAACTCTTCCAGTCTGTAAAACACAACCAAGGCAATCTATTCTTTTTTTGATGCAGGAAGTGAGTTGTGGAGGTATAGAAGGGTGTCACACTTCGACAACTGACCTCTGAGAAGTTCCGGTGGGCCTGGTCAAGGACCTTCATGACTACTTCGGTCTGATGCATGAGGCCGTAATCTCCCAGCTCTTTCCGGATCCCTTTGAAGATTTTGGTAAAAGTCCCTTGACCCAAGCTTTCATTCTGAAAGCGAGGCCACAGTCAGCGTTTCTAGACCCTAAACACTCGGCGCTGCACTTTGATTCATGAGAATTGTTAGAGAAACGCTTACAAATTCAAGATCTTCTTTCCTGATTTTGTGAAACACCATCTGACTGATGTTGTGTCTGTTGGTTGATGGCGACAGAGGCACGTCGGGGCCCTTGTTGCTCCTGCATACAAGGAGGCAAGACCTTTCTGGGGAGGGAGAGGGTCGCGTAAGAACTACTAAGGTATGCAGTTCTGACTGGTTCTAGGGCCCCTTAATGTGGAAGTGAATCTGTGAGAGTCATTTTCCTATCTTAGCCCTGTTCCTGTTTCGACAGCAGAGACAGTTGTCCCACACTTGTTGGTCATGTTGTAACCCAGCCACAAATATTTTGTCCCTCTGTGTCCCAATCACTGGCGTGAGCACTGACTTTATTTGAAGACCAGATAAAAAGAAGAAGCTACCAAAAAACCAATCAAGGGTAAATCCAACGGACGTTACCTTTGGCTTTAGGAGGACAGCACTTGCTGAACTGAAAAACAACACTGTCGGAGCGAACGGTTTCATTTTGGTAACAGCCGAGGAGCTCGTGCAGGCTGCTGAAGTTTCTTTTGGTTCCACTGAGATTAAACTTCCCGCCGTCAGTCCTGGTTATCTGGCAATGCTTGAATTCTACAACGTCATACACCTGCAACGCACAAAGAGGAGGTTTGACATGAAGAAAGAGATGCTTGAATAGCCAGTTAGCAACAGCCAAATGCTACCTACCTCCACAGGAAACGTCAGGAAATACTTATTGAAGTCTTTAGGGCTACACCTCAAAATAAACAACCCCTGCTTGTTTCCGCACTTCTGAAGTCGATTGATTGCAAACTCCAGCCTGCAGAACAAAGAACAAACATTCATTCAGTCATTCTGTGCAATAACCATAACCATGTGCATATCTACATATTTAAATATATTTGTATTTCCAGTCCTTTAGATTATTTTTCAACAGCTCTCAGGGTGTTTATTTCTTTTTCTTTCCTATTTTCCAGTCTATTTCTGCTTAAGGTTATTAGTGCTGTGTGTGTAATTGCAACAGCAGTTTCCCTGAGGGAACCTCCCAAATGGATTAAAATGGTCCATTCTACTCTATTTAAAAGGTTTTGTATTAACCGTTGAGGCAAACACACAAACAATGTTTCAAAGGCTGAAGGAGGATTAAAAACTGGTTAGAAGTAAACGGGTTTCTCTCGTTTTCAAAGAAGATGCATCAGACAGGCGAGGCAGTGAAATCTCAGCTGATTTAGCAAAATCGAGCCTGTTATTAAGACACAAACTGAACATAGACGGAAAAAAACGCATTCCTCCACTTACGAAATGGGGCCGTGGCAATGGGACGTTATGGCCTCCACGAGCCTCGGAGGAGCCACTTCTTTACAGAGATAGTGGTGAGCATCTGTGGTCAGCCGATAATAGCCATCAATGAGGGACACGAAGGAGAGCGCTTCGGAGAGGCTGGGGAACTCCAGCTCCTGAGAGTGAAGACAAGTATCCAGAAAGGTTCTTAATTACATCCATTTAAAGAGGCCAAAATGCCTGCACCAGATTTTTATACTATGTATCATAACTGGGCTGTTCCTTCTTTTTAAACTGCTGCCGTGGTAACAAGGAGAGTTCTTCAATTACCACGTTCTTGCCGTCTTGTTTGTTGATGGTGACCACTCGGCTCTCTGTAGCTCCCTCTTTGCTGGCCTGTTTGATGCTGATGTCAGTGACATCAGGGAAATCACAGAAGCTCTGCAGCTCCTGAACAGGCAGGAGATAAAAGAACCCCCATCATCCACAGTGGCGTCTCCCAGAAGGGACCAAAGAAAGTAAAGGCAACCCCCCCCCAAAAAAACCGTTACCAACCTCATCTGAATCTTTTAATTTCTCTCGACACCACTGGATGCCGCTGTCGGCTGCGACCAGTACGATGAGCTGGCCTTTGGACTGTTCCCTGACCTGGAAGGTCTCGGTGTAGAACGCCTTCTCCAAGGACTCCATGCTGATGAGGTACTTGAGTTTGAGGTCGCGCACTGTGGTCCGACACTGACTGAACTGCTGGATGAAGCGCTTGAAACGGAAGCGGATCCGCTTGCGTGTCAAAAAGTTGCAGTCCTGAATCTGAGCTCTCATCTCTTTTGGCAAGAAAGACTTATAGCTGTAAATAAGCAGATCAAAAACATTTCCAGAAATCAGAACATGCAGTTTCCAGGGTTTTAACAAAGACGTGTTACATGAATACCTCATAGTGTGGTAGATATCCAG
This sequence comes from Takifugu rubripes, assembly GCF_901000725.2. NCBI lineage: Eukaryota > Metazoa > Chordata > Actinopteri > Tetraodontiformes > Tetraodontidae > Takifugu > Takifugu rubripes. The sequence goes on along the minus strand of NC_042305.1, from coordinate 14,974,642 downwards.
AGGTGACAGCTGACTCTCCTTGGCTGTCCGGGTCATGTCCAGCACAGCCATACCGAGACATTCTTCCTGAGATTCATGAGAACTGGGAATCTTCACTAAGCCGTTGACAAAGTCGTTCCTCCACTGCATGAAAAAGAGAAAGAGCAGAATCCACAAATGGGGTCAAAACCCAAGGTAGGACCAAAGAAGTACAATCAACAAATGAAACGATGAATTTACACAAAAATTGCGCCCTTCACCTCCTGACGTTCCTATTCTCTCTTATTTAATCCGGTTCGCTCATAGAAACCTGGTCCGACAGCAGCTAGAATGGAGACGTGGCCAATCGGCCCATCCAGGTTCAAGAGAGGACATGTGTGACGTCACCAACATTTTTGCTGGTTAGTCGCCACTAGTGCTCTAATACCCGACCTTACCCAGGCCAATAGCTGCCCATTACGCAAGCCTGTGTTAGAGGAAGATTCTTTTGGGCTGCGCAGATCATGGGATGCTGGAAATGGACTGGCAAACTTCATCAAATTGGTTTCAAAGCCTGGTGCTTTTTATGGAATGTTTGATTGGGACCAGACTTTGACACAAACAGCAAGTAATATCCCTGACAAGCTAGCAAGAGTGTGTTTGAAACTCATAACACCCTTCGTACAGATGCGATGAATGCCGGTCTGGAACGGCAACACGGTGGCAGAGAAACAGGGACCTCATCTCCACGCCACCCGCTACCACATGGCCACTCGCAATTATAGCTGTTCCTGAGCCATGTGCACAGCTTTCCATGAGCATAAACCCTCATAATCCTAAAGTTCAAACCAAGTTCAGCTGAACGCATGTTACGCTCTGCTGTTACCTTGTTTCACCCATCAGACACACCCCCTGTGCCCTGTTTGTGCTTTTTGCCTTTCCAAGTGGGGAAATAAAGCACATCAAGGTTGAGTAAGTAAAATAAAAATGCCCGTAAAACTAAAAATGTACCAGAAAAATAAACAGAATTTATTCAACTTGTTTTATTTATGCAATCAAAGTGCATAGATAAATGTCATTTACATTGTCCAATATTTACAGAACCTCACAAACGGATGTGGGAACCATTTAAGGGGAAAAATATATCTTTAAATCAAAGTTCTCACCTGAGAGAAAAGGTATGACATTACGTAGTCATCAAAAACAGGGCTCTCGGACCCCTTGGCCACCCCATATCGATATGCTCGGGATGCCCCCCCGCTGTACCACCTTGGGAAATAGTACCTGATTTAAAGCAAGAACAAAGACAAAAATACATTAAACTATTATCTGGAAAACAAAGCTGCTAACAGAGAGCAAAGATGCTACCTTATTCTGAAAAACACGTCTTCTGAAGCCAATTCATCGAGCTGGAATGTATGATTGGGTGAAAACCATAAGCAGTCTCGCTCTCGGAAAAGACCGAAAAGACTGAAATACAGTGGCGAGATACCTGGAGCAAACACAGAAACAGCCCGTTAGATTTGACACAAATGCTGGGAGCAACATCTCGTTTCACGTGGAGGAAAGGCTGAATCGGATTCGTGCAGGTGCGGCGTTTCCACCACCCACATAGGTGAGCAAAAGGTGGATTAAGATTCCCTAAAATGTCAGCCGTGTTTGGTTTACCATCAAACACTTGACAGAAGTTTCCAACAATATGCATGCCAGATCACACCCCCGCCTCCTCCTCACAAGGTCCTGCTTTGTCTTACACTTGCAACACATACTTAAGGTTCAAGAAAATAAGTACCACGTATTAAAAAGTGCCAAAATGTCTGGAAAAATTGTTTTTTTCCATGGTAAATTTCACAGGAGCCTCTTGATTCCTTTATCGGAAGACCTCTGCCCTGAGCTAAAGCAAAACAAAGATGAATGGGAGTGCACGATGAGGGCCCGCACGGCTTCAGTACTCACTGCACGCCTTGGCCGCGTCTATGCACAGCTCCTCGGCAACGTAGTTCCCAGGTGGGTAGCTGAGGAAGCTGGAATCTGCCGCTCCGTGGCCGCTGGGGTAGAAGTGAAGCCTCAGCACGCCGACAGTCGGCCCGGCCCCGTGAGAGTCCCGCTGGGCAGTTCCGTTTTGGTGCACCGCAGGGCACGTGTCAGCCAGAGTTTCCATGGCTGCCACAGAGGCCATCAATGCAACGCAGCCTTTAAATCGATTAAAAGCGAGCGGTTAGTAAACATGTTTTATGGTTCTTGAACTAAAGTGTGATGCATCATCTTCCGCTGAAAGAACCGTTTATGCAATTGTTGCATAAACTGTTATCTGACTCTAATATTACATAAAGCTGCGACGCAGAGAAATGACAGTCTGGACGGAGGTCGTTAAATCTGGAACGGTCATTTAAAGAAGACAGTCTATAATACAGGTTTGGGCTTAAAACAAAACGTAACTTGGTTCAGGCTGCATTGAAATTCCCATTGTGATCCTGCTGAGATACAGAGCGCGTCTGCCATGAATTAGACCGGAACATCTCTCATCTAACAAACCAACGCACTGGATTATAGAACTGAGACTTCCCCCGTGTCCAACGTGCAAAGATTCTGCCGTGATCGTTTGAATAAACAACCCCCGTCTCTGTCAGTCTCAGCCACTGTTCTGATGCTTTCCAACCATACAAGCACGTCCAGACAGATGATTAGTTTTAAAGGAACCACCATATGTTCAAAGTGTGATGATTATTAAATTGGGTGGATGAAATAGATGATTCTGAAAAAGGTCTTTGGTAAATTTAATAACGGTGCAGCAAATCAATTCAGTGCGCACAGGACCAGTGATTTTACTGTTTGTCTTTCCTTAACCCACCAGCAGCAGAAATATCAATGATTTGTCCTGCAAGAACTCAAAACGCTGCAGCCAAATACAGTTTGTCTCAATGGATCCAAACCTGCAGGCAAAAAGTTTAAAGGATAAACTGATTTTGAGAAATTGCATATGGCTAGCAGTGTTGCTAATTCTATTATTGTTAAAGAAATCAATTTTCAGCGTATTAAAAGAAAAACAGTTATACGGTGGCATCATCATCGTCAGGATTGCGGCAACACATTCGGCTGACGATGATTTGTAATGAGTCGGTGACTTTTCCCAGAAGAAATGAGGGAAATCCAGCAGAAGGAGGAACAAAACTACCGTAATTGCAAAACCCGATCAATCTGTGCCATCTGGTCCCTGTACTCCTACATCCAAACAGCTGCTGTGTCTTCACGCCACAACGTTCCACCGACTTCACCAACTTTACCCGAGAACGTGCCCCTAATGTGGGTCCCATTCGCATGCATATGCACATGCACATGCACATGCATGTATAAACCATCAACGTCCTACATTTGTACTGATCCAATATCTCACGTCGGGTCCCACAGCAACACTGAAATTCCCTATCAAAATAATATCTGACAGAGAAAAATGAAGGATAACAGTACCCAGCTGATAAAAGAGGTGACTGACATCAGCCCCGGCCGAACCTTAGAAAATCCAGATGTGAACCACTGGCAAGGGTGAGTCAATATTATCACAAACCTTCTCCATTTGTCTCCATGACTCTTATGACGATGGCACAAATGATATCACTGGATGCAGTTCCGTGATAAAAAGGATGGGTAATTCAATTTAGGCGAGGACTTTACACGTGAAGCTTCCTATTAAGGTCTAAATTTACCTCATTTCTCTGGCAAAACATAAAATAAAACAAGGTTATGCAACTGCACTGTTCACATAATCGACATCAGCTGCAAGCACTGGCGAGTCAATGAGGACCAAACTACCAAAATACACGGGGAGAGGCAATTCTATGGCCGAATTCAGCGTCCATCTGCAGCTGATGGTGTCAAGGAGCGCATTCCAAGTTAAGCTTTGCATCAAGTCCGAGGCACAAACGTCAACTTTTGAACGGGCCCTGGTGCTTCCTGCTCCCGTTAGCTTCACATGAGCTCCAACTTTAGCGGAACATGGCAGTATGGCGAGTCCCATGTATGAATTCATGAATCCGCCGCCACAAAATACAAAACAACTCAACTTCCGAAGCTGAAAGTTTGCGTTTGTGCACCAGCAGCACGAAGCCGTCAATAGATACTTACTTCGGTAGGAGCCAGTCGAGCAGACAGCTAGCTTCCTAGGCTACCTCTTTAGCCAGGACGGTCGAGAATCTGACAGCTACACCCTGCCCGATTCGTTAAGTTGGACAATAAGACAAACGTCCGAATCAATACAAATGTACTTTATCGTCCAACCATGTCGGAATGCTTCTTTTTTCCATGCTGCATTCTGCTGGTTAAGCTGCCTTAAGAGCTAGCTGCAGCTAACCTAGCCATACCTCTCTTATCTTGTCAACCTTGTAACTTCAGCTAAGGCTAAATGAAAACACGTCATTTTCCGCAATGGACTGATCCGCAACAGAAACGATCATCTCATTACGAGGCAACCGAATCACATTGTAGACAGTTCGTCAAACGAAGAGCTTTGAGTCGAGTCTGCTGGGCTAGCGCTGTTAAACCTCGATAGACTGATAATCAACAAACCAGCCTCTCCCACCATGCTAATGATGCCTTCAGGTACCTTCCAAAAATAACACAACCTGATCCCAGACCTACCAATGGCAAAGATATTAAAAACCAAACGCACAGCCAAAGCTTGATGAGTTCTCAAAACAATTGCCTATACATAAGGTCTAATATGCATTAATATCTGAAGGCCAAAATGAGCGATGGTGTAATTGTAATGCCTTTTTCTTTGGGATATAATGGCCAAGAATGAATTTGAAATTAAATAGAAGTGCTTTTGTACAGTGGTTATTTTATGACTAAAGATTTAATGTGATTTGTTCGGTTATGAATGAACCCGTAAGGAACTTTGAATTGGGGAAGCCCAAATTACGATGGCCGTGAAGGCAGCAGCGTCAGGATACTGAATCCTGTTCATGATTTTAAATCAATACGGTTATTATTTTTTGAGTATGGTACAGGTGTTTGATTAATTTGAAGCCAGTTTATCTGCTGACCTTATGCTCGGAGTAAACATTAACTATGGGAGCAGGGGAGACAAATGAGGCGAAGAGTAGCAACGCCAGGAAAGGTGATGGAATAAATGAGAAAGTGAGAATGAGAAGAGAGACAACAAGGGTGGTTCTGCAGATGGCCTGCAGGTTCTGCTTACTGGGACTGGAACAGCTGTCTTTTGTAGAGTTAAGATTAGACATTTCTGTTATCGAAACTGCAGCAAACATTATCTTATTTGCCGTTTAGTTTAGGGTGAGAAAAGTTTTTTTGAATTACTAAAATAGAGTGCACACCTTTTATACGTGCACCGATACGCTTACCTGTCCAGTTTCATGTTTGTGTAAAGGTTAAGTGAGGCGCGTCAAATACCAACACCCACCACTAGATGGGGCTAAAGGTACACAAGTCCCAGTCACACGCGCAGATATTTATTGGCTCTATGCTGCCACCTGTCGGTGATAAGCCTCCACTGCCACTGTAAAGATGGTAGATCACAAAAATATTCTTTTAACAACTTTGGCCAAAAATGTGGACAACTGCGTTGCACGAATAAAAATAAAGGTCCTCACAGAGATAGAAACATAAATGTCACATCCACACCCGCATAAATCTGAAACTACGGAGCACGATTATAACAGTGCCTTTGTGACCTATCTGCCAACCAATCATAATTGAGTGATGTTTATCATGTGAGTAGTAATCTTGCTATTTTTCATATACACCTTTCACATTTTTCCTTATCTTCCTGACAGTATTATCCTTCTCTCTCTAGGATTGCTCATAAATCTTCTGTCATCCCTTGCTTTTAATCAAAAATAGTTCTCCGAAACTGCCGCAGATTTCACTTATAAACAGATTTTACTTATGATGACATGACTTATAAAAGTCATGTCATCCGGGTTGGTTAACTAACTTTTAGAATGGATTTTTCATTTAATTGTCAGGTCTCTCAGATCTTTCAGATGTTCTTAAAGTGGTTCTTAAAGGTCCAGTATTGAACACTTTGAATATTGTAGTGGTACAAATAAAGACTGCAAATCTCAGATGGCATAGAACAAATTAAATTTTTCCATAACTGTTTAATAATTTTAATTTAGGGACAGTTACATCACAGAACATCAAGCTTTATCATTATTCTACTTTGCACTAATCATCTACGAGTGTTCGTATCCAAAGCTGCGAGTCAGCCGCTGCACCTGTTTACTCCACATGGCGAATACAGGAGAGACTTCAGAAATATTCAAGGATTTATTTTTTCCATAACTGCCTGTCTGGTCTGGTTAACTGCAGAAGCACGAAGGAGCAATATTCTCGCACTCGTGGAGGTGAATATCAAACCTCTACATCAATCCCAGGTGAACAAGAAGCATATGAAAGTTATGATACACTACAAAATGTTGGACTCTGCTGTCTGGTTTTAATGAACTCGATGTTAAAAATAACGTACGTGCTGACAGTTTGTTTACATCCAGACAAAGAGATGAGATTACATCTGCCTCTTTTCCTCACAGACGCCCCAGGTTTTTCCTTTTGTCACACTTCTGTCACTGCGACGTTTTGTGGGAAGAAGCCAGAACTGGGAACCAAAGTCAAGAAGGGGCGGAGAAATCATTATGTTAACGGAAACAGTGAGAGAAAAGTGCAGAAACATTGGCTTTCGAGTGCGGTGAAGTAGTCATTTATAATCAGAACTGACTGAGAAAAACAGGAACTTGTTGCCTGGTTACTCTCATCCGTATGTCTGTCATTTATATGTTCACACCACATCTGCCCCAGTAGATTCCACATTAGTGTGTGTTTGCACGTTACCGTGTGGCCGTGCGCTGACACGATACACACATGCCCGCTGCCAGAACGTGTCCTGCAGCAAGAAATCTGGACTTGGGAAAGCGTCCGCTGAGCTGTCGATAGGTGACATGAGCCAAAGCGGGCGCGCGGTCTGACACTACGTGCGTTCGCCTGAAGCGGCGCCAGAAACTGCTCGAGGGTGCAGACAAAGAAAAAAACCAAGCGACTTTGAACTGTTTGAAACAAGAAACGAGCGCCAGAATCTGTCCAGAGTGCAGCAAACGGCAAAGAAACCAGCAGCAGAAAAGACTTTGAGACACCTGTTCATGCAGTTTGTCACTCCTTCATTAATTGTGTGTCAAAATCCAACAATTAATATGCAAATCTGTAGATTGAGGTCAGAGTTATGAGGGTTGCCAGCGGTGGGAGGCTGTGTGGAACTCATGCATATTTATTTCCTCTATCTCCACCCTTCATTCTCCACCTTTCTTAGCATTTCTCATCCTCTGCTCCTTCATCACACATGGGGCGTTCGCACACGGCTCTCCTTCACTCCTCCTCATGCCCGTCTTTGCTTCCGTCCCTCCTCATCTCATCTTCCACTCCCCCCCCAACTTCCTCTCGCGTCTCCCCGGCAGCATCCTTCTCTGCTCCCATCTGCCTGCGCTGATGGAACGAGGCGTCTACCCTTACTCCAAAAACCGGCGCCAGCACTGAGAAACAGTTTCTTTTCATAAAGACTCCGGATCTGTCCATTGATAGCGTGTTGAAATTCAGTGGTAATGAAACAAACAAACAATAATAATACCAAAATAAAACCCTCAATAGAAGTCTATCCATCTATTTATTGATCTTGTTAGCTTAGTTGCTAATTGGCCACAGACAATTGCTTGCTCATTCACGCTCTCCCTGCTCTATTTTCTTCCTTTTTAACTTCATTGTACTTTTTATTTTGTTCCCCAGTGCTTATATGATCTCAACTCTAGCAAGAACACTGTGGTTTTAACCAGGAAATTAACAGATCCATTATAACCGATGTTGTAGCATTGCCACGATCAATGAGGGTAACTAAATGTAAAAATGTCTAAAAAGTATTTAAAGTGGTTTGAGCTGAAGAATCTTTATATTTGAGAAACTGAAGTGTTGGCAGTGATGCAGGTGCTTATACCTTCAGTTCTATTCAGCTTTATCCATAAAGCCTTTGTTTCAATCAAAACATCTGATCATTTTAAAAGCAACGGTGGCAGGAGAAACTTCCTTTTAGTTGGAAGAAAACCTTGAGCAGGTGGAGAGAAAGTCATCAGCAGTCTAGAAATGTCTTAGCTTACGCTCCAATTTTAGCTTTATTCTCGCTAGTTTGTTGCCACAGGCAACTGTTGCCTCTGATGACGTGACGAAAGGATCCATAACAGAGGTTTGAACGTCCCTGCGGGGCTCATGGAACCCAAAAAGTGGCTACTTCATTTCCACTGGGTGGCCATCTTGCTTGTGAGCCAGGGTTTGTGTTTCTTAAGTGCTACATGTGTAAAACAGCTCAGTAATGAGTTTTAGCGAGCTCATTGAGCAGCTGTTGTGAGTAATTACAGTTCAATCTCAGAGAGGAGAGTTTCTGTGAATATTCACACTTTGATCAATTCAGCCGGCCCGTCATCTCATGCCCTCTCGTTTCAGTCCCCCCCCTTCATTCATCTGTCCCTCCCTCCCTCCCTCCTCTCTTTCTTCTGCCTCTTGCTACTCCTGAAAGGAGCAGGACCAGTCTGCATTTGGACCGAGCAGACATTCTCTTTTCTCCGACTGCTTCTCTCTCTTCATCCTTGCTGTGGGGGTCTCGATGCTGGTTTAAGGTATTATTCTACATTACAACGTTACACAGGGTGATCACAACTTGACACAAATCTAGAGCTAATAGAGCTGCTGAATAAGCTGCTCCCTGCTGCTGCCCTCCGTTTCTTCTCCATGTTTGTCGTTTTCCACCCTCATCGCTACCACATCACTTCCGTTTTCACATGCACAGATGCAAAGAACCAAATAATAGTCCACGTGCACGACGGCATCCGGCTTTTGGAGAGAAATCCAAGTATGGAAATCTACGTTCTCATAATTAGATTACTGCTGATACCTAAAAGAACATATTACATTAGGTGTTTACACAAATAGCCTGATTAAGATCGGATAACGATCGGATTTTTATGGCCATTTAAAAATTCCAAGGCCACAGACTGAAGTTGTTCCACAATAGAAGAAACATGGTGGACACTTGTGCTGACAGATGACTGGAACAAGACATCCAACTGGTATCGGAGCCCCAGTTCTAATCAGGGGAGGCAGGAACAGCATTCAGCTGCAATCACAGACAGTTGCATATATGTGAGCAAAGATGTGAACCGATGTTTGTTTTTTAAGTCAGAAAGGTGACAAACAGACACAACATTTCCCAGAATTATCTGGAACAAACTTTTGTATGGATTGACAGGTCGACGTGGGCTTAAAAGCATTTAACGTGTAAAATTGTTCCGGCTACGCGTGAAACCTTGTGGCTGCTGCTAACGGAAGACTGTAATTTACAGACTGGATGAATAATTGTGCACCGAAGAGTTCAGGTTGCATCAATGACCGCAGGGCCGTCAATCTTCGAATTTTCCGAAGGCAGGAACACACTTCCCACATGGGTGAGGGTACCAAACATCTGTCACTGTTTTGCTTGAAGTCACATCTGCATGCTTCAAACTGGGAACAATACAGCTGAGCTTTCAGAAAATAAACCAGTTTCATAATTACCTCGTGGCTGTTGATGTAAACAGACTTCACAGCTTGGAGTGAGGAGTCGCGGCGCTCCTCTCAGAAGAGCGGGGATACATCAGGTTCTCTTCTGTTGCGGTGCCCTTCGCAGTGCAATCGCATTCTTATTATTCCCATTTTCCATTCTGCAAATGGCACATTTGATGTACAAACGGGAGAATTCTGAGTATGAGAAAAATAATGCTTATAATAATGACAGGCCTAAGGTATATTTTTGTACAAACCCTTGCCTCAATCTTTGGATTTTTGAACAAGGCATTAAATTAATGAATAAATTAACCAAAAAAAGCTCTGTAGAATGCTGTGCAAATGTAAACATACCATGTTTAAGGTTCACACAAGATGATTGATTTGCATCAAAAGTATATATAGTTGTGAAAAGAAGTAGGATTCAAGTTAGTCTTTGGAGAACTTATTTAGCTTCTTAAATGAGCTGGTTATCATTTAAAACAGTTTGACTTCCTCCATGTTTTATTCCAAGAACCCTACAACCACATCACTTTCAAACTAATAAATTGTGCGCGGGCGAACAGATACCCTCAGGTAACAGGTCACCAATGCATGCTAAATCATACCTGAAGCCTCCGTGTAACGTGTGTTGGAGGGTATATAAACAAAGCTGAGCCAATTTCTTCACCTTCCTGCATTTGTTTTCCGAAGGGACTCAAGCTCAAACCTTCTGGTATCACGCTCTCCTCTTGAATTTCCCATCCTGATCGCTCATCACTCCGCATTCGCTCCCCCCTCTGTAGCCCCCTTGTCCTGTCACACCGCCTGCTAATTCAGCAGCTCTCCGGTTGCATTTTTTCTCCATCTGTTCATAAGAAAAGTAATAAAGCCAAAGCTGTTCAACAAGACGAGGAACCGGGCAGGAACACACTGCAGGCTTTAAACTGGATCCAGGTGTAATGCCGAACTACCGCGCCTTTGGGCTTAGCAAACAAACAAGAGAATAAACTGAGGGGTTTTTGTGTCTGCCTTCACTACCTTGACATTATGTGAGTAAACAACCACAGCTGGCAGTTATTCTGTTTTGTGGCTGCAGTCACTTTATGCCCTATTTTTCCCGTGATTAGCTGCACTGAAGTTTTCACAAGACAAAGCTTTATTCCAGCCCTGAGCTTCGAGTACGCGTCACAAAGTGTTTTGTGCATTGTGTTTAATCGGAATATGTCAACACGTTGGCCTTGCTTAGCCATGGTTGTTTGTGCTCTATGGTCCTTGGCTCAACCCTAAATGAAACGGAAATGTGTGTCTCGTTGCTGCAACAACCCACTCGCTGCAGTTCGAAAGGCAGAGAGAGAGAGAAATGTGAAGGAGAAAGCTCAATCCCATCGTTTGTATATGCATGTGGACGCCTTAGCTCGATTAAAATCGGGGTAGAGAACTCTGAATGAAGTCACAATAACAGCCCCAGGTCGCTCAGTTTTGACCTCATGTCCGAGAGCATGTGTACAGCGAGCAGGCCCGCACGATTGACCAGGAAGCAGAAGCGTCCCATCGAGTTGCTTCCAAACAGTCGGCTGTGGGTTGCAACCGGTAGGAACCTAGCCAACCATGGCAAAGTATTTTTGGAACAACCGATGATTTTTTATCGAGAACATAGAAACAGTAACCAAGAACTGACATAGAAAATCTCCCAGGGTATGGGGGGGTTAAATGTCCTCACTTCCCACCAATGTCCTCACTTTGTAGAGTGCAGAATGTGGTACTCGATATGTAACAAATACAAACACACACACACACACACACACACACAAACACAAAATCATTCAATTACACTTAGCTTGCTGTATCGATTGGCATCCTTGTGTGTGTGCTTGCATTAGGCCTGTATAGTGAATATTACAGGTAATTGAATGTTACAGAGTAGATTGACTGTCTGTGGGCGGGGGGGGTGGTGGTGATGGTGGTGGGGGTTGGGGGGTGGCGGGGGTGGGGATGAGTGAACCTTTATAGTGAAGAAACAGAGGTAATCTGTGTAAGTGCTGCTACACTCTGAAACCTTTAAAAGTCTTTTCTGAATAGGCTCTAAGCGAGTGTGTGTGTGTCTGTGTGTGTGGGAAATAGAGGGCGAGAGATTGAGAGATAGAGATGTCTGTTGCTGGGATGCCCTATTAAAGATGTTTTACATCATCACCTAAAGTTGGACTTCATACCGAACGTTTGTGTTCATGTTTTGTATTTTTCAGACTTTAAAAAACATCCACACTCGACAGTGTTTATTCACCAGGGAAACCTTTGCAGTTTTAATCAGGGATTAACTGCTGAAGCACCGGCCGATGTGCCAAAGAAACAGTGACCGCACATATATTTTGTCTGAACCTGCCTTATTTATTAATATGTTTCCCTCCTGGGGGTGGGGTGGGGGTATATAGAAGGGTGTGACTGTGACATGGAGCACCTCTACAACGGCGCCCCTGGCCGTGCTTCAGGCGGCTCATTAATGTGCTATATAATCCAGGGCTGTCCAATGATTAAAATATAGACAACAAATTATTCAGCATTAATCACAGTCAAATCTTTCTTTTTATTGTTGTGGGAATGGAAAGCTAAATGAAAACAAGGGAAGCGTACCGTTAAGATTCAGCCTGGTCCAGGAAAAGAATTAACAATTAACTTGAATATCAGCTGATGGATTCATTCAAAGAAAAGAAATCTGACCTTGTTTGACTAAGTAGATTTAATATTACACCTTGATCAACGCAGGCGTTGAGAGTGATTGTTGGCAATATTCGGAGCCATATTCGGACTGCGTGCGCCTCCCAGAACCAAGATTGCCTTGTTAAATGGAACAACATTACAATTTTTTAAAAATTATTTCATCAGTGTTTTCAAACATACATAATTGAATCTGGTTGAGAATGTGTTCAAAACATCAGAGAGACATTCTGAGGGCTTCACATCACCACTTGATTGAGTAAGGGTTGAAAAATATTGAAATTAGTCATTATACAGACAATTGTAGCAATCACTTTAGTTTCCACAGAGTTCAACTGGTTCACCAAGCTGTGTGTGCATGTGTGTGTGCATGTGTGTGCGTGTGAGTGCACGCGCGTGCGTGTGTGCATCCAGGTCACAGTGTGTCAACAATAGAGAGAGATGAGTTCCACATGAATGGTTCACCACCTCTGCAGCCTGTCTCATCCATCCATCCATCCATCCATCCATCCATCCATCCATCCATCCATCCAGTCTTTCCCTCTCTCTTGAGGATCACACCTCCTCTCTCGGGTCAGCAGCTGCTGCTTATGGATGCAAACATTTAACTAACTGCGCGTGTAAAGTTCCCCCACAAAGTGAAACCAGACAACTCTTAAGGGTCCGGCAGCTTCTGTTAGTGCTTTTATACTGGTACCAGTATCTCCAACAGAGTGGGTCCAGAATATTTACTGCAATTGGGTTCAGCCTGTTGATGCAACATCAATAAATTTAAGGTGATTGATTTAAATTTAAATGGAGATCAAATTGCCTTGTTTTATGCAAGAATTGGGTGAATCCAGGTTGATTATTTTCAAATCTTTTGTCGTTCTGCTTTTCCTCAAAAGATGCTGTTCTCTGCCCCCCCCCTCCCACTTACGCTTCCTCCCTTCTTTCCTCCATTTCCCACCTTTACCACGTCCACCTCTGCACCACTGTTGGTGTATTTGTTTTGTTGTTGCTCTCTCCCCATCCACTAATCTTTAGTTTAAATAGCAAATACACACATGCGTGCGCGCACACACTCGCTCACAACTACACACACAGAGACATGCAAGCAAGCGTGACGCACAAACATGTGCAGTAGAGCAGAAGTAAGTAACATCCAAATACAGATAGGTGCCAACATGAAAACACACTGGAGACACACACACACACACACACACACACGGTGTATACCTTGCATGTACAATGCACCTTTATAGTGTTTTGACCACTTGAGGGTAGTAGAGAGCTTTTACTGAGCTATATTGCAAAAACACGCACGTGCACGCACACACGCAGTGATGCACTCACTCACTGTGACCAATCACAAGCTCTTTATGTGCCCCGGCTACTGTAAAGGTTGATGAAAGACCTCGGCATTGTTTGAGAATGAAATTCGGTCTCTGAGCCGAAACACGACGCGATTGGAGGGGATGCGGATTTGTCATTTAGTTTGGAGCCTCTCTCAAGCCGGGGTGAGGGGACGGGGGTCTTTACAGAGGCCTTGCATAACCAAAACAGGTCAATTTCTGAGAGATTATTTAGCGGCTTCACGGTGGTGCGGTTTGCTTTTCAGTAGCGAGTGGTGGGAGACACGCAGGAGGTTCTGATCTCAGACTTGCGACACCGTGGGTGCACTGCAAGCACACAAAGATGAAAACAAGCGCGCAGCACTTTGGGCCTTGCTGCCACTTGATCCTACAGCAAACACAGCAGAAACCGCGGCGCTTGATTTACTTTAATCTCGCCGGTAACGCGTCTGTGTTGGCAGATTTTCCAGCCTGCTGAAGTAAATCAGGCGCCTCTGAAATGTTCCAAAATAAAGTGACATTTACAGATTCACATCAGTGGAGTGTGTACCCTTGTCTAAGAAACAAATCATAAAAAAAAAAAAACTACCATAATTTCCAGACTATAAGCCGCTACTTTTTTTCTACACTTTAAACACTGCGGCTTATTCTACGGTGCGGCTTATTTATGTTTTTTTTCGTGGCGCACTATCACAACTATTGTGAATCAGTCATTTTTATGAACCCTCATCAACATGGAAAAGCAACATAGAAGAAAAGCATATGATGCGACTTTTAAGTTAAAAGCGATCACTCTGGTGGTTGAAGAAGGAAATTGAGCTGCGTAATCTTGGCATTACGGTAATCAATGGCGAGAAGGTGGAGACGCCCGCCTGAAGAACTGATCCAAAGCAAAAAGACGACAAAAGCTTTTAGACGTAAACATCGCAGGTGGCCCGAGCTTGAAAACATTCTGGAAGAGTTAATATCCAGTCCAAGAAATTGATTTTCTTTCTAAAATTAGATTATGCGTCTTATAATCAGGTGCGCTCTATGGTCCGGAAATTACGGTAAGTATCAACCAATCACAACCTCAAAGTTAAAGCACTCATGCAAAACTTTAGATGAGAATCTTCTAGATGATGTCCTTAAGCTTAAACTGAATTTTTTCTTTCCATTTATCCCCTGAACGGCACCTAATTTGTAATTCTACAGCAGCCACACACGGTGCAGCAGATTTTATGATTCATCACGCCTGCAATCTTTTAGTATACGATCAGAAAATACATCAGAGCGATTCCTGTTTTAATAATGGCCTCGCTTGGACGATAAAACAAACAGGACACACGGCAGCGCTGCATACAGAATCAATGTAAATTCCAGCAGGCCAGCAGGGACCCGCTACAGCGGCAGGAATGAGAAACTGTAATGACTGCGGGGTAACACACACTTACAGCCTGCCATTCTGCTGAGATTTTACTCTCTAAAGCTCATGGAGGAATTTCATTAGGTAGAGATTATGGGATAACTTCGGAAAGTGCATGGGCAGGTGACAGTTGTATACAAGCACACAAATGTCACCAGATGTGTGCATCTAGTGAATGCATCTTTTTTAATGTTATCAATGCTTATTGAATATTCTGCTGTGTGGGTGGACTCATTGACAAGGTTCTCTTCTCCTCCCCTCTTCCTTCTCCTCTTCTCTTCCTTCTCTCCTCTTTTCCCCTCTCCTCTCCCCTCCTGCTTCTCCTCTCCTCTATCCCCCCTCCTCTCCTCTTTCCCTTCCTCCTCCCCCCTCTCCTCCTCTAGGTTTTCAAACAAACAAACAAGCAAAACAAACAATATAAATAAATAAATGACTTGAAAGTTCATGGTGGGAAAACCCCCTCAAATCTAGGACCATGCAGGCTGGATCCTCAGACATGGTGCATGGTTGTCCCTGAAGAACACTGTCTGCATATCGATCGGAATATGAAAGCTGGAAAGAGCAAAACTCCAGATGATCGACTCAAATCCAACAATCACATAGATTCTAATCTAGTCAGTGCTCTGGTTACAGTTTCCTTAATTAAACCAGAGAACGACGTCACTTTGGTCTGGAAATACACCGACGAGCCCCCTCCAATAAAGAACATTTTAAAAGTTGCCCCTCAGCCCACATTTACATCAATCTAAAGCGCCCAAGGCTCCAAACTCATTTAAGTGCTGCGAAAGTTATTCCATCGAAGCAGAAAGACATAAAACAGCCGAGTAAACACAACTTCGAATCTCTCTCTTACTGCATGACTGTCAGTCGCTCTTCATCATCATAACTGCTTACAAATTCAACCATTTTTTTCTCGCCTCCCTGTGGCAATGTGCAACTTGCGAGTGATTAGTTCATTTACAACTAATCTCTTTTGCAAATGGCATCATTAAGAGTATTGTGAGTTATATCGTGTTATCTGGGCTTTGCCAAATGCCAAGATGTGGCGGATTGCTTCTGGGCCTGGACATTAAGTGGCCAAAGAAGCAATGATTCGTTTGGTCTCAGTGGATCCGTTCATGTGTTGAGGGTGAAGTAAATAAAGTTCAATTTCAAGAACTTCTGGAAAAATAATAATAAAAAAATGGTGAAATGTGGGATTGGGTCTTTTCTAATGTCCAGAAAAGTTTAAAAAAAAGAAGTTCAATTGCTACAAAAATCGATATTTTTTTTCTTGCGGTCAGTTTAAAATGTGATGTGTCAGAGGAAAGACCTTTTGTGTCCATCCACCAATCACAAAGCTAATGTTCCATGTACTGGCAATCGGGATCCAATCAGAGACCCAATCAGTCAGTCACTGGGTTGTAACACTGAAGAGGGAAAGAAGCACACACACACACACACACACGCACACACACACACGCAGCAGAGTTTAGTAACTCGACAGCAGCATTACTTGAATTCATCATCCGAAACATCAGTTACATGTCGCGTCCCAAATGTGTGATCCAGACATTAACAGACGTCGAAGCTCAAGTTTGTTTTTGTTGAGTCAATATTAGAGATTTATCTTTGTGCTGTGGCGCTCCAGTGCAGAGCAGAATCATTTCTATAAATTATGGTGGTTTCCATATTTTAGACCATGCTGATGGGGCTGACACATCCGTAATGAGATAAGGAATGAATTAACTTGATTTATTTTGTAGTAGTTTGCAGAGGAGCATCGAGGAAAGCCCTGCGTGTAGCCAGAGCTAGGCTAGTTTATATTTTGTGGAGCGTGGTAAAGCCAAGGAAAAGCTCATCTTTTCATGTAGATCTATATTAGAAGGTATGCTAGCAGGCTCTTTGATTGCATCCAGAAAATACAAAGGTCTTCTTCAGTAAGAGACGTTTTTCTCAGAAAATAAAAACCTTAATATAAGACCTTGAAAATGTGCCGTATTTATAATAAAAGACCAGGAGAAAAGTCTCTGAGCATAAATGGGAGTGCTTTAAATAAGAGAGGTGAGTGAGTGGGTGGGTGAGTGAAAATATGTAATGCAGTTTTGGATGATTTGATGTGTGTGAGTGTGTTCTGATCCCATCTAAGTACATTGTCTGTGCATTTATGTTTTTTGTGAATTGGGGCCACTGATTTTGACGACTTCACAAAGTCCTCCAAAATGTAGTTTTCCAGAGCTTTGCTGATGTCATTCTAGTTTTCTACTGGGTTCGACACTGATTGTCACTCATAATTCTGGTGGTTCAATCATAAAAACTTCACTGTCTGAGTTTCTTGAAGAGGCTTTAAGATTCCCTGATGAAGAATTGATGAAGCCTCTTGGATGAGGGGTGAAACATTTTCAAGAAACTCAAACAGTCCAACCACCAGGATTACCAAGACCTGGATGACTGAGAACCTTCACAGACATCATCACTCATGGAACAATTGTCACTCTTGCATTAGATTTTTCTTCTAATGTGGCGTAAAGTGTTGTTGACTTGGACCTAAACGTCCCTGGCTCATTTTTCTGTCTATGAATTAAAATTTCCTTCTTTATTAAAGCAAATTTGGAATAGAATTCTACATAAAGGGTGTTGTGCTAAGTCACCACCAAGTCCACTGGTGACCCCCAAATCAGTCCATGATGCCTTTTGAACAAAATATATTTTTTCTTCTATTTTTCTTCAGAGCCTAATAAAGTTTTAGCCTAAAGTGCTCAAAGTGAAATGCACACATCTGGAGACAGAGGAGCTAGAAGATAAGATACCGTCTAACTGCGCAGGCTTGCAGACTGATACCCCCAATTGGATCGCCACACAGCAATCCCTGCAATCTCACACCTGAGCGAAGCAGACAGAAGTGCAGTAAAGGTACGCTTGTAAATGGAAATAGAAGACCATTTGTGGCTTGTCACTTTGCCGGCATATAACATATACATGTCTGAATAAATGCTCGAGCTGAAGCGCTGATTTGACAGCTGCTAGCGCACTCCTTTTCTTCCAAAGAAATCTAATATATCACAGTCTGACACACACTCCGAACGTAATCACAGAAACTGAAAAGGATATTTTCAATACACCGGAATGAGTCACTAAACACGTTTCTATGAGATCCTCAGGACATTTATATCTTACTTTCTTTTAGCGCAGCTCATCAGATATTGATTTCTCATTGACATTCACAAGGTTCACCTGTCTGCAGCAGGGTATAATGTTCTTGGCCTTGAGTTCTGACTTACATCACATGAGCTGGAGAGAGGGTGGGTGAGGAGATCGTTTCTGTGATCGTTTTGGACTAAATCCTTTCCCGTTTCCTCTTTTACCCTCCCTTCTCCATCTCCTCATCACTCAAACAGGCGCTAGCAGGAACCACTTGGCCATATCAAGTTCCATTTCCCTCGCAGGCCCAAGTAGGAGCCCTCGAAACTTTTTGGATGCACACTTAATGACAATTTCCTCACTGGCGCATCTCCACTTTCTTGAAATGCAGATCTGCAGTGTGTCTCAAAGAGAAACGACGCTTCCCGCTGTGCCTGGTAATTACGCTCTTGTGACTTGGCAGGAGCACGAGTGCTGAATGGCAACTGCTTCATTTAAACTGCAGCCTGTGTGAATTCAGGAGCTCTTTGTGTGTTTAAGTCAGCATGGCGACCCGAGCAGGTGAAGGTTCTGTCCTCTGGTGTTAGCTTCACCAACCTGTCTCCACATAAACATATTTGCTGCCCACTGGTTGTTTTTCTGGCATTTAACAAGATGGCATTTTCAAGTAAAACTCTTTAAATAACAAAGAAGATTTCCTCAAAAGGGGTCTTCGACAACCAAATGCTAACATTTAGAAGTTCGCAAAAGGAAAAGTTGCCTTTTTGTCCATTTTTTTTTTAACGGAAGATAGTTATAATGAAATCATCTACAAGTGCAAGAGAAATAATGACTTAATTAGTTCTCACTGTATGTAGATTATATTATATTTATATGTGCCTGATGAGTGAGTGGCCAGTGACAGTAAGTTTCAGTGGGTTGGAAGTAGGGATGCGCTTGAGGTTGGATGAAGTTGTGGATTACGTGATCAGTGGATGCACTCATATTTAAGCTCAACGCCCATACTCCCTCCTGGCTTCAGGTGTTGTCATGCTTGCCAGTATGCTAATGCATTCCTGCTTCAACCCACTTCATGTTATCTTCTCTCTACCAGGTCAGAGAGAGATGTGAGGCTGGAAAAGAATTCTTAACATTTCCACCAATTTTCCATCAATCAATGATCTGATACTGTGAATTATTTATGTATTTTTGTGTCGATGATCATTAATTGGCACACCAGAACAACCACAATTGTTTCTTCTATGTCGCGACTGAAAATCTGGGGTTACTCAAAAACCACTACATCCAGAACTTGCAAATACAAACATTCTGAGTCCAACTGAAACAAGCGCAAATAGAAGTAGTAGGATGTCCAATCTAAAGGATCAATAACAGCAGCCGACCTCAGGTGATTACCAGGATTACCCTGGTTTATACAACATCAAATCACAAATGTAAACCTTTTAAACAAAATCACTCCAACATGACCAAACTG
Organism: Takifugu rubripes; assembly: GCF_901000725.2. Lineage (NCBI taxonomy): Eukaryota > Metazoa > Chordata > Actinopteri > Tetraodontiformes > Tetraodontidae > Takifugu > Takifugu rubripes. Next base: position 14,955,063 of record NC_042305.1, on the reverse strand, counting down.
GCATTTCAGATCTGGACCATTCCATTTAATCCATGAATGGCTTTTGTTCAGTGGGCGCATAAGGTGTCATTTCATTGAGGACAGCAGCCATTGTTGTCTTTGACTTTGATGTCTTCAGTGTGTGTGTGAGCAACCTGATCTCGAAGCTTCATGTCAACAGGTTTAAGAATTAAGGTTGCAAGGTCGGGATTTTAAAAACACAAAGCTTTCTTCCTCCCAGAGAGACTTTGACGGGGATGTTTACTTTGACGCAGAAATCAAACCTCAGACTTGCCTGTCTGTAAGCTAGGTTATGTCAGCAGTCGGCACAAATCTCTGCGAGTCATTTGTGAATTAATAGCACGTTTGTTTGCAGCCTCTTGTGCTTCTAAACTGGCTGCATTGCAGGGATTGTTAATCAAACAATTAAAAGTGTATAAAAGTTTCACAATATAACCAACAAGCACACCTCCATCTTTGTTTTCATGCACGGACAGCTCTGGCTGTGCCTCTTTTGCAGCCCAGTGTAAAAAAAAAAAAAAAAACCCTGAAAAACCCCCTCCATCTGTAGTGCAAGTGATAGTTTTTCGGTTCCACTTTTTGCACTTTTTGTTACTTCATCGCTGCGCATTTGGGATCCGGAGAACAAACAGAGAAGAAAAATGAGAAACCAGTAACCTGTAACAGAGAATTCCACGAGGCGAATGGGTAAAACACAAAAGAGAGAATGCAAATGAATGAAAATGTTAAAAAAAAAAACAGAAATCAAATTTGCATAAAATAAATTAATCTCAGTGGCCCGAGAGTGAAATGAGGAAAAACACCAAGGAGAGGTTTTCTTATCTTTAAGACTCTCTTTCACAGACACACATTTCTTGACCTTCCCTTGTGTGACAGGTATAACTGCTGTTAGCGTGCTCCGCTCCACCTCACGTGCACCTGATGGAAGGAGGCCTCTTCAGCACTGTTACCTGCAGAGAGCCTCACCCTCTCAGGTACGAGTGGCTGAGAGTCTCCTGCGCACTTCAGATGGCTGAAATGACGCATTGGCGGGTACGAGGACTGGAAAAGGCGATCGGAAGGGCGCAGTGTTTCACTGCTCATTATATGTGTAATGTGAGGCTTCCTTGGTGGTTGATGGATCACTCTTTCTAAAATAAGACAGCAGGATGGAGATGGAGTTCTTTTAACAGAGCTTTCCTTCCCAGCAGACTGACCAATTACAAGGCAGGATTGAACAGGATTCCAACAGGCCGACACCAACGTAATGCAGCTGTGTCTAAGAGCCCCTATATTAATATGTAAATATGTGAATCTGTAAATCTCAACCCTCCATCTGTCAAACTGATGCTAAATGGTGCAGATGATCTGTTGGGATGGCAGCAAAGCTCCATTCTAGACCAGTGAAATGAAAACAATGTGTAAAATGTGCAACTGCTTTGTTTGCACGGCTCAACACAAATGGATTTTACTGAGGAGTGCGAGGGTAAACTGGATTGTTTAGAGTTGAAAGTGAAAGAAAATTGTACTGAAGAGACTGGTTATTAATTCAGGATCTCCATATTGTTTTGGAACTTGAAGTATATTCCATTATGATCTATAAACTCACAGCCTGCTGATGCCGTAAGTTCCATTTTCTAACTTTCCCACTTTACTGTGAAAGTCGTGCCGTCCATTTGTGCCGTCTCGTCAATTGTGTTCATTTGTTGGTGCTGTTCACTAAAGCTGTCAGAAAGAAGAATTCCACTACCTTTCACTCTTACTGTGTTCAGACAGTTCCGAAAAATTCCACAGGTTATGTTTTTCCCCCTCACATTCCAATTTACTGCACCAACCACAAGAAAACCCTCTCTGCTGTAATCTGATAAACACTTCAGAGTGAACGAAAATGTCTGTTGAAAACTATAAACTGTCAGAGAATCTTCCAGGGCAGCAAGCACAGCATTTCCTTAACATTTTAATTAGACCATAAATTAACTTGCTAAGAAGTCCAGTGTTCCTTATCCGGTTATAAAAGAATGAAGATTGGAAGAAAAGAGGGGAAATAATGTAGAGTGCGCTGAAATAAACAGCAGATTAATCTGTAATCTTGCAGGTCTGGCGACAAGTCGAGCAAGTTTTAACGAATTAACTTTTTTAATTGGCCCGTGTTTTGACAACCCCAGATCCGATCATTTTTACCCTTTTCCTCTTGGTGCATTCACGGCCCTGTGAAGGTCTGAATTAGAATCTGTTTCCCGTTTTAATTAGTGCTGTTTCTCTTAATTTGTGGGTCTTTTGACAAAGTCGGGAAAGAGACGGGCCGAGACGGAGATGGAAGCCGATGATTTGGTCCTGCCCTCCGCTTCCTCTTCCGCCTCGCCTCACGTTTGTTTCCATGAGTCATCATCATGTGAATGTGCCAGATTCTAATCAGCTGCCGGCAACTGCTGCTGGCGTCTGCTCCAACGGGCGCCAAAGACAATCAAGGTTGAAAAGTGGCAGCTTCAACGACAACCAGAGCAACAATGGAATCTGCTGTTTTAAATGTGGTTTCAAAGGAAGGATGGCCCATTCCAAACGTTCCCTACTCAGATGATGAAAGCATCTATTCGGTGCTGCGCCGGATCCAAAACTGTAGTTTGTTTTAGGAGAGCTAGTGGCTACAATACCAGTGTCACTTTTTACGATGGAGTAAAGGAATATAAAAAAGGTAATCGTGTCATTGTCTGGGACAATCCTGGTGCCTGATTCACTTCCTCTCTTAGATTCCCTTCTTCTCCTTGGTTCCATTCCTCTCTTTGGTTCACTTTGGTTTTATTCTGTAAGTGAGCCTCACCAGGGTTCACTTACTAATCAGGAAGCTAATCAGGACCCTCATTTTCCGAGTTGGCTTGTTGTTGAGTTCACACCTGCCCAAATGAAGTGGACTAGCCCAAGAAACAAACTCCAGTCCTTTTAAAGTGGTTGAAAGACCTCAGGCGTAAAAATGCTGACAGCATCCCAGCAGCACTAATGGATGATGACGATGTGGAATAACTTGTGATTTTCACATCTTATAGTTGTAGTTTTCTCATGTGTTGCGTCTTATCCCAGTTTAATATTATATTGAGAATTTTTTACAGAGTTTTACATGTCTTATCAGGTCACGCAACTTGTTCACACAAAGCTTGCTAAAATCTCTGATTGTAGCATAATGTCACACTGAACCTCTCAACATTCCATCCTTACGTAACTCTCCACAGGTACAAACTGGGTTCACTCTTACTGCTGGATCAGCAGTCAGCGTAAAAAGCTGCCAACGTTTTTATTGCACTTTACCTTTTTTCCCCCTTTTTGCAGATGATGAACAGGTCTTATCGCACAGCCTCTAAAGTCCATTCCAATTCATTATCCAACGCGCAGGAAAACCTTCAATGAACAGGAAGCGGCGCTCGTTCAGAATGAGACCGGCACGATAACTGGAACAGTTTAATTGAGGAGATGCCATCTTGTTAATTTAATTAGCAGCAACAGAATACAATGTCACTGACAAGTCGCCGAGTGACATTGAGAGAGTGGAATGAAGAGGTGATGCCGATAAAGGGCCACACGGACCACACGGAGAAGGGAAGGCTGAAGAGCTCGGGAGAGAAACGGACAAAGAGGAGCTTGAGTGAGAGTGAGGCCCCTTTGAGGGGGAAGCTTAAAAATGAAACGAAAGGCAACGCATGGAAGGAGAGATGAAAGGAGGGACGGTGAAAGGATGCGCTCGGCATTGATTTTACCTATATAAAAAGATCATGTCAGAGCAATTTCAAGGAGAACGTGTTTACTGTTACACAGACACACACACACACGGAAGATGCTCAGGGATGATTACAGTTGCAGCTAAGTGAACTGTATCCTATTTCTATGTGTATGTGTGTGTGTATTGAGGGTGGAAACCTCAAAACACCAGCTTCTATTTGGAGCATCTTTTCTTTTCTATCAACAACCCTCCCTGAAAGGATCTCAGTGGTTTCATTATGATTGTTAGATTTGATTGATACAGAAACTCGTGACAGTATAGAAACTAAGAAAAATACCCCTTTCGGTCAAAGGAAAGATTTTGCGTTATTTATGTCAAATTATTCCCCTACGGCATTTCAAACTTTCCTATTTTTGCTGAACCATCACACTTGTTTTATCTTATAGCACATTTCCCCCCCAGAACAATCCAGAATTCAGCTGCAATCCATTATTATTAAGCTGTTATGTTGCCGTTAGTGCTATTTATACTGTGTGGGGGAGAAATTACGGTGCATTTAAAGGGGAGTAGCAAATTGCTAAGTGAGAAGATCAGTCACATCCGTCAACTGTGACTTGAGGGCAAAAGAACTTCTGCGAGAGCAGCAATTGATTAACATCAGTTAAAAGATTTTTGGGATCGTTTCTTATTTATTATGTTGTGTCAATGTGTAGTTAAAATGTTAATGGCGAGACATTTTTTAGTCTGGTATTGACAAAGGATTAGCTGCGGCAGTAATTAAAACCTAACAAAACGGCCCCTTTTGTTGAACTGCTGTGAACAAAAACAGTTCCACAAGATCTTTGTTCCTTTGCTCTGGAGTGACTTGTCGGATTGTGTTGAGTTCACAAAAGAAAAAAATGTGCTCACCTTGTTCAAAGGAGGTGAAGGCAGAGACTTCTTTTGGGCAGAAAAATTCTAAAATGTAAAATCTATCATTATAAATTACTTGTAGGTTAAGAGTTCAGCACGGACGATTCCAAAAGTTGCCCTCTTCATCATTTCCCCTTACAAAAGCTCCACACACTCACACACAGGTGCACCGCTCTGTTTGTGAGGACTTTCATGGACATCACAACTGTGAGAAGAATTATTGTTGTTATTACTATTATCGTTTCAATGCTATAGTAAGTATAGTAAGTAGATTTAGAATGTTTAATCAAAAAGAATGTATGAGTGTTTGACTCAAGTATTGTAGCTGTTATGTTCCCAGCACTGGGAGGTACCATGTTCAAGGACACGAGGAAGTCGTAGAGATAGGAGGAGAAGGAATCATGAAGTTGTTTTGATACCAATGTTGTGTGAACCAAATAAAAGAGGAGAGCGAGCAGCAGACGGGCGGAGTTGAGAGAGGAAGCTTGAACTGCTCGTCAGCTCTCCCTTGCAAGGCCACCTGTTGTCTGTGTGGTTGATCTGAGTCTAGTAAACGAACAGCGCGGGTGACCAAACATCACCCTCACAAAAATTGGTCCTTCGAGCCGGATCCCAAGACCTGGAGAGGAGCGCCGTGGGACGACCGAACGCCGAAGTCTGTGCACAGCCGGAGTCAAAAGGACGTCCGAAGTGAAAGACCTTTCATCACGAGTTGACGGAAGGCCGGTCTTCGTCCCTCCCAGGGCGACCATCTCCAGTGACGGGAGGAAGGCACTAAAACAACTCAGAGAGAAACCATAGCGACAACGGAGTGAGTATAAGACACGAAAAGCGCTACACAGAAAATACCGCGGTATTGCCTGCCTGGTCATCGGGAGAGAAGCAGAGGCAAGATACACCCGCCTCCTCGGAGGTAGAAGCCTGGTGTATACTCTCCTGATCGAGAACGATTGACTATAAGGCCACGGCAGGGGGGCTGAACTAGATATCCTGTATGGATTGAGGGTTGTTCAGTCGGGAGATCAGGCGTCTCCACTCAAGTACATAAAAACTGATAAATAAAGTGCAAACATGGGCAACCAACATTCCACAAAAGGTGCTGAATTCGAAATCCCAGCATCATGTAAACACATGGAAGACAAATATCCAGGTTCATGCTCATATGTTCAGCTGTGGATGACTAAGTTCGATTGGGATGGTAACTTAGACAGGCCAGGCAATATTATAAAATTAAAAGAAGTTACCATACTGAAACCCAGCAAGTCCTCATGTGCGTTAATGGCAAGAAATGGGGCACTGTTAGAGGAGATTGGGTCCCAGTGGATCCAGCCACTCAACAACCATGGCAGCCTAACAGCCAAGAACTAAATGACAGACTTGACAGACTGTACGAGCGCATGCGAACTACTTTTACCAGACGAGCTGACTACAGCGCCATTACGGCCACGAGACAAAAGACTGACGAAAGTTTTGAAGACTATAGCATGAGAATGAAAGATGTGTTCCGAAAAAATAGTGGAATTCCGTATGCGGAAGAACCAGAAGGTCCCTACCAACAGCAATTAAAGCAAGCTATACATGGGGGATCAAAATCAGAGATAAAAACCATGGGTAGAGAGACAATTAGTTGATTTCGGAACTAGTAACCTAAACCGCTATGAACAACATGCTATGCATGCTGAAAGACAATGCCAAAAAAGTAAGAACCAATCAACAGGCATGTTTTTCAATGCCAACCCTCTCCCAAGCCGAGGCCGCGGACGTGGGCGAGGCCGAGGTGGAAGGGGAGGAGGAGGCAATTCCCGTGAAAAAGATCAGTGTCATTATTGTAAAAATTATGGACACTGGGAACGTGATTGCAGAAAGAAACAACGTGACCAGGGATACAATAGAGGACAGCAGCAAGGTTCTAATCCACCTCAACAATGACTAGAACCGGAAAAAGATGTCACAAAAATTAAAACAAATCAGGGCACAAAATTTGACCAATTTGAAAAAGATGACTTAGAAGATGTTTTAGACTTAGAAACCATCTTCCTGTTTGCTGAAGGCAAACCAGAAGTACAACTGACCGTGTTAGGTAATTCTTTAACATTCTTAGTAGACACGGGTGCAGGTAAATCAGTAATTAGAGATCCAATAGCCCTGGCACCAACTTCTACACAGATTTTTGTGAGATCAGCAAATGGTCTCATAACTAAAGAAAGAATGTCAGTTCCTGTAGATGTTTGTGACCCTGTAAGTGGAATCACACTTAAAGCCCCTTTCGTGATCTCCACCACATGTCCCGTAAATCTGTTAGGAAGAGATCTTATCTCTCAGCTTTAGTTGATGATTCGTACCACAGCCGAAGGAGTGTGGTCTGTAGATAGAATGGTTAATCTGTGGGTAAGAGAAGCAGATGATGTCATTCTTAGGACTAGTGAATTTTTGCAGATCATGGATCTTAGATTATGCGAAAATAACTGCCCCTTTACAAGCATTGATGTATGATAATCCCTTAGCAATGACTGATGTGTTAACTTGGACCCCTGAAGCTGAAGAAGCATTTACACACACAAAGCAGGCCCTTGTAGGTGCTGGAGTGTTAAAGCTGCCAGACTATCAGAAGCCTTTTGAGCAGGTCGTAGATTGCAAAAGTAATTTTATGACTTCAGTTTTGTTGCAAAAACACGGAGATAAGAGGCAGCCAGTGGCCTATTACTCCCACAAGCTAGATTCCGTAGCTTGTGCACTCCCACCATGCGTTAAAGCAGTGGTGGCAGCATCTGAGGCAGTAAAAGCCTCCGCAGGAGTGGTGCTATATCATGAGCTAACTTTGCTAGTTCCACATGCAGTGTCAATACTGCTGCTACAAAGTAAGATAGCATTCCTGTCGCCCGCACGTCATCTTTCCTGCATGGCAGTGTTGCTGTCTCAGCCGAATCTGACGATTCGACGCTGTACGACCTTAAACCCAGCGACGCTGCTACCCACCGCAGAAGAGGGACACCAGCACAACTGCTTGGATGAGGTCTCCACCAAGGTCCTGCCGCGACCAGATCTCAGTGATGTCGCGTTGACTACAGGACAGACACTCTTTGTGGATGGATCATCGAGAAAGGATGTCTGGGGACGCACTAGAACTGCCTATGCAGTAGTTACAGCAACTGAGGTGGTGGAGGCGAAATCACTTCCCTCCTCCTATTCTGCTCAAGCTGCAGAACTCGTCGCACTCACACGTGCCTGTGAACTAAGCAAAGGACAAGATGTTACCATTTACACAGATAGTCAATATGTTTTTTCCACGCTGTTTGTGTTTGCTCAACAATGGAATTTAAGAGGGATGAAAACGTCGACGGCAAACCGGTCATGCATGCAGAACTGTTAAAAAAGTTATTGGCAGCAGTACAGCAGCCACGTAAAATAGCTGTATGTAAATGCACTGCACACACTAAGAACACAGACGCAGTCTCACAAGGCAATGCCTTTGCTGACAGAGCCGCAAAGGCTACAGCAAATAACAACACACTTCTTGATAATGAGGAATCATTTACCTTAGAACCTGCAGATAATGATATTCTAAAAGAAATGCAACAAAGTGCTCCAGAAAAAGAAAAGGCCACGTGGAAGAAGCGAGGAGCCAAACTGGATGATAAAGGACTATTAACCATAGGAAACAAACCAATCCTTCCCCGGAATATGCATAAATGGGCAGCATTAGTGAGCCATGGGCCATGCCATGTCTCAACAGGAGGGATGGTACAGATGGTTAATGAACATTATTATACTATAGGATTTCATACATACTCAAAAAATTTTTGTTCACAATGTGCTATTTGTGTAAAACACAGCCCACAGGGAGCCCTTAAGGCCCCTGCAGGCACTACACCGTTACCAAATCATCCATTTCACACAGTTTTTCTAGATTTTATTCAGCTAACACCATGTGAAGGTAAACAATATTGTCTAGTAGTGTTAGATGGATTTACTAGGTGGGTAGAAATTTTCCCCACAGCAAAAGCAGATGCACTGACAGTAGCAAAAGTTTTATGTAGAGATCATTCCCAGGTTTGGCATCCCGAAGGTCATCTGGAGCGACAATGGAAGCCATTTTGTAAATGAGATAGTGAAAACTGTAGGAGTAACTTTGGACATTGATTTGAAGAATCACTGCGCATACCACCCTCAGAGTGCAGGGTTGGTTGAAAGAGTCAACGGTACTATTAAGAACAGACTGAAGAAATGTATGGACGAGACAGGAAAGAACTGGATGTTTTGTCTCGACCTGGTGAAATTATGGATGCACATAACACCACACAAGAAAACAGGCATCACACCCTTTGAAGCATTATATGGGCGGCCTTATTGCCTGCCATACTTTGCAACAACAAATGAGCTAAAACATGTTGAAGAAACAATAGCAGATTATCTGAAAAAAGTGTTACTTAACCGATGTGTGAATACAGTAAATGTTCTGCCTAGTCCTGTGTCTTCCACAGATTCCACCCCCCAGGAACCCATTCAACCGGGCGACTACGTGTGGGTGAAGAAGTTTGTGCGGAAGAGGTGGAACACGCCTAGATGGGAAGGTCCTTATCAAGTACAGCTGACCACAAAGACTGCAGTTCGAGTGGACGGAAAACTGTCGTGGATACACCTTTCCCATTGTAAGAAACAGAAGATTCTTCCAGGTGAAGGCGAGGGAGCAGTGGCGGACTCTCCGTAAACGGCTGACGGCCTGTATAGGTCCAGCAACGGCTGAACCCCGTCGGAACCTGTGAAGAGGATCTAAAAGGAAATGAAGTTGTTCTTCCTAATTGTGGTGAGTGCTGTGACGGCAGGACTTGTGAGTTTTGGTCTTTGGAACTTCCGACAGGAGGGAGGTAATCAGGGACAGAAAGATGCTCTGAGACAGGATGAGAGCTACGCGCGCGCTAAACGCACCGCAGTTAGCCATTTAGAACATTCATGGTTAGAACAAAATCCAGAGTCCTCACACACTTACAGTTTGAATACATGGTGGCGCTATGCTACTTTCACAGCTTGGACACAGAATCATTCAACACAGAGGTGTCCAGAAGGTTATAACTGTACATGTAACTATCCCGCTTTCGCGCCAGGAGACAAAGGCACGCAATTAGTGGATAAGGGATGGTGGTTATGTGGACACAATGCGTATGCAGACCTACCAGCAAACTGGTCAGGAGTGTGTGCTCCAGTACATCTCAAGGATCACACAGTCATAATTTATGCTGCTAATGCTAGCTCTGCACCACAGTTGCGTTCCAGGAGAGATTTGAATGACGAGTTCAAACCACATGACTCAGTGTGGGGCACAGATGTACCACGAGAGTTTAAGCATTGGCCAACCGGAAATAAAGTGATCATGACTCTCTTTCCGTGGCTAGGAATAGGAAAGAACATATTGAGATTGGAAACAGTTGATTACAGGTTGAAAGTATTTACTAATTTGACAAAAGTTGCTCTCACAGGAGTCAAGGAAGAAATGACAGCGCTAAGACTGATGACCATGCAGAATAGGATGGCCTTAGATCTCATAACGGCCCCCCAGGGAGGAGTGTGTGCAATGGTAGGAGATTACTGTTGTACGTTCATCCCAGAGAATGATGCGGACGGTCACCTGATAGATAGCGCATTGAAAAATTTAACTAAACTACAGAGAGCTATGATTGATGATGGTAGTCCCCCACCAGACTGGCTTACAGGGATGTTGTCAAGGTGGAGGGAACTGTTGTTCAAGATAGGAATGATGATAGGGATAGTGCTGCTAGTATTAGCCATACTAGCTTGCTGTGTAGTACCTCTTGTTCGGGGTTGCATTGGCCGGCTCGTGGGATCAGCTGTTACTAGTACTTTGCTGCAGGTGGAAGAACAATCTCTACTGGACAACGATGAAGAGGAATCAGAAGAAGAATGGACAAATGTGATGCAAGATGTAAATGAAATGTTTAAGATGTCTTAAGCTGTACACATGTTGAACTCTGAGTGTAAGAAATGTGTTTCTAGGAAAATGACGTAATGCATTTAAATTTCATGAAATGAAATGATGTAATACTGACAATGAGAATCTAGACGCATTTAACGATAAACAGGAGGGAAATGTGAGAAGAATTATTGTTGTTATTACTATTATCGTTTCAATGCTATAGTAAGTATAGTAAGTAGATTTAGAATGTTTAATCAAAAAGAATGTATGAGTGTTTGACTCAAGTATTGTAGCTGTTATGTTCCCAGCACTGGGAGGTACCATGTTCAAGGACACGAGGAAGTCGTAGAGATAGGAGGAGAAGGAATCATGAAGTTGTTTTGATACCAATGTTGTGTGAACCAAATAAAAGAGGAGAGCGAGCAGCAGACGGGCGGAGTTGAGAGAGGAAGCTTGAACTGCTCGTCAGCTCTCCCTTGCAAGGCCACCTGTTGTCTGTGTGGTTGATCTGAGTCTAGTAAACGAACAGCGCGGGTGACCAAACATCACCCTCACACAACTAACACCCCAACCCTAATTTCCAACCTCAAACTTAAAACTGAGTCCTGACCCTCAAACAAGCCTTTGAAGTTGTGAGGACCAGCCAAAATGTCCTCACTTTGCTAGTAGAATGAGTATTTCGATACTTAATATGTAGCAAGCACAAGACCACACACACACACACACACACACACACACACACACACACACACACGGCAGATGTTTATTTCTCTGTCTTTAGGCTGATAACTGATTGAAACCATACATTTGAATACGACTTTGACCTTGACACGAAGTAATCAATTCTACTGTCCAGGTTCACCTCATCATTGAACTTTTTATGGGAACAGGTCATAATTCAAGACTTTTTTCACAGTGAAATTAATTTCAGTGCTCGTTGTTTATAGATTTTCCTTAATCATAAATTAAAATAAACTCAATTTGGTCACAATTGAGGTACCCGGCTTCGACGTACTCTGGTTAGCTTTTACACATCCTCTTCCATTCCTCTCCTTCCCTTCCCATTTCCTCATTGCCTTCATCCCCAAGTCCCTTCCTTTTTGAAAAACCTACTCTTGCCATTATCTTATCATTCAGTGTTTCTCTTCCATCTTGTACAACCTGTCTGTCCCTCATTCTTTCCTGTCCCTGCACTTCCCTTTTGTCCCTGTCACAAGACAGCTTCCATAACAGAATGCAGCTGCATAACAGCAGCCATTATGCAAATGCCTCTTTTATTCCATGCATCAAAAAAGCCACTTTCTTTGTCAGGGTCAGAACACATTGTAGTGCTGAAAATGCACAAGAAATATGTGGGAGACCGGTAGATATAGTGCACATTTAAATTCTAACTACATTACTGTGAATGTGGCATTTTGACACCATAGTGATTTTTGTTTCTGTCACTTCAGTGAGCAATAATCCTAAACCCCTATGGCATATAGATACAACATATAGATGCTTTTAAAGCTGTTTATTACATGGGGGAAATTTTTAATTTTATTGGAAAATTCGACTTTTTTTGTGTGTTAAATTCTCCTGGTCTGTGATGTTTTTTCCATTGCTGGTAGATAAAGTGATCTTGAGCACTTAGTAATCAGATCCTTCACAAAAAAAGGGACAGGGTGAAGGTCAGTCGAGTGAGAGGGCGAGAAAAATGTGTGTGTGTGTGTGTGTGTGTGTCTGTGTCTATGTGTGTGTGTGTGTGGGGGGGGTCGTGTCACAGTAATATAAGAGAAAGCAGAAAATTGTGAGAAAGAGAAAATCCCTTTATTCTCTCTTGTGAGGATGGCGTGCAGATTGCCTCTCAATCACTCCAGATTGTGTGTCTCCTCTTCACATCCTCTTCACCTTCTTCTGAAACCCCCCTCCCTCTGTCTCTCCTCTTCCTTCCAGCTTTCCTTTTCCACTATCTCCTTTTCTATCCAGCCAGTCCTCTCCAGACCTGTGCTGGAAGTGTGTGTGACCACATCTTTAACTGCACGTCAGAAGAGACAGATTGGTCTGTATTTAGGGAAGTGGAATATCAATACAGAGAGAAAGGAAGGCTGTCTTCTGGAGGACAGAGAGGGTGTTCAGGAAGGCGCTGTGTTGTGTTCCACTGTGCAGCTCCACAGGTTGCTAAACAAGGGGTTGAAAAATGGGCTGCGCCTGTGCGCAGGCGAGGATTGATTACCTCAACCTCCCTTTCGTCGCCACCTTCCGCCCCATGTTATCATATTCTCCCTGTTTTGCTTTTCCTCTTCTGTTCAGTGCAGAGGGAATATGTATGTCTACAAAAAGATATCTATTTATCTATCCATCCATCCATCCATCCATCCATCCATTTCTTTCTCTCTAGTCAGCCAGACAGGTCACCATATCAAATAATGTTGTAAACAGACCATAGGTATTTTCCATAATGTTTGGGAGAAAGAAAAACATTAAAGAGTTGAAGTTCACCATTGATTTACTTCACTGAATGTTTGTATCTACAACACCATTAAAAATAATGTTTTGTTAAATGAGGCAAAAGAAGCGGTGAAATACTTTTGTCAGTAAAGTTTTAGGGAAGAAAAACTCATGTAACTTCTTGCACTGCCGTTCACTTTGTTGGGGAAAGAGTCTTCCTCAGGGTTTTTAATTTCAATTTAAACCCCCCCAAAAAAATCATGATGGAGCAGTTGCAGACATGACACCAATGTTTTCAATTTGATTTGTCCAATTTTACTGTCTTAGAGGTCAAAATCCTCATTAATTTGGGGCTTCCATTCCTTTCCTTTACACAGCAATAGCAGCCTTTGAACAAGCACAAGAAAAATAAATGTATGAGCTCTCTCTCTCACACACACACACACACAACAGTCGCAGTTGTCATAGAGGAACAGAGACTGGCTTGAGTATGTGCTAATTTATCTATGTGTTTACTGCATATGTCGTGTGTGTGTGTATACGTGCTCCCTAGCGGCGTGGACACAGTGTGAATCCTGTGTTTGTTGCTAAGCTAATGATCACTGTTTACATCACAGATCACACCACAGGTTTCACACATACAGCTTAAATATGAAAACACCTTTCATTGGGGAGAGGCGTGTTTTTACACACTGGCAGATTTTTACAATTATTCAAAATTATTGGTCTCACAACACCCTGCACACACTGAACAAACACACAAATCTCTCATATATACACACTCCACAAACTAGATTGCTTCATTAAGATGGATCATGCAGAGATCTTCCAATTAACAGCTGTTCAAAATCAGAAAACTATCATGTGGGAAAAGGCTTCAAAACCAGTGTAATTTACTCCAAAAGAGCTGAATAATAGACTCTTACTGCAAACTACATCCATTGTTATTAAACATTTCTCTTTTTATTAGAGATGCCGAGAGGTAAATTCATCAAAAGGAGCATTATATGTTCTGCAGGCAAGCACAGCACAGCTAAACAAATGCGATGATAATGGCTGCCTCACACAGATGTTAATGGGTATTTCCTGAGCCTGAATTGCCCCGAATTCCCTCAGAATCTTGCTGCTTTTGTGACCAATTTATTTGAACACATGCCTGATGAGAATCACGTTAACATCGTTAGAATGTCCATCTGGCGCATTCTTCAACAATGCAGAACGTGCAAAACAAGTAGTTAAAATCACGACTTAGGTCCCGTCTGGCTCTGCCAATTGCAAACTACCATTTTGTCTAACATCTACCATTAAGAAAAAGTCAAAGGGGAATTATTCACAGAGCAGAAACTTGTTTTTCCTTTAATGATGCAGCACTGCATTGATTTCCTTTGTACAGAGCGATGCCGCTATTAACTCTAAAAGTGTCTCTACTGCACATGTACACACACACACACACACACACACACACACACACACACACACACACACACACGATTCCTCTCTCTCAAACAGTAATGCAACATGTCAATAAGGACAGTGTGACCTATGAGAACTAAGAACTACACACCACTTTCCTGTAATAACTCGCTAAATCTAATCCCATTTCCATTAGGTGTATGCTCCAGAAGGGCTAGTGTGTGTGTGTGTGTGTGTGTGTGTGTGCGCATGCGTGAGCAGTTTTGTTCTTGTGTACCTCAGAGAGATAGTGTCCATATTGGCATACACACTCGTGGCTAAATTGGCAGCAGTGAGATAGAGACAGTGAACATGTGGAACCTTTAATTCCCTCTTGATCCTGGGGAGTGCTGACTCAGCGGCACCCTGTAAGACCTCCGAGTACACTCACGTGTGCATAGAGTCACACAGACTTACATGAATGGTGACGCGCAATGTTACTCAGTCGCACTAGCACTCTTTGAAACACACCAATGAGGTCAGTCAACCATAAATTTCAGGAATAGAAGGACAACTGAACACTTGACAGATATGATAAGAATCCGGGAGACACAAAGTGCTCATCACATTGGAAAACAATTAAAAACTACAGCTCGAGTCTGTTCCCATTCTTCTCCGTGAGCCGGTAAACCAAACTTGTCTACGGTGACTCCAATAATTTGGTCAGGATGGGCTCCTTGAAGTTGAAAATGAAATTTCTGCCTTGGGCCGTCGCGGTTCCCGCGTGTTTTAAATTACACTTCTGAAGTGGGCTTTGACTTTTTAATATTCACAAATTAATATGCTGGAGAAAATTCCTTTTTTTCCCATGCAATTATACCAACTCTGCCAATTTAATAAAAAACAGGCCTAAAGTAATAATTTAAAAAAAAGGAAACAAAAAAGCTGTGAATGAATGTAAAGTTGAAGATTTGTAATGAAAAGACGACGATGGCATAAACAGAGGGCGACGTGCTCTCGAGAGGGTTCTGTGCTGTGACGCTAAATTAAAACTTGTTGGGAGGAAAGAGAATTCCGATGTGCTGCTCTGTTTTTGAGGGGAACAGAGAGGCTACATCGATGCGTCTTAGGGTGGGGCAGGACAGTGACAGGGGATTTAAGGTGTGTGTGCTAAATTGACTGTGAAGGTGAGCGAGCGGGGCGGATCGTTGGCGTTATGACACTGACTGGAGGACCGGGTGGGGGGACGCTATGGGTGTTGCTCTCCCACAAACAATGTGTTCAGCTCTGCAGCCTCTTTACTGCACACGTGTCCATCCAGAGCGGGCCCATATAATATCCTTATGGCGCTGTGAAATCCACGAGTCAGCACTTTCCTTCCGCGGCAGATGAGGTAATTGTTTGATGCCCTTCAAGTAAAAAGCATTTCCTCTTGTGCTTTGTTGGCATGTCGGTGTGTTTACATTCTGTAGTGTGTGAAATAGTGCACTGAATTATTTTGCAAGCCTGTGGTGAGATTCTATTTCATTACTGCCCCCCCCCCCCCCCCACACACACACACACACCACAATGAGTGTGTGTGTGTGTCTTAATTTGATGTCTAAATAAGTGGTTCTTTCCCTGGGGAAGGGGGGGGGGGGTGGTTCCTGGCAATATATCACAGTGGAAACAATGGGACTGCTGTTGTCATTGTCTCCAGGGACCAGCCGCTTGCCCACTCATGCACGGCCTTCTGGGATATGCGGACCAGCTGTAGGACCAAACGAATCGATGCTCAGTGACACAGGTGCACGTACAGGTGCTCTGTGCTCACCTATAACCACTAGCCTGCCCCCCCCCCCTTCTATTGCGCATACTCCGTCTTGTGCTCCGCTGCTTTGTTGCCTTTTCCATGTTTCACAACGCCGTCACCGTTTTCCTCTGCTGATTTCTCACCGCCGGATGTGAGACAGAGCCTTTGAGCAAACTGACTGATGGTCAAGTGTCAGAAGCTGGGATAGAGAGAGGGGGGGGGGGGGGAGAGACAAGCCAAAGCAGACACAAAAGACCCGACGGTGCTGTCCCTGACCACCTCCAACAGCTCCTCCTCGGAGAGGATACTGGGAACTCCTGAGGGACTCCCCCAGTAGAGGCTCCAAAACCACCACAGCTGACTCTCCTTCACCAGACCATCCCAGTGTGAACCTCCGGTTCCACAGGAGACAGAGTGGCAACGAGATGGAAAAGAGAAACAAGGAGGTACAAGTGGCGACGTAACCGAAGAGACTCATCGAGTCCTCTCAGCGCTCCACACCGTCCCTGTCGTCTCACCAACAGCCAAATGGGCTCATTTGTCCTCTGGCAGCACAGTTTGGGAGTGGTGGTACTGGTGACCAAGGCAGGAGGCTCAGAGTCAGCTGGACGTCTCCAGGGGACAACCATGTTTTCTATCAAGGGATTCATGCATAAAATCACCATTACACAGGTTGTAATCATGTGATAATTATAGCGTAATAATATTTGTGTTGCCCACATGACAATAGGAAGGCATGTGTTGTTATAGCATCACTATGGATACAAGGCTGATAGTGGGTAATCGGGATGAAATCAGATGTTAAATGTGGACATTCTAGGATTATTTACAGCCTATTTCCAAGTATGTTGTTTTTTAAATGTGGGAAATTCCTAATCAGTCTTTCCGAGCTGAGGTAAAGGTCAGAGTCGCTTGCCTGCTGTCTCTGATCAATGGTGGAAAGTTGGAACTTTGTCTCTGTCTGCTCTGTTCACCTCCCAGGACAAATATACCTTTAGCCCTTCTGTCATTCAGTGCACCCGAAATTAATTCAACTTAACGATTTAACGTGCTAATAACAGAACGGCAGCTAGCGATGCAGCAGCTGGCATTTTTCCATTAAAATTACATTTAACATGTGTAATTATGAAGATATAATTAAGAGATGTTATAGGAACAATATGGGAAATCATCTGTGGTTTCTTTTAACACGTAATTAAAAGGTGGACAAATCACAATGGACAAATCACAATGGACAAAACAAAAGTAATTAACTGAATCTGCTGGCAGTCGAATGCTTCTATCAATGATCGCGTCAGGCTGAAAGTTACAGCAGTGGGTTAAAAAGCAGCATTTTGGGGTTGATTTTGTGTTTTTCATGGTTTATGGGCATCTTTTGATGTCAAATTAGATGTACACAGCTAGTGAGCAAAGGAAAGCCATTTACGACATATTACATCAATAAAACAACCAAAATCCTTGACCTCTGACCCCATATAACATAATGATCAAAGTCAGATTTGCAGGATATTTACAGGCAACAATGTTGGTCTTTAAAAGCTCGCTGAGGCAAGAGAATGAGCTCCATTATTAACTGGGTCTTTCCTGCAGAGGTGTTCAAAAACCCATTTGTCCAGTGTCCATATTTTGATCTGGGCTGTTGTGCCGTGGTGTTCATCGGTTGGGAGGGGGGGTCATTGAGAAGGGGAGGGGGGGAACAGAGAAGTGAAACCTGAAAAAGAGAAGAGATAGGATAGTGGTGTAAATATGTCAGCGCGGCTGAGCTCAGAAACCAGGGAGTTGACCTCGGTCATAGTTTAAGACCTGTCTTTTATGGTTCTGAGAGCAATCTGTCTGCCCGCCATTCGCTTCCCATCCTGTTTCATTTCATCTCATTCTTTTAGCCTCCTTGTCCCTTTTATCTCTGTAGTTCCTACTTCCTCCTGCGTTTTAGCCCCCCTTTTTCAAAATTGAATTGGAAGTTCTTATTATCATCGTGAAAGCTTTCGTTTGGTCAGACTCCCTCTCAAATTAGGGTAACTGCTCACCTTATGAGCGGTAGCTCGCTCCTATGATAAAATCAAAGGGACCGTATGCTTTTGAAGTATTGCTTCATACTGATCGGAACCTGATCGGAAACACCCTTTAGATTTTTCCTTTTTTAAAAAAAAAAACCAAACTAACATTATTTCATATGTTGCTCACAACAAATGTGTGTTTCCTTGACAATTTCCCTGGCAGGTGGAAATTTGAATCCACAAAATGTTGCAGGTGCAAAAAAAATCTTCTATCTTTTTTCCAAGAGTAAAGTTTTCTGTGGATTTTTTCCAATAGTAGCTCTGTTAAATAAATGTCAAGCTAACATCAAAGTCTTGAGATGACAATAAAAATGAAAATGAAAAAGTTCTTCATGAAAGTATGGCCCAACTCTTGATTTGTTTAATCGATTTGACAGTTTTTCGTCTGTTGTGGATTTTTTCCCCAACATAATTACAGTTTAAATGCCATAAAATGCCTAAAAACACATTTTTTTTTTCAAACAAAATCACTGTTGCTGTCACTAACTCTTTTGTAAAGCGAGGAAAGACTGTCATCAGCTGGATGCTTTAACACCAAGTTGCTCATGTGAAAAGTCATCAACACCCTAAATGAATTTAATCTGTCATCTTAACCACCGTCACAGAGTTTTAGCCTTTTTTTTTTATCTCAAATTTTCTGGATCAGCTGATGTGTTAGCTTAATTTCCATATTACTATGGCTCTACTGAGAGGCCTGTTTAAAATGCTGCTGGTTTTTTCCTGTTATCCCCCTTGGGGACTGCATTGATTTCTCCCTGCTTTCCCTTCTTCCACTTTTTAAAATTAGGCAGCAATAGGAAACAGAGTTTTCGTGCCAAAATAAATTCTAATTTCAAACCATCATAATATCGTTGCTATGAAAGTACTCGCTGGTTGCACTTTAAATCAATGGTGCCCTTGAACGGACAGATGCAACACTCTTTAACAATAAAAGTGAAGACACAAATCCTGGACAGACTGACAACAATCTGCTAGGAGGGAGGGAGCCAGAGCGAGATCTCCTCTCAACTCACCTCTGGGAGCGCTGGTGCTAATTAAGCTAAAGCTCATTGGCACGGCGACTGCTGCCCTGCGGTTGGAAAACTCTGGCCAACAGGCAGGTCCATCAAGATGCTCTCAATCCAAAAATCTCCAAGAGGGAGAGAAGCCTGTCTGGAACTAAATGGCAAATAAATAACAGCTATGGGAGTATTTTCTCCCAGTGCAGACTGGTGAGCAGGCCTGTTTCACTCCATCTACCTTGTGTTTTAAAGCATATCCTAATTAAAGGTGAAACTCGGGTGTTTCTTCTATTCCACTGTCTACTTGACTGCATTTGCTCTGTGAGCCCATGTTCTGGATGAAAATAAAAATGTATGGGACTGCCTGTGCAATTCTGCACTGTATATTGATTGTGTTACCTTTCATTGCTGCGCTAAATGTTGTAAAAGTCAGAACTGCTTTCCATTTTACATCTTTCACTTCACCGGCTGGACCGTGTGGCCGTAAAATGAGCGCAAAGCACTCGGGAAGAGCGATTGGATCTCTCTCCAGGTCTGTCATCTATACCCAGGTGGCGTTTCTATTCAGGAAGGAGGGCGGGTGTGGAGTGCACTCGTAGACACGTCTGTTTGTGGGGTTTGGGGTCCTTGTGTGTGTAATACACACTGTGTATGCATGATTATAATGGTGGGTTTGTTAGGGGGTGTGTGTGTGTGTGTGTGTGTGTGTGTGTGTGGTTGGGGGTGGTAGGTAGGATTAATGGCACGTTGTCAAAGGACCAGAGATGATAAAGTAGTCAAACCAACGCAGGACGAAAAATTAAATTTAAAGACAAGAAAGGGCAAATGATCAAATACAGGATTTCCAGAATGGAAAAATTACACAAAGGGGCATTAAAAAAAAGGACCAAAGCCAAAATAGCTCTAAATGCTGGCCATTTCCTGTGTAAAAAATAAAAAAATAACTTTGGCATTAAGAAAGTCCAGTATGAGAGCTGTGCTAACATGCACACGCTTGTTAATCGGTAAGAGTAAAAATAGATCAAAGTAATTAATACAAGGTGTGACGGGGCTGTCTGAGACCTCCTCAGTGTTAATGGATAATGAGAGAGGAGGTGTGAGTGGATCAGTGTGTGTGTGTGTGTGTGTGAGGATGATGAGGGATAAAGACTGAGAAAAAGAGGAAGGGAGAGAGAGAAGATCATCTGTGCATCTGGGGAACCTCTGGGTTGCCAATCGGAGCGTCTGAAGACATCCTGCTTCCTGATACGGGTCCAGATTAGAACCCCACATGAGTGACCTCAACTGTCTCACACACACACACACACACACACACACACACACACACGCTTTGAATTAAAGCTCGTGCTCCAAGGTGTTAATTAAACATTGTGACAGGTGATTCCACTCCACTGTGCCAGAACACTGATCCTGGTGCCTGCTGTGTCCGCCAGCTGTCAAGTCTCTCTCTCTCTCACACACACACACACACACACACACGAACATGTCCAACAACGATGAGATAAACAGGTCTGTAATTTTAGGTGTTGAATTTACAAACAGCGATACGATCATCTCAGTAAAATATATTGGTCCCAGTTCTCCCCCTGATGGCGGGTTTAGACTAAAACATCTTTGAATAAAGACTTCGGGTTCGGGATTGTTGCCATGGACTGTTCTGGACCCGATCCCCATCTTCGCCGTGATCTCCATCCCTCCCGCCTCGATTGTCGTCTCTTCAACTTCCCCGAAACATGGAGGGTTTTGCGGTGCTTCTGTGTTAAATCCCTGTGAGTCCCGGGTGCCAAATGCTCCACCTTCTGTGTGAGCTTAATACAACAGAACTTTGCTTCTCCCCTTTTAGAAAACAAACGTCCACCACTAATGCAACGATCTGCACACACATCTGTGTCTTTTTGCCCATAATTCTGTCTAGTGACCATCATAATTGCACATGTGCGTGTGTGCTTCCAAACATCTGCTGATATAAATGATGCACCTGGACACCTGCTCTCTTGCACATTGAGACAAATGCCAGTTTCCCAGCTTACATATTCCTGAAAGTTTACTCAATTTGTGTGTGTGTGTGTGTGTGTGTGTAGGCATGGATTTGTGCCTCTCCATGTTAATAAAGCCCAGAGATAAAGCTGTCAGCTTGCTGTGTTGATTCAGGCTCAAGGCCAAATTCTCCAATATCCTCCCTGACTCACTGTCTCCATCCATCTACATCTTTCCATCTGTCCCCCTCTTTCCTCATCATCCCTAAAAGGCTGCATCTGTCTGCCCGTCTAGCTACGCATGCATCTGGTCATCTGTCTGTCTGGCTCTCTAATCCGCCACAACTAACTTTGTGAAATTATAAAGGAAAGATTTGGATAGATATATATTTTTTTATCTGAATGCAACAATTTTGGGGGGTGGGGGGTGATCAGTGAAGGTTTGGATGAAGTTTGTTAAACCTATGTGCTCATTTCTGATGGACGCTGTGTGTCTTCAGCCTGAGATCATGCTGCAGCAGAGCCGGTCAGCAGAGGGTCGGGCTTCCTGCTAACGCAATATCAATGCGGCAAATGGGACGTTTCAGACATTGAAATGTGAGTATCTTGTTTTAGGGCACAGTTGAAAGGGTTTATTTGAGAGAGTGCACTGATTTAGCTTCATTACAGATACGTTCAGTTAGAAAAGAACTTTCTTTTGTGTTTGAAAGGCACATTCTTTTCATTTATGCATTGTAAAAAAGTTACCTTTTCCATGAAGCCGTAACAGTCCATTACTGCTCCCCAAGGTGTAGTCTGCAAGCTTTATTACGTAATACATGCAATATATTTTGAATATTTCATGAGTTCTTTTTCATTCTGAGAGTAAATGAAACATAAATTCAATATTGTTTCAATTTCGTGTGATAAGTTGGAATGGCTCCATCCAACAGTAGGAAATGTGACTCAACTGAAAAGGCAGATTATTCCTGCCTTTGTATGTAAAGCTGGAGCTAACTGGGAATTTTCTGCAACTGGATAGAATTCCGGTTCCTTGCATTGCATCTGGAATGTCCCTACATTCCCCTGAATTATACAAATGCTGCTTCCAATTTAGTCTTATCTTGCATTCTCAACCTGTTCTCAGAACTGAGGACTAAGGATTGTTGTTACCATAGGTGGGATATCAGTTTAAGATTCTGGAAGCAGCCTTTTGGACCGGTTGCACTTCATGTAGACTGTTGTAATTTAAGCACTTGCAACGGAAATCACACAGGTTAACTCAAAGGATGCAAGTGTGCATTAGGAAATGCAAATAAAAGGAACAAAAGTGTACATTGTACTCAGATGTTGCATTAAATCCTCTTAGCTGAGGTTTGGTTCATGGCTTGGGAGAGAGGGGCGCTAATGGAGGACAAACAAGCGGTCCTTATTTAAGGTACAAATCTTTCCTTGAGAGCACCAAGAAACACGCCCCGACCACCCTGGAGTAGAGACACACCGTCCAACGCAGGTGTAGCAAGGTGGCGGCAGCCCTCTCCCCATGAGCAGCAGATGATGCCCAGCTCCCCTGGAGTAGAGACCTTAAGAGTCTGACCGTCCCCTTTCTCGTTCTTGCGCTGCTGATAACAGGCCGCGTGGAAGTGGAGCTGCACTTCTGACGACAGTAGGATGCAGCGGTTCTCGGCAAGAGCCCGACTCGCTCGACCAGCCGCCTCATC
Source organism: Takifugu rubripes (assembly GCF_901000725.2). Taxonomy (NCBI): domain Eukaryota; kingdom Metazoa; phylum Chordata; class Actinopteri; order Tetraodontiformes; family Tetraodontidae; genus Takifugu; species Takifugu rubripes. The sequence goes on along the minus strand of NC_042305.1, from coordinate 14,932,186 downwards.
GACGTCCAGCTCAGCCTCCGACAGAGGAGCAGCTCTGGTCTCTGCTGCTATTTCACTTGTTTGTACACCATCATCTTCGCTGCATCTGTTTTATCTGTTGCTCTTGAGTGCGAGCGGTTCGATTAATGACTCATTTGATACAGACCGAATCATCGTGCACGTTGTGGCTACTTCCTCTTGACTCCGTCTCCACGTCTCTCTGCTGACTGCCCCTTTCACCTCTGCTCACTCCCCAACTCCACACTTGCTGTGTCAATCCTCTCTTATCTGCTCTCAGGAACATCCAGGCTACATCCGGCCCTCTCGTTCTGTCACTATGGATATTTGTTCTAGATTAACCTCTCGTGCTCCTCTCTCTATTGCTTTCCCTCTTCCTGTCTTTATGGCATTTGCCTTTCGCTTCTCCCACCGGCGTCCCGTCCGGATTCCTTGGCTCGTCCTCTTCTCCTTCCTCTGGAGACCCGTGATATGAGTTCAACTTCACGCCAATGAAATATGAATGTCTGACTTTCTGCTTATTTTCTGTGTCCCTCTTGAACGGGGGGGGGGGGGACCTTGTTGCGCAGAGTACCGATCAATTCCTGAGAATAACGCGGATGTTTGTGCCGCACGATTGTCGTTTGCTTTTCATCCAAAAGATAGATTGTCTCTTGACCCGGCGTCCTACAGTGCTCCCTCTTTGTGTGTCCTTCTGCACTTTTAAGTACTGATTCGTGGCATCTTTAGATTTACTAAGAAATTCTAATTAAATAGAGAATTGCTTGAAACATGACAACACCTGTGGTGTTGACATTAAAGGGGGCGATAAGCTAATTTTGCTGTCTGTGGGCCAAAGCAAAGGGTGTCATTAGCCACCCCCCTGCTCTCCGCCCCCAACCAATAGCCTCATGTGCTAAAGAAAGCTCTGCAAAGTGCAAACGCAACTATTTTGTGGAACTTATTTTTTTAGAGGCAATGCTGGTCGTCTTCAGGTGACCGTTTCGTACCGCTCTGCCATTTTACTTCAAAAATACACCCATAAATTACAAAGTCCTGAATCATGTTCAGACTCAGGGTGTTTACTTTTAAATGCTTGACGAATAATCCTCCCAAAATGCAGATGACACATAAACAAATAGGAAAATTATATATGCAAATGATAATCAATTAGCAGAGGTTACTTTTACGGCTCTTAAAACAAGGTCAAACATACAGTATGTAAGACCAAATTAAAACCATGGGTAAAACCATGAGGGCAAGCAGCGAATGAGTCCTCCCCCTAGAATCCTACTGTACTGACTGACTGCTCAGCCTGTTGCAACAGCCCTTCAGCAGCATGCAGAATCTTTTTTAGGCCCGGAGGAAAGACCCAAATCCTTCTTCTTGCCTCCCACTGAACGGCTTCTCATGACAAATGTGAACGTGTGACGGATGCGTGCTGAAGCTGCACCTGAAGCGCCATTATTTCTGGCCAGCCTGTGTGACCGCCTGTGTTCCCTCTGCGGTTCCAATCAGAGGGTTTATGGGGCGTTCATTATGCGTTGGCACCCGAGGCCTCCACACACGTCCTCCCTCAAAAGCACTAAATTACTGTTGCTAATTAATGTTTTGAGTTGAGGTAAATCGTGGGTGGAAACGGTGTGGCTGGTGTCACTTCAGCTCTTTTGGGTCTATATCCATCTTTTTCCTTGAAACCTCCCTTTTTTTCCCCAGGTCAGAGCTCGTAAGAGGTCCTGATTCACAATTACATGGCGGAGGGCCGAGGTCGGCCCCGGCGGACACACGCGCACGCACGCTGCAGCCCGGGCACTGCTCCCCTCTGATTTTTACAGTGAAAGGTTAATTTGGGAGAAAGGAGCCCGAGGCAAAGCGGAGTAACAGGGGACAGATAGAAGAGAGACAAAAGCAGGAGCGAGTGGGCAGAGTGCTAATGCAATTCTAGATAACCGCCCACTTAGAGGAGCGGGAGTGACTCAAGAGACGGGAGGAGTGAGACTCAAAAACGATATTTAATTAGCTTTGGATGACTAGCTAACTTACTCCAAAAAGGCCACCCTCCCTGCTCTCTCCTCTCCTGTCAAGACCCCTGCTAGCAAAAGCTCCAGTGAGATGGATGGAGGGGAAGATGGAATGGTAAGGATGGTGTGTGTGTGCGTGTGTGTGTGTGGGGTGGGGGGGGGTGGGGGGGCATCCAATTTTTATGATATGGGGGAGATTTTAAATCAGTTCACAAATATCACAAATGGTTTTTTTCTAGCTTACTCAGAACAGAATAAAAAAGGAGGAAGGAAGAAAGAAGACCAGATCAGCATCAGCAGAACTTTGATGTCTTATTCAATTGAATGAAATGTGGGGAAACAGCGTCGTACGTAGCTAAAATGTTTTATGAAGATGCCGAGTTCGAGAAGCCAGATCTCAAGCAAGGATGACAAAAAAGCCATATTTGAGGGAAGCACGGAGCGAGTCATAAAAACAGCTTTTGTTCAACAGGAAACAGATAGAGGGTAACACGGAAGACTCAACTTTTATTGCTGAGGATTTGTAGCCATTGCTAGGAACAAAAAACGTGTTGCGTCGTCCACTTTGCAACTGAAATACAAGGAACTGCTTGATGGGGAGGGCAGATTTTTATGTTGGTGGTCCACTGATTTACTACACGCTGCAGTCACTCATTTTCCCTGCAGGCTTTCCCTCTTTGCTTTTCTAGGAAATATGCTGGCACTTGATGCATTTTCTCCATTAGCTTTCTTCCATTAGATTTCTTTCATGAGTTAAATATTTTATATATGCTTAACAGGAAGCATATTTTATTCAACTAAATTCTAAGATGGCTGCATTGTTGGTGGACTTGGGTGGGTGGGGGGTTGTTCCTGCTATTTCAGCAGCCAGCTAGCTAATACAGCTGCAAACAGCTGCAGTTAGATTAAGCACCAATGATGTGCTGTAGATGGGAAATGTAAGATGTGCTCCAGGGGGTGTTCCTACCAGATGTTTGGCAGGATCAGTGTCACATAAGTGAAGCGGGTCACCAGGCGACAGCGAGACCAGCCTCCCCAAAGATACTCCAACTAAATGTCAGAAATGACGCCTTAATCTGTGATACTGGGACGACTGGCAAGACAATACGCAACATGAAACCTGTTTTTAACTTAATTTGTTTCAAATAATTTCCCAAGAACAGCATGAACATCATCAGCGGCCGGACAACAGGGAAGGTCAAACAACAACCAGAATGACGGCATCGTGAAAGCAGCCTGGATGGAGCCACCATGAGGTCACGAGCCAGGTCATGCCCCAGGCCAGGTCTTTGCATGGCTTTCGAGATTACTACCCCCAAACAGTCCCGGGAGATTTGTCAGGGAGTAGCGTGGACGGCACCAGCAGGATATTTAACAGTGTCTACCAGTCAAAGGTCAAAGCTTTCATTCTGCCTTTACATGGCTGACTTGTATGGAAACGGCATTTCCCAGCACCATCAAACTCTGTCCCTGAGCAAATGCCGTTGTTTTCAAGTAAACGTCTTGTCTCCTTCATTTGCCCCAGGCTGCTGAAGAGCACACGCTTCTCTCTGGAGTGTCATCATATTTTAAATATTTATTGCATCACACTGTAGGAAAATATGAACAGTCACTGTATCTCTTTGATTCTCTGCTTGAAACACACCGACACCTCTTCACTTTGAAATGTTAATGATATCGGGATACTGTTACTTACTTTTTTAAGCTGCAATGGAGGAGTGTGATTTATAAAATTGTGCAGGCTATGCACTGAAGATGTATCTCTCTCGTCGCCCACAAAATTACATTTTCCTCAGTCTTCTCGCACAATAAAATGGTCATGAAAGCATCCATTACCGAGCACTCTCTTTTCATTATTGAGCTGCTTTTCCCCCTCTTTTCTAAAAACAATCTGGGCCTTTAAATGGCAGGGTGTTCATGCCACATTCAAATGTATTCAAATGAGTCCACCTGACTAATTAATTTAAACTATTAATTCGATCTGTCGCGTCACATTTAATTTCAGCCGTTTGAAAAGATCAGAATTTATTTAATAGTTCAATAGTTTGGCGTCTCTACGTGTACCTGACATCAGTAAAAAATGACGCTCTGTGAGGACGTTCAACGGTTTCCCATTCTTCACAATTTAACATTAGCTTTCAGTGTGATGAAATAATCCGCTGATTAGAAACACGTCAATTCGTTCAGGAGGCATTAGTGTGTAAATGTGACCTGGTTTCCTCAACAAAGTCCTGCTCTCTGAATAGGTCAGTTCAACACTGACCGATTAGCCTCTTTATTCCTGATCAGCATCAAATGAGGTTGGACTCTATCCCAGCAGTCACTGGGGGAGAGGCAGGAATACATTCTGGACACTTTACTGGACACACACACCTGTCACTCACACACACTCACGTGTAGAGGCAATTTAGAGTGTCCAGTCAAGCAGGAAAACCCCATGAAGCCACAGGAGAACATTCAAATCCATACAGCGAGGCCCGAGCTTGGATCAAACCCAGGACATGCGAGTGGCTGTCCTGACCAGTGGACCAGCATAACCAGTTTGCCCTGGTGATCGCCGTAGCAACACTGAAACACCTCAACAGATTCTGGTCTAATTAATTCTCTGGAATGCACTTCAGCATATCAAATATTACAACTCCACCTTCTGACGCATTTCCAGGCATTATTGGCTCTCAGAGGAGTTCCTGTCCATCAGACAGGAAGATGGTTGCTAATCCACACAGACGTGCTGTAATATTGCTGCCTCAATCCAGCACTTTTTAAATCCAGTCAATGCGACGCATCTTTACATTCAGGGGCGATAACCAGGAAATCTAATGGTGCAGTAATTGCAGAAGGCTCATCCCTCATGCAAATGATCCGTTGGCAGGTGTCCTGTAAAACCCGTGGCTTTCCAGAGTCCTCGGTTACACATTTGTTTTCCATTTCCTGTTGTGCTGTCCGTCTGCCCTGCGGCCACGCCCTGCTTCCCCTGCCCTGTCTGCTTTGATAAATAGCAGCTGTTTGCGAGTGCACATCCACGAGGAAATGATAAATATCCACAGAGAGCGGCTTCACAATCTTCAAATACTCAAGAAGACAGCTTTCACCTCAAGGAAACACATTCCGAGGACAGAGAGGGACAGTCGTTATTTCCTTCCGCGCCCCATAACACACACACACACACACACGCATTAACACACGTAACATTGAACGCAGCCTGGAAATGGAGCTCATCGAAAGTCTCCTGACTCTCCTGACCAAACTACGATTCATCCTCAGGGTTAACAAAATAAATGCTAAAACATCCAAATTCTGCATCAGATTACATGTTCAGACCTTTTACTCAGTGGTTGGAGCAGCTGTGACAGCAGTTACAGCCTCCTGTCTTCTTACTTGTGATGCTACCAGCATTGCACATCTGGATTTGGAGATATTCTGACATTCTTCTCCATCAGTGATTGGCCAGTAGCAGAGGGGAGAGAGTTTTGATTAGGTTCAAGTCAGGGCTCCACTCAAGGACATTCAAGTAGTTGTCCCCAAGCTGCCCCCTATGCTGTCTTGGCTAACAAGATTGGCCAGTAGCAGAGGGGAGAGAGGCTAGGGAGCAGGACAGACAGGTACGAGCACACGTGCAGCTCTGAGGCGTTTACGTCTCGGCTTGGCTAACAAGACAGCATAGCACTCTGGTTTTCCCCAAGTATACTTACTGCTCCGGTCATTTATCTGATCAGTGAGACTAGTTCCACGCCCCGCAGACCAACATTCGGATGTGGCTGCCACCAAACATGATGAATTAAGGTCAAAAAGTTTAGGAACTTCTCAAAGATTTTCAGGAGAAATAAAAGCCTTCCAAGCTCTTTTGATAAGTCATATTTGAATTTCAACAGTGAATTTCTGCCACTTCCCACCTTTCTCATGTTTACTGAAGGTTTAAAGAAGTCTCCAGTATCCAGCAGATTGAGAAAGTGTTGACATGCTCCAGCCTCAGTTATTACCACGTTCTCACAGCAATAATCCTCAGAAGCAACATCAAGTGCTTTGCAACATTGCTTAAGCCAATCTCCTTAGAGGGCCTAAACCCAAAATCCACAAACCAAGTTTTGTGTCCGCGGTCACTAATTTCAAGGAGATTTACGCACAAACACACAAAGTCAACATTGACAAGTCAGCCTTCGCATCAGCACACTGGCATTTATGAAGTCATAGATGAGCTAAAAGGGTTGTGTTTTATATTACTGTTAAATTTCACCATTTGATATAAATTACTTAAAGTGCAATGACAGTTTTAGATTGGTTAACACACACACACACACACACACACACACACACACACACACACACACACACACACACACACACGGGATGAGAGGTGTTTCCAATCTTCTAAAGTAAATAGTCACAATGTTTAAAGAAGGGGGGACTCAGTGTGTAAACCCAACAGCCCATCACACACCTTCTGCACACACACACAAAATGTACTATAGATGTTATTAATCCCTCGTGCACACACACACTAGAATTCGAATTTTTATCCAAAGATGAGGTCTGTCAGATAGGTGTGTGTGCCGAGTGTCATGTCTGTGACCATTTATCCAGGGGTTATAGGACAGTACCACACACACACACACACACACACACACACACACACACACACACACACACACACGCACACACACACACACACACACACACGTCGAACTTGAAGACAAATGAAAACACCCTGTACTTGATTATGTACTATAATACATATAATTCTATAATACTATAATAATATTTCTGCATTGTTCTGATCCAATCAAAGGGCTGCATCACTCAGCTGCTGCAGTTAACAAGTGTTGGCTTTGTGGACCGTTCTGGTTCGGACTGGGTCAGGGCTCAGAAGGTGTTCTTCAGCAAAGTGTGAACTGTTTACCCAGGGCAGACAGACCAGGCTGGATTTTTGGGTGGTGTCAAAAGTACTTGGAAACATTACAGCCCATCCAGGTCGTGCAGAAGGAGTTCTGATCAGTGCGGCTCATTACCGCTCAGCGTGTGATCCGTTTGACTCGACCTTCCGCCGTCTGCGGTGGAAGCGCTCAAAAATCCGTCACAACCTAAAAGGGTTTTTGGAATAAACTGTCATTTTACAGCGCACTGTTGAAATGTTTGTGTCAAAAAGACAGAAGAGCCCGGGTCCACATGGACTGGGTGGGCCACAAATGGCTGCCCTCACATGCTCCTCAGAGATCTGGGGAATTGGGGGACCTGGGGTGTTATTTTGTACAGCAATAAACCGAAAAGAGAAATTCAGAGGCAGTGCCAGTGGAGGACAGGCAGAGGCCAAGCTCGACAAAAATAATCTGTCAGGAAATCTGTCAAAACATCGACCTAAATGGCAGAAACCAGTCAGCTTATTATAACTGAGCAGCCAACTGAGATCTGCACCTTTCTCTCTTCCTTCTCGAGTCTGCAGATGAATATTAATGAAGCTATTAGAAGATAGTGGTTTGTTTGGAGTAAAGAGGGGTTACACTGGCAGCCAGCATGATCTGGTTTTGCACCGTTCCTACATCTGTGGAAGTCATCACCGGGGTCACGCCACCATAGGGGAAGCTTATTATACATTCCTCTGCGCTTGCGATCATTTCAATTTGAGTGTTCCTCTCCAGGTGAGACGGAGTCTCAAATAATGACGCCGTTAGAAAAGAGATTTTAGCTGCAGCTGCACAGCAGCGAGGAGTCACAGGCTGTCTTAAGTGAACTGCTGAACTTGTTCCTGTTGCACGTCTTTCTTTTTAAGCACCTCATTTTTAAGCACCTCATTTTTAAGCACCTCATTTTTCCCCTCAAAAGCATGGAAGTAAGAGCATTAATATCTCATGAAAAAGAGCGTCAGTGTAATACCAGTGTGAAAGAAATGCTTATGACAGGATTTATGGAATAGGCTCTTCTCATACAGAGGAAATGATACTACAACTACGTCAGGTACACTTGAATGGCTCGATAAAGAAAATAATTAGCCGAGATAAACTTGTGTTTATGCTAAAAGTTGCATTTAGTTTTAATAAAGCTGCCAACAATGATGGGAGTCCATTGTGAAACTGCACATTGCCGCCTGACTGGAAACCATTTGGAGGCCTGGTGCAGCATCCCGGGTGAAGTGTGAGAAGGTTGCTCGATGCCCGTCAGAGCAGCCTGGCTGTTAACATTCACCGCACGCAACCTGCTCTTCATCCATCTGCTGGAGCACTGCTAAATGTACGCTAGATGGAATCTCAAAAGCCCGACTGCCCCGGCAGAGCAGCTTGTGTGCCACTCGAGCCAGGAACCGTGGTGTGAAGTATTGTGCAGCCCTGCGTTTCCTCTGGGTGCCCGACTGTGGTCACCCTTGCCTGGAGCAGCCTGACTACAAGCTGGCCGACTGGGCCAACTTGGCAGTTATGGGTTATTGCAAACTGGCTGTGGGAGGATTCACCATCCTCTGACACAGGAAACCTGCAGCACTCCAGCATTTGATTACCTATAATTGAAATAATTTAGGCTTCATATGAAGAGGAGGAACAAGAAAAATGTAACTTGGGGAAAAAAAAAAAATCAATTTGATAGCATCCCCACCAAACCTGGCCCAGACCCATTTCCACAGCCTGTACTCTGTAACCCCAGCCCTAATTTTAGAACCATACCATTATTTTCCACCACACTGGTCATAAATCACAGTGGTCTGTGGTTTGATTACAGGAGCTAACAATGCTATGGGGAAGAAGAGATCGCGCACACCCCGCACAAGCTTTTCTCAGGAAGAATATGATGCGCTGATTAACATAGAGGGTTACTGGAGAGCAGGCGAGCCAGGCTGCAAGTGAAGCAGGCAATATTTCACCAGTAACCATCCCTTCATTGTTAGTGTATCTGTTGATGTTACGTAACCGAGTAAGGAATTAAAGTCAAGAGTCAAATATCAGGAATTGATTTTTCAACAACTGTTCTGCTCCAAATAAAATAGAAACTAGAAAGAAATAGAAACTAGATTTCTTTAGCCAGCCAACAGTAAACACCATATGGGTGTTAACAAGGTTAAAACCTGATTTTCTCAGAATAAACATCTGGAAATTACGTTTTAACAGCCATTGGACTGATAACATCCTCAAAGTTAAAATACAGAATTCATCCTCTTGGAGTATAACAAATATGACCAAAACAAATGCTTCAACATTTACCTTTTGAGTTTGTATGAAATAGTCATTTCAGCAGAAACACCATACTTTATCTGTTAAACTGTAATTAAGGACATCCACAACTGCAATTATCTCCTAATTTCTAAAAGACAAAATGAAAAAAAAAACCCTTAGCATTTGAATTGGATGCTGATCAGTATGTTGAATCAGACAACAAAGATTGAAAAAAGAAATCCAATATGTAGACGAAAGCGGCCCAAACGTGTGTTGGAAACACACGAACCCCCCGAAGACAACGACGGGTCTGGGTTCAATTTCAGCTCAGCCAGAGAAACTTGCAGCTCTTCAGTGATCTCAGCTCATCCTCACGCATTTAAAAATGCAAACCATGTCACAGATAATTGGTCAATACGCATTTAACCTGCTGCTCGTGGTCAGGGATCCTTTAACCTCTGCCTCGAGGTAGAAATCAATTGCAGCCTCACATCAGTACGAGGAGACTCACCTTTGCTCAAAGCTGAAAAAAAGAGAGGAAGCTGCTCTGAATATGAAAACAATCAAAGGCGTGAAAACACTTGACGCTTGAGTGCTTTTCAAACACAAGTTGTCAAGTCATTTCCAAAACGCCGCAAAAATCTAAATGCAGGAAAAAATTGTTGCCCTGCTGGCACCATTGTACAAAAAAAAAGCCTGTGTTGCATTTTTATGAGGCGCAAAGCAGCATTTTGGTGAAATATTCAGCCGTCAGTTTTACAATGAAAAATAAGCTGTTATTACAGCTTGAATGCACGGGTGGAGCCGGCAAAACCACTCAGTTAACAGCAGACAAACACAGTGGCTCAACTGGTTCACCATGCGATGCATTTAGAGATTGGTATTTTACCAGTGAGAGCTCCTCTTTCCATGTAACTGCTGGTCTAGGAAATTGAAGAGCACTTAAAGTTCATGTCATCATCAAGGTTGGGTTAGAGAGGAGGGTAGAAGAAAGGAGAGTAGAGAGGAGGAGGCTAAAGGTTAGGGAAGGTGTGTCACATGCTAGAGATACATTTGCTTCCCATTGTTTCACTATTTTTATTCATTCAATGCCGGAAGACTGCCTCCCTCGCCTTCCTTTTGCACTTTTCCTGAAGTCGTCTTCATATATCTAGTGCCACATGTCCGTTTTCAGAGCCTGTGGGACAACAAACCTGCCCTTTCATGGCAACAGTCCCTCATCGATGCTGCGTTCAACAACACCCTGCAGCTCTGTGTCATCCGCCGTGTCTCTGCCATCCACCTCAACTTGTCTGAGGTAGGCGTTGTTACCTTAGGAGGGCGTCAGCGAGAACCAGGTTCTTTCCTGGATCATAAAGCAGTTCTGTAACTGGAACTTCAACATCATCTACTGATGAGGACAACCCGAACATTAGACCCAGGCATGCTTTTTCAGTCTGGGCCTAACGGCCTCACGTTTATCTGTCCTTTCAAATGCATCGTCCTATTGTAAGACTTTACAGATGCATGTTGTTTTTGCAGTCAAATCGGGGATGAATTTGTCATCAGTGTTAACCAAGCCATAATGTGGAACACACCTGTTTTGTCTTGGCATGTTCTGTGAGGCACTTCTTTTTCCTGAGCTGAGAGTTTGTCTCAGGAGTAGGAGTTCCTAAACTCGAAACTCACATTTGCTCCTTGGGTTCCAGACCATATGTGTTCCAACACTCGCTTCAGCCTCTCGTTGTACTCTGGGACTGTCGCGCCCAATATGATGATGTCATCGATTTAAGCTCAAACTCCCTCCAAGATCTCGATGATCTGCTCCATTGCCCTGTGAAATACTTCAGGTACTGACTTTATTCCAAAAGGCAGCTTGACAAAACCAACCAAAGGACATATTGAAGACACAATATTTGCTGCTGCTTTCATCCAGTTTGAGCTGCCAGAGGCCTTGTGACGAGTCAAGCTTTGTGAAGTAAGGCAACTGCCATTTCACTGATGATTTCTTCCCCTGAGAGTATTTGATAGTGTTTGTGTTTCAAGTTCTGGTACAGATCTTTTGGATCCATGCATATTCTGAACTCCTCTCTTTTTCTTTGTGACGACTATGGAGATAAACCAGGCTGTACGCTCCTTGACCTTTTTGATCTCAGCCAAGACAGTCGTTCTAGCCTGCTCTTTATTTTCCCAAGACCATCTCTCAATGGTTCTGGCCCCATTTAAACCACAGACACCAAATCTTGTGCATCCTACTTTAGCTGGATTCTGTATGTGCAACCTCGTGCTCCACATCCTCTGGAAACGTCTGCATACTTCTGTGCTATAGAGCCAGTAGTGTCAGACAGTGTGCTCACGGCTGTGATGACAGAATTGACCAGCCTCTTCACAGGATTTATCACCCAGAAGTGATTCATGTCCTTCACAACAGAGAAGAGCAGTTGGTGCACTTTCCCTTTCCCAGTGATCTCTAGCCTGCATTAGCCTAAGGACGCAATATGAGAGTGGTTCAGCCACATTTCTTATCTGGCTTTTGTTTCATTTCTTCGACGTGCTTATAAGATTTGCATTTGCTCCTTCGTCTGATATCATAGTGACTATAGTCCCATTTATCAACAGTGGTGCTTTCCATTCGTCTTCCCTACTGACGTTTCTTTTTCTGGCTTATTTTATGGTTCACTGAAAGCGATTAACGATGCCAACCAAAAACGCATCACTGAGGTCAGGTTTACCAATAAGTTAACAGTTTTCTTTCTTTTTAAAGATGCATCACTTCGCAAAGTGGTTCATCCCTTGGCAATATGAAAGTCGCTGACCAAAAATATAGAAAATCTCTCAGCTTGCGTTCGAGCACCATGTCCTCCATTGAGCATTGAATTTACCAAGCGCTACATCCAACTGCTCTCTTTCTCCTGGGCTGTCAGATATGAATGTGGTGTATACGTCCATGGCCTGCGGCCCAGCTATTGCTCAGCTCAGTTCATGTCTGCTGCCATGTCATGTTTGTGCTGAAGGATGTGGTCTGGATTTTCCAAAGGTAAGTGTTTGTTATCAAACCACACGCCAACGCAGCCGCACTTGTCTTCTTCTACTATCAACCAAACAGAACTCTGGAACATAACGGAACATACTGCTACCTTGTGGCCATTGTGCATTACAACAACTGCTCCTAACAGCTGTATCTGTGCACGTGCGTGTTAAAGATATTCACATTATGACCCGGCCACTCAGAGGTGGGCTGTGCAGCAGACTATACCCCCCACCCCCACCCAATTGCACGCTTCAAACATCATGAGTGCAGAGTTAACCTTGCCCTTTCACACACACACACACACCTCTGTTCGGCCCTTTCTCCCCTGTCAGAGGGGCAGTTACATATCTCATGTTGATCTCTAATCCTAATCCTGTTCTGTTAGGGAACTACAGGGGGAGGCAATGATTAAGTGTGCTGACCTTCAGATGGAGGATAGGGGCTGGGGTCACCATGGCCACAGGCACGTGTCCATTAAGAAGCGCCCATCAGAAAGGTGTTGAATCCACGGCCATGTGGAGAAGAAAATGAGACAACAGCTGCAGTTAACCTTATTTACACCCCCCCGACAATTCTGAACATGCAGTACACTCAATTAATTGTATTATCCTGAACAATTTTAATGCAGAAATATTGAATTTAATGAAACACCATAAATGAAAGAGCTGTTGAAATGTCTTACAATATGGAATAAATACGATTAAAATATTCATGTCCTGTTGTTAGACGATATATGGAAGCATGAAATGCAGACCTAATGTCTTATCTCATTAACATTTTTGTCTGAAGAGGATATTTTTGAAAACAAGCCATTGATTTCTCCGTTGATGTTGCCTGTTCAAGCCAGTTTGTTGGGAAAATGAGGTATTAGCGGCTTTTCTTTCATCATATATTTCAGATAATTAGCTTATTCCTGACAACGGATAAGCCTATTAAGGACTGTGGAGGGTTACGAGGCAGATTAAGAATTAGTGATGCAAGGATAGAGCCTTCATATATGCAATAGTTTGGGAGTCATGCTCCTTTGGAGAAAAATATGCTAATTATCTAGTGTATCTAGCCAGTTGGTGGCTAGTGACTTTAGCTTGTAATATACTGTAGAAAAGCCTACCATTCCTATAAAGTTCCTTTTCATCCCGACAACGATATCTCCCTCACTAACACTACAGCCTTTAGTATGAGATTCCTATTTGGAGATATCGGATATTTCCTTCTTTCACAGATAATTGCTGATGTGTGGGTTTAAAGAGGCTAAATACAAAAACAATTGTCTCTTGATGCATTTGATTTCAACAAGACAAGAATATTTTAGAACTGGGAAGAATACAAGATGGGTTTCATTCCTTTTTCTCAGTAATTATCTGAGAATATCACAGCGTTTACATCTGCTGTTCTAACTCAACAGGTCAGGGCGCCGTGACCTCTGCTGTCAGGGAGGGAAAAGAAAATCATCTGCTTTGTGTAGAAGGAGGAAGCGGAACAGGTCCAATGCTCGAATTCTGTTTGTCTGCACAATCAAAAGTGAACGAAAAGAAAAGCTCACCTGGTCTACAGTGACCTGTGAGGCCCTACTGCTGCGTCACCTAGAACCTTGCAGCCCACAGCAGGCGGAAGAGACCAAACTGCGTATGAAAGCTCCGAGGAGGGTGTTTTCAGGTGCAGCCTATCTTCCCTGACGAGCAACATTCTGGTCCTCAAACACACACACACACACACACACACACACACACACACAGATACAGAGTCTTTAAATCATAACCAATCTGAAAGAAAAGGAAGGGGGGGGGGGGGGGGTAAATGAAAAGAATAAAAAGGTGGTTGGTTTGAAGAGAAAAGGAATAAGAGCAACAGTGGGTGGAGCGTGGGTGTTAGATGGGTAATCTAATCCTGGGGAGAGCACATCTGAACGGAGGTGGAAATTAGCTTCTACAGATGCAACTTTATAAAACCATAAATTGGCAAATTTAGAAAAAAGACTCCTCAGAGTTATTGACTCGAAGCCCTTAGCTGTGGAGGAATTTTCAGACTGATTATTGGATGCTGAAATGGGATTGCCTTTGTTAAATATGTCTTCATTGCTTCTGTTTAGCAGGTTGGTATATTTGTAACACCCCCTCATTATTCTACTGTAGCATAAACTATACATTAAGGAAGGGTGCGTGCTTCAGTTTTCTATTTATTTAGAATTCCCTTGGAGACAGATCCTGGAAGGTCTTTGTTAAGACGTCATTTTCAAGGCAGTGTCAATGCGAAGCGGCCTGAGTTGTCTTTATCCCCTGTCGCTGAAGCCGAGCGGAGCACCTTTGAATTTGTGCAACCTGCGGGGAAAAAAAGACAACATGCACACGGATCACTGACAGCCGGAGCTGTCAGTGCGTCTCTCCTCTGTAATTGCAGATGCATTTATTCCAGCTATGTAGCCGGCGCATTCGCAGCTGCGTCTCGATAGCGGGCGGCTGTAGGAGCCACTTTATATCCCAAACTGAGAAACATACTTATCAATGCAAATGGAATGAGTGCTGCGGAGTGAGCAGTTGGAGAGATACGAGGGGAAGGGGATGAAAATTCGAGCTGTGCGGAGAGAGGAATATGCATTTCTTCTCGCTTAATGTAGTTAATTTTTTTGTTACGCAACACGGAGCGACAGAGACGGCGTGTAAGTAATCTGGTTAGCTGAAAGACAGACTTGCTTTTACTCACTTACTGCCTCTTTTTTAATACGGACATCATGATTGGCTGAGTGCTGACCAGGCTAAAAGCTTTTGAAGTGGAGGTGAAGAACAATTAGAGTAACTCTCACACCCATCCTTGTACTACTATCTTTCTGAGGACCTTCTTAACCAAAATGCATTCCACAGCCCCTTAACCTAACCCTAACATGACCACTAACTCATGAACTCTTACCTAACTTAAACCCATCAATAACGTCAACCTTTAAACCACGTCTCAACACTCAAACAGTTCCTTAAAGATGGTAGGCCAAGAAATATTCTCGTTTCCCCACAATGTCCTCGCACTGCTAGTAAAATGCATTTTGGTACAAGTACAAGGACACACAAATACCATAACCAACCTGTCCTGCTATTTAGTTTGTAAGTAAAGACATAAAGATCTAATGAAAGTGAAGCTAAATGTACTCAAAGAGAAACGTTCGTTTATCCTCCATCTCTTTTTACCCTCATTTCTTGCCTCTCTGTAGCTGCATTTCTGGAAACTAGCAGCCTAACGACAGCCTATGAGCGGCCAGGGTCTCTGCTCTGCACGCCATTGATGTGTAATCCTTCTCAATGACATAGTGAATGCGGCAGCATTTGGAAATAAAGAGTGTTGCAGTACACGGTCCATCCAGCAGGTGGAGTGGCGAGGAAAGCTTAAACTGCTTTTATTCCTTTCATTTTTGTCCACTGTAATGTTTTTAATTTGACATTTGTGAGCAGTAAGCTGTGTGACATCTCAATGCAAAACTAAACATTCTGTCCTATAAATTTAATTTAAGTAGTGGATGTCAGCTGTAGACTAAGTATGCAACTTTCTGTAGCCTCCAGCCTGACAGCAGATGACGGGAGCACGCCACGCTGTTTTACCCTTGACACAAGAAACATTTGCATTTTAGATGAAGATTTTATTGGCTCCTTTAATACCTGGGCCTCATGCCTCAATGTACGTCCTGCCCCTTAAACCTCTTATGAAACACAGCCAAAAACAAAAAAGAGAGAAAGGTTTAAACTTTAAACATTTGCTTCCGTGACCGACCTAAAAGGTCTACCCCTCCCACACAACACTTTATTATTATTCCTGACTTCTTCTTTTAATAATCCACAGTCAGATTTGCAGACTTGCAGAAAGAAAATGTTATTTAGTTTAGAATAAGGTTGAGATTTAAATCACCACACAATCCTGCTGTCCGCGGTTCATGATTACGCCGTAAATCCTGAGGTACTGAGGCTATATTCTCCAATATCTCACCTAATTCAATATGTGGAGGTTGACACCATGGCCATTCTGAGCCTAAATAAGTATTGATTTCATAAATATTGATCTACTTGTGCAAGGAGGTTGACATAAAAAAATGCGTTTGAGCTATTAATTTGTATTTTTGTAGCGTTTTTAAAAAAAATAAAAATTGCATTATTTAAAAAGGTTCTCTCATGGGGAAGCTGGGATGACAACAATAATGCATCCAATACGTTCAGCCGTTGCAATTAAAGAACTTATAATTATGCTTTAATGTCATTATAATAAAAATATGGAGTCCTTACAAATAAGCCCCAGGGGAGCTCTGCTCTCCCAGTGGAAGAAAATGGATGGATGGATGGATGGGTGGGTGGATGGATGGATGGGTGGGTGGATGGATGGATGGGTGGATGGATGGAGGATGGGTGGGTGGATGGATGGATGGGTGGGTGGATGGATGGATGGATGGGTGGGTGGATGGATGGATGGGTGGATGGATGGAGGATGGGTGGGTGGATGGATGGATGGGTGGGTGGATGGATGGATGGATGGGTGGGTGGATGGATGGATGGATGGATGGGTGGATGGATGGAGGATGGGTGGGTGGATGGATGGATGGGTGGATGGATGGATGGATGGATGGATGGGTGGGTGGATGGATGGATGGGTGGGTGAATGGATGGATGGATGGATATGTGGGTGGGCGGGCGGGTGGATGGATGGATGGTTGGGTGGATGGATGGATGGATGGATGGATGGGTGGATGGATGGCTGGGTGGGTGGATGGATGGGTGGATGGATGGATGGGTGGGTGGGTGGATGGATGGATGGATGAATGGATGGATGGGTGGGTGGGTGGATGGATGGATGGATGGATGAATGGATGGATGGGTGGGTGGATGGATGATGGATGGGTGGGTGGGTGGATGGATGGATGGATGAATGGATGGATGGGTGGGTGGATGGATGATGGATGGGTGGGTGGATGGATGGATGGATGGATGGGTGGATGATGGATGGATGATGGATGGGTGGGTGGGTGGATGGATGGATGATGGATGGATGGATGGGTGGATGATGATGGATGGATGATGGATGGCTTAAACAGGGTAGGTGAACAGGAGTGATCCACCAGGGTCCTGGTTCTGTCTCTGGCTGAGATTTTGTGTTTTCGATGCCAGTAAAACGTTTTACTTCTGCTGAATTTCAATCGGACAAACAGCGAAAGTCCGACGTGCGGATGAAAGATTCAGACATAACGTGCTTGTAGATAATAATGCACATAATAATGGGGATGCATAGACAAATAAACAACAACAAAAGATGCCGGGCAAAAGAAACATCCGTCTTCCTCAAGTAAGACGCACAAGCACCATGAGGGCCCGTTTCTGCTGGCGCCAAACGCTCTCAAGTTGGCTTTTCAATGTGGAAATCGTTTCTTTTGGGGGGGGTTGCGGTGATGGATGCCACCTGTCATGGACACGTTCTTCAAGTCCTGCTGAGAACGATCTGTCAGTGCTGCGATTTCCTGAACATCGCCATCCATTGCTCCCGACTTAAAATCAAACCTGAATTCCTAATCGATCGGTCTCAAGCTGAACGGCGCCAAAAAAACACCGCGAGCTTTTGTTCGAGCTCCTTTTCGCTCGCATTTGAAACCAAGACCTCTCCCTCTCGGCGGCCACACGCCCGTTTTTGCGGCGAGTGCGTGTGATTGATTATGCGCTGCACGGAGATGATAAATGATTGAACGCTGCGGCTTTTATGGAATCGCCACAGTTTTGTTTAAAGTACTCAAGACTTGAGGTTTCATCCTTCAGTCATCCTGTTCGAGCACTTTTTCCCACCCGACAGCGGCGTGAAGCTGGTGACCTGCTGGGATTTGATTATGGTGAAAACAAGTAGAAAGGACTTCTAAAAGAACTATAGACCTGAAAGAAAAAGGTTGATAAAACCTAAAAAAAAAATTCTATTCCTGGCTATGTCAATGCTTGAGGCTCAATACTAGACTGACAGCCACTCACACCATCATGCCATAGTGCACAGTTACTCCCCTGTTACACACATTCACACACGCAAGCATATCCTTACTTTGTGAAGCCTTTCTTATACCGTAATTTCCGGACTATAAGCCGCTACTTTTTTATCTACACTTTTAACACTGCGGCTTATTCTACGGTGCGGCTTATTTATGTTTTTTTTCGTGGCGCACTATCACAACTATTGTGAATCAGTCATTTTTACTAACCCTCATCAACATGGAAAATACTAGAAGAAAAGCATATGATGCGACTTTTAAGTTAAAAGCGATCACTCTGGTGGTTGAAGAAGGAAATCGAGCTGCTAATCTTGGCGTACATTGTGGTAATCAATGGGGAGAAGGTGGAGACGCCATCATAAAGAACTGATCCAAAGCAAAAAGACGACAAAAGTTTTTAGACGAAAACATCGCAGGTGGCCCGAGCTTGAAAACGTTCTGGAAGACTGGGTGAACACACAGAGAGCAGGCGGCCGCGGTGTTTCCGCTGTACAAATCAGACAGAAGGCAAAAGCAATCGCCATCGAGATAAAAATAGAAGATTTTAGAGGTGGGCCATCGGTGTTTTAGATTGTTCATTGTTTGAGTAAAAAAGCATAAACAACGTAATTTGTGTGTAGCTGATACAAACGTATATTTCAAGGTAGCTGCATTACAGACACCGTTAGAAAAAAAAAGCATTTACCTGCACAATATATTTATGTTGCTAAACGGATTAAATTAAAAGAAAAATTAACATATCCTGACGTGATAAAAATTGGATTTAATGTATGTATAAACATACAAGTGAAAAGAGTGGCTGTTGTTTCTTACCTGTCTGTCACTTGTCAGTGACTCGTCTCTTACGGTAATAAAAACATATACCGGTACTGGATGTTTTCGATCTAATTTTTGATATCACTTCGTGGGATACCTGCGGCTTAAAATCCGGTGCGGCTTGTACAAAATTGATTTTCTTTCTAAAATTAGATTATGCGGCTTATAATCAGGTGCGCTCTATAGTCTGGAAATTACGGTACTACAGTACACAGCATGCCCTAACCCTAAACATCTAACACCACACCCTAACAATTACCCCCTCACCCTAGCCCTAAACCACCTCTAACCTCAGCTTTAAAACCAATACTTACCGGTAATACTGAAAATATCCTTTGAAGTTGCGAGGACCAGCCAAAATGTCCTCACTTTGGTACTAGAATGAGTTGTTAGTTCAATATGTAGACGGTACAAGAACACACACACACACACACACACACACACACACACACACACACACACACAAACATGCACTTTTATTCCCGGTACAGTAAAGGACATTTATTCTGATTATGTTGGGCCCTGGAGATCGAAGATTGCAATAATCAGAAAACTGGCCAGGCATCTATCATTGCAGCAACCAATCAAACAACCCGTTCCACCGGCAGCGAAAAAAAAGACACACAAAAATGGTTCTCACCGGTCTCCGCGTGTGTGCCTGTGCTTTTTGGTTTGGTTTCTCTATTCTTGGGAGGACAGCTGAGGGTTCTGAAGTAAGACCGTCTTCTTTTGTTGCTCCATACTCATATGACAACTGTGAGTTATCATCCAGGTCAGGCTGAAGCCAGACGACAGTAATTAATGTCATTAAACATTATGACAATTGAAGTCACTGATGGGTCCTCACAAGAATGATTTGTGGTGAGTTTATGTGTGAGTCTGTCTGGGGAGTGTGAAGCTATTTGTTTTAGTTAATGATGGAGGCGGCGGTCTATTTGGAGAGACAGCAGAGAGGGCAAGGCAGACATGGGCGGGTTTAGAACCAGCACCCACAGGGCTGTAATGACCGGCCAGCCTGGGCACACACACACACACACACACACACACAGACACACACACAGTGGATTTCTACACAACCATATGCACCTACATGCTTTTAAATGCTGGTTTCCCTTCTCTAATTCTCATTTACTGACACATGCACGTGTCGAAATCTGGAAACTTGCAATTATCTCTGGTGCAGATTAGCGCAGACATGCACAGGAAGCGGGTAGCAATTAACGTTCAGCTAGTCCCTGTTGGAAAACCTTGATGAATGTGATGTGAGTTGGAGACGGAAAGCAGGTGGGAAGACTGAGGCAGAACCGAAGCAGAGTAAAGAAATGAGACGCAGCAAACTGTCCGCGCCAGGAGGCAAATTTATTTAGCGTTTTTTGTCCCTCGTCACAAATTGAAACAAATAAATTTTAAATGTTTACATTTTTAGCGTTAATTAAAAGAAAAATTAGGCAATTAAGTAAAACCTGTCACCTTATTAGTAAAGAGTTGATAATACTTCTATTTTTTAAGTCCAAGAGAACACTTTGCTACTTTGCTCTGCTTCCTTCTGTAATTATATATATATACAGTATATATATATATCTTCGATATATATATATATATATATACACATATACTTAGACCTTGTTTAAGTTCCTAAAACCTGATGTGTTTTTTAATATCTCAATTGATTTTCTGCCCCTAGTGGCCAAAAAACCTACTGCCGTAAAACACCCGAGGGATATTCCTGTCATGACTTTGTTTTTATTGGCTGCACCACAGTATATTTTAGGAGATAGAGAGCTTTTTAATTGAATTTATTAAAGGTTTAGGTCAACTCATGTTGCCCCCCCCCCCTCCTCCTTTTTCATTACCAAAAGGCTTCCGTTGATAAATGACAATACACTACACTGAATTTTCAAGCAAGCATTTACGGAGAAATTCGATTGGGTAAGAAACTGGCGCTAAAATATTGTTCTGTCATTTTTTTTTTTTTTTTTTTTGCTGACCCAAACATATTCAGTGGGAGCTTCACTGTAAAAGGAGCACAAATGGAATGGCAAGCATAATTTATTTTTGTTATTTTCTCTTGTCTCTGTGGAGCTGCTGCTGCACAAAAGAGACGGCCTTGGATTCAGTCCAGCTGCCCTTCAATCAAAACGCACTTTTTCCACATCTTTTACTGAAAAGTCGCCGTCCTGACGAGCACACGGATAGGCAAACAGTCTAATTACGCCGAACATTTCCTCTTAGGAAGCGGGGCTGTAGCTACACGAGTTCAACATGACACATCACACACAGCTGAAGACTGAGCTGGAAGGAGCGCACAGATGGTGGGACTACGGGAAGTGTCTCATCTGGTGGAAGGTGCCTTTGTAACCTGGATGGTGACAGCTGTATGCAGATATAGTAGCCATCAATCAGATGCCAAACAACTGCACACACACACAGACACACACACACAGACACACACTAACAAGGCCCTTGATGTTGTCAGTGACAGGGCTACAAGTTTTTGAATATGTCACAAGAGGGTCAGGGTATGTGTGTGTGTGTGTGTGTGTGTTTGTGTGTGTGTGTGTGTGTTTGTCTGTGTGTGTGTGTTGGTGTGTTAGTGTGTTTACATATGTTGTCTGTGTGATGGAATGATTACCTCCATCTGTTCCTCCAACCTGCTTCAGGTTCCATTTTCATTTTCCTATTGTTAACCTGCTGTTAGATCTATAGCTAAAGACCAAGGCTGTATATGTGTTTGGGTGTGCACGTGTGTGTGCGTGCCTGACTCGCACGCACGCACACACAAACACACAGAAGTCTCAGCTCAGTTGCACCCCTCCAGGACTGTGCAATGTAAATTGTACTCCCTGCCATTGTCTCTGTTTGCCCATTTTTCCTCTGTCTGCAGCCCACCAACACACGCACGTGCACGCGCACGCACGTGCATGCAGAAAAAAGAAAAAAGTAAAGGATGTAACGTAAGTGAATGGAAAAGGAAAAAAGACAAGAGACAAGAGAAATTTGCAAACAAAAAGAAATCCAATGAGGAGATCAGGTGACTCAGTGGTAGAACAATATTTCATTGGTTTACCTTCAGAACACAGACACACACAGACACACAGACACATACACACACACACACACACACACACACACACAGGTGCACAGAAGAAGCAGAGCTACCATTATTGCCATTGTTTATGTCTGAAATTGCATTTGTCAGCAGAACGAAAAAGCTACTGTTGTGTGAACAAAGGCAGAAGGTGTGTGTCTGAGCACGGGCCTGTATGGGTGTGAAACGCTTGTGTGTGTGTGTATGTGTGTATGCTTTTGTGTGTGTCAAAGCACAGTGGCCTTGCTGTGTCTCAGCCCTGTCATATGGATTCATAACCCAATCCCACACAAGAACTTTGTGGAAAGGCTCCACTGAAAAATCATTTTTCCTCTGCCACAAAACACTCACACCCCAGTTTATGGGTTACAAACAAGTTTCTGACAAAACCAGGACGTCCACGATATTTCCACCACCCTTTTTTCTGGGCAGCTCAGGACATTTTTGTTTTAAAAGAAAACTTGCTGTTTTTTTTCCTGAAGTCAACAAAACTGAATTGGTTTCCTCCTCTTCTGGTACCCAAGCTTTACGCTAATTCTGCCTGTGTGGGACGTCAATGTTTGAATCTGTGCTGTGCAACTCTTTCCATGCTGCACGTGACTGTGGCCGTTTGCTAAATTTCACATTCAGACCAACACACACTAATATAGACGTTTGGCCCCGGGATAATTGGCCAGCAGTCACACAGAAAGCAGACAGACAGAAAATATGTTATCATGCTTCACTCACATCTTCAGAAATTGATTCAGATACGCACAAAATATTTTCGCAATATGTTTGTGTGAGTCTGCCTGGAGCCCCGATAGTGTTGCAACCTACGCTGGACTTTGAAAGATGGTGGATGAACGTGCGTATGCAGATACCAATGAAAAACAACATCAATATCGCAGGAAAACACATTGAATTATATGAAAAAATATGACGGATGGATCAAACTTTTAAACCCCAAAAACACTGAGGATTAGCATTTTCACTCCAGCTGATTTAACCCAAAAGTGTGTTTTGTTCTTTTTCCGTTGCTGTTCCAGGAAGCTCTCAGCGGAACTGTTGCAGTTTCATCTTAATAGTTGCTGCAGTGCAGCGTGCGACGCTCCGCGGCGGGAAGATGGATACCAGCGAGGGTTTTCCTCCGTTTTCTTCACAATCTTTTCCTCACATGGGGGTTAGCTGAGGCAGCCGGAGAAATTAGAGCCAAACGCATCCATCATATTTACATACTTTTATAGCTAGTTTAAAGTTTGGCCGTCTCTTCCACTCAAGCACAACACCAATCTCATCTTCCTCCCCTTAACTTTAGCCCCTCTTTTAGCCCTAAGTTTGCATCCATGGGCACGCACACGCACACACACACACACACACACACACACACACACACACACACACACACACACGCCCAAGCATTAATTCAGGGCAGTAGGTATAGCTGGCTGCTAAGCTGTAATATAAGCAGATGAGATTGAGAGAGGGCCAGTTGCCTCTAACAAAGAGTCAAAAGGACAAAGCTCGGCCACAGTGAGTCAGGCCTGTAATGAAAGCATTAGGATAACTGTTCAATATTTATGAAAGTGTGCTGGTCCTAGGCCATGCACACACACACGCACACACACACAGTCAAACACACACGGAGCAAAAGAAGGAAACAGTCTGTTGGGCCATTCATTACAGGAATTGATTTAGTTGAGTTTTCCCTGGTGGTCTGCCTGCAATATCAAGCTCCCTTATTCCATCTAACCTGTGTGTGTGTGTGTGTGTGTGTGTGTGTAGCATCAGTAGTAGCATAGCAATGCGTCTGGCTTGACAGGACACGGAAATTGGGAGTTTTTATGTGTTTATAAGCTCGGCGTGTGAACAAGTGATGTTTTTTTGTCCTACGGCGAACACTAACAAGCGTTAATGTCGATGAAAAGGAGCGCCCTGCCGTATTTACCATCCACACTTGCACGATCCCAAAGTTTTTAACGCGGTGAGGAAATGGAGCTGTGCATTGTTACCTGAATCAGAACCAGCAGGGACGCCGTCTCTTTGGTGGAGAGCTGCCGGGGGACAAAACAGTTTTAATAAAGAGCAAATACAGGTGTCACCTGTATACAAGGACTACTTTTTGTATACAGGCACCGTAACCTTGAATAATTACAGTTCAAAGGCCTCCTGCCTGCGTCTGCACGGCACCGACCTTCTGATAGATCACGCCTGTTTATCCTCTTGCCAGAGCCGTGTGGGCATTTTCCATTCAAAGCGTGAAAACGGAGCACGGTCGCTGGAAAGGTGATGGGAGGGCAGGGAGGAGGAAACATCCAGCACCGCCACCACCAGAACGTGCCGTCTGCTGATTTGCCGCCGGTGTTTATGTTTTCAAGGATAGTCAAATATGCTCTGTCCTCAAAAATATAAGCAGCAGTTGGCGGATTTGGGGTGTGTATTCAGACAAACAGTCCCTGAAGCTCAGTATATTCCTGACAGACAGTGATGTGAGCCAGTCGCTCGTTTGGTTTCAATTTATAGTCAGACAATCAAACTGACTCAAGTTGCCGAGCCTACTTTTCATAAAAAAACCCAAATATGAATAATGATAATAACAATAAAGTCCAGCCAATGGCATAGTGCATGTGTGCCAACAGGGATTAACGAGGCTGCGGAGAAGCTACCTTATGTGTCCTCTGACTTCTGTTCTGCTCGTCACTCGTCTGTCACTCTGCTGCTCCTTTTGGATGCAAGATTAAGGATCAGAGGATTCAGGCTGTCATCTGTTGGGAAGGCTTCGAAGCCCTTTAAGCTAACTATGATTTACAAAATGAGGTTATGGAAATGTCACGCAGGAACGCGAGCATTGGGGCGGACGACTCCGCTCCCTCGGTTCAAAACCGAAAGAAGCCAAACAGTAAATATGAGCGGGGAGTCGGCCCCGACTCTCTCTGTCTTGTTAGAAAAGAGTTATACAGTCACTCCCTGGATGCTTTGAATCGCCTAAACGGAGCAACCTCCACCCTTTTCTCCGCCGAGCGGCTGCCTTCATTCCGCAGAGACATATGTGAGCCCATGTACCCGTGGATTCATGCCTCACCTACCCTCAACAATCTCCCTCCTTAAGCACCCCCGTTCCGCTCCCTCTCTCATTAACGGCCCTTTCTTCCCATCAATCCATCCGTTCCTGCCCCATCTGCACTCTCCTTCCCTGTAAGTGCCAATCATTAAGCTGTCATTCAGCTGGAGTTTGCATGTTGAAAGGGCCTCAGGAGTCATTTGGGATTTTACGAGTCACACTCTCAAATGTAAAGGTTTCTTCCTGGCTAATTTATGCCCCTTTTTTAACCCTCTGTTGGTCTTATACCTCTTTATGCACACCTCCTTCATTTTTCTCGAGATCATATCTCCCCTGTCTGCTGTCATCCAGACTCTGGCCTGTGGTCTCCTCCTCCATCCACTATGTGTTTTATTATTTTTATTTATGTTCCCAATCATAAAATACCTCCAGAACCTATTCCCGTTTCACAAAGGCGGAGCAATTTATACACCTCTTCAGTCCAAGGTGGGTGAGGACGCGTTGCAGGTGGGGACGGGCAGATTTACACATCGCTCTACTCTCCTTCATTCATCCTCTCAAAAGTTCAAGGTTCATTTCCATTTAGAATATGTTTAGTCAGGATGCTCCCACGGCTCTAGAACAAATATAATGCCCACCAACACACACAATACTGTATGTTTATGCTCAGGGACAGAAATTTACACGCCATACTTGAAGAAGCAAGAGCTTCCGCTGCCTGAAATGTGATATTTTATTGTGTCAGGAATCCAGTGAGACAGGATGCCTCATTCCTTTGAAGAAAAAAAAAAGAAAGAAAGAAAAATAGCCTCATGTGGGGGGGACAGGAGGTTGAAAGAGAGCTGCAGAGCATGACTGAGCATTCTATGTCTTTCCCACAGCTTAGAATAGAGAGCCAGGTGGCTGTAACTCTTCAGTCAACCTATGATCGATGAATTGATTAGTAAATCAGGCACCATACAGTAAGTCAAGGCCAAAGCTCCATTAGGGAAGAGCTATGTCATCATTACAGACCAGAATTCAAAGAGCTCTGGGTGAAAAACAGCTATTCATTTTCACAAAGACCTTACCAGTAGGTTCAATAACACTAGAATTGGGCCAATGACTTTAAGTTAAGGTCTTTTCCAGTGTTGACCTGAGCCTGCACTGAAAGTGTCACTGTCAAAAGCTGCATGCTAGTACAGAATGATGGAACATCACCCCAGTAGTAATGCTGCTAAGCTTATATACTGTCATTCATTTATGTATTGCAAGATAAAGTCTTGATTCAGAAGGAGCCACATTACAAATCTGCTGGACACTAGAGGAGGAGCGTTACACTTATAATCTCCTATCCTAAGGTGTTCTTTTAGGCCAACCTGCTAGCATCTGTCCCCCAGGCAAGTGGGTTCATCCATGCTGACAGCTGAAGTCTCTGAGGAGCATCAGTGCTCTTTCAATGACAACCCAGGGGTTAGACAATAAGGCCTGACTTAGCAGTGGAAGCTTCTGTTATAATAGCAAAGGGCTATTCTCTCACAGCTTCGAATGACCCTTTTGACCTCACCAGAGATGCAATCTCAAACGCTCTGCTCTGCAGCAGGCAGAGATGGTTCCTGGTGGTCTTTGCAAATCCAGAACTAAACCCATCACTTCCAGAGAGGTGCACTGACCTAGCATCAATCCCCAAAGTGATAATACAATCGGACATCACTCCAGCTCTCCTGGAGCAGCAGAGCCCACTGACACCAGGCAGTTGAGACAACCCATCAGGACAGAGCTCTGAGTGGTCCCCACTAGTCCTCTTTAGCCACTTAATTATGACAGAATGTTACTGGAGGGGTAAAGAGCTAAAGTTATGAAGCTACTTTCCGCTGCTCTGCTCTTCACTAGAGTGGCAGCAGGCTGTTGCAGGTGCAGTCCATGTCCTTTTCTAAATGATGTGACTTCAAGCGCCACCCAAACACAAGAGGCAATAGACAGAATCATTTCAATAAAATACTGCATTTGTACAGGTTGAACAATCCCTCTGTGTCACCGTGGCATTGAAACCACTGTCTGCGCTTGACTTTGTCTTACATATTTAGGCAAGACAGGCTCTCTACCTCTCTGTCTCTCTCACTCACTCACACACACACACACACACACACACACACACACACACACACACACACACGCACACACACACACACACACACAAGACATCTGCAGCTCCTTCTGCCAGAACACTATATGTCTCTCAGGGGACTGCTTAACTTAATGCTGGTCCTATGATAATGATCCATTTCATTTTATGCATAGAAGCACTGTGATACATTTTATAACCCACCACGATATAAGTATAGTTTATATGTCCTCCTGATGTTCTTAAAAGTTGCCACTATGATGAATTATCACAAGTAACACCACATGAGTAGGGAAGCTTCAGTCCATCTCCTCCCACAACTGCTTTTCCACTAGTAGGTACAGAGTGACTCTTGGTAACGGGTTCCAAGAGTGCCGATTAGGTACTATCAGGTTAATGTCGGTCCGTTAATGCTCTGATTGGCATCAGTGATGAGTCACGAGAGCAACATGTTTCAGAAAACTCAAGCCCCCCATTTTTCAATCTCCGCCATTGCGCTGGGTGTATTTCTTTACTTTACAAAATAAAGTTTAACGCTGCAAGTAAAGCAATACCCTGGTCCAACAATGGTGGACTAGAGAAGATGGAGCTACACGGTGAGAGCAGAAATGAGGTTTACCTGGTGGTCTCGCTCAGAGGAACCAGCGGACATAAAAGCAATAAAAGAAAAGGTAAAAACACCAAAGTTGATGACTGGACTATTGAGGAACTAAATGGGATAAACAGAAGGGACAGGAAGTGGTTTAATCACTTGGAGGGTATTTATGGCAGGGAACTGTGAGCAACAGGAGGGACCTAGCTACGGCGTTGTTGGAGCTCACGTTGAACAAACAAGCATGTCTAGAAAGTAACATTGTTGTTTCCTGTATGCAGAGAAGGAACTGGCTATTTAGCATCCGGTGTTAACCCTGTTCCCAGCTTTTATTTTCCAATTGCTATACGTTACAACCACAAATACAGCCTGTCGACAACATTTTATAAACTAAGCTAAAGTTGGTACAGCAGGTGTGTGCTGTCTGTGTACTTAAGTTGCGTCTGTATCTTCAGTAAAGTCCTGCTTCATTTTCGATTTCACAATTTGTTAAGTGTCTGGATTTTGCCTTTGACCGTTTTAATGATTCTTATTTTAGTGATTACTTTGGCCTTTTCTGTGAAAACCCTGATGAGAGGAAAGCCAGTAGTACAAAGTAAACATTTATCAGAGATAAATGTGTTTAAATGCTAACGGCATTGCATTGCATTGTTTTGATGTTGTAGACTTTAATTCTACAATCTGCTATGCGTTAAAACCCAAAAAGTCTTTAACAAATACATTTTTGGTGGTGCTAATTTGCTACCTTAATTTCCCCAGTTTTGCAGAAAGTGATACATATTAAATGACACCAGATGGAAATAAATATCTAAAAACTGTGTGTGTCTGTTCAAGATGCTGCCTGTGCCCCCACATGCTGGATTCCACAGGCTGCAGCAGAGCAGCTGTCTCCTTTCAGATGTCACTCATTTCTAGAAACCAGTAAGAACTTGGCAGGTCATATCTGGCATCGCACAGCAGCATTTTGCATTTATGTTCAGCTGATTTCCCAAAAAACTGAAAGATTGGCTTGACAAAAATCAATAGAAGCATTCAGAGTCTTTGCTTAGAGTTCAGTGGAAGCACCTTTGGCAGCAGTTTCAGCCTCCAGTCTTTCTGGGTTAATGCCACAGATTTGCACGCCTAAATTTGGAGATATTTGTGGCTGCAGCAATGGTTCTGGAAATTTCTCTCAGCTCCCAGGAGTTTCTGGAGTCCAGCCAGAGTGATCATTGGAGTCAAGACCTTTTTCCCTGCATATTGCCCAGGTTGGCTGCAGTTCTGGTCCTGGTTCCTTCAACTTCTTTGTTTTCAACTAGATGGAGGTCGATATGTTTTGGACACTAGATCTGTGCCTTGATGCAACCCTGTTGCTGAGCATACGTTCACCTATATCCATATATGTTTTTCCATAGGCCATCATGATGGGTTGGCATCAACAGCGGCTGGAATCCAGGCCGTGGTTGAGACTGACAGCTCTCATCTACAAGTGCAGGCATCAAATATACTGCACATTTGTGCGTGCACGGCAGTCAATGCACATGAACGTGTTTTAGTGGATATGGGGGAAGACGCTGAGGCGTCTTCTGCCAAGCACATTTCTTTCTTGCAGCGGGTTGATGTGTTTAAATTCAAATGCTCAACTGGGATTGCAGTCATCAGAGAGTGAAAGCACAAACCACCACCTCTGAATACTCATCATGCCAGCTTGTCAACACAAGGATCCTTTGCATTTTATTCATATCCTGGAGATGCTCTGCCAGGGGCTATCAGCGACATACTTTCAGGCCCATAAAGTCTGGATGTCTACTAATGTATGAGCAGAACAGCACCTCCTGGCTCTCTTTGGTGAAGGGTTGCTCTGTCTGGTGATCCTGGGCACAGTCACTTCCATGAGGAGCATTGTGGCTGTGGTATTATCTTCTATTATCTCCTACATCATCCAAAACAATGGAGCAAATTTGGCTCATTGCTGTAGACTACTAGCCTTGCTTGCTTCTCATAAACACTGCGGCTCACTTTCACTGAGACAGATCTGTTTCTGCAGCCCATGTGGTCATTACCACCATTGTAGGTCCCCCTTCCTCTTTGAGGCTTACAGCTCTGGATGTATGCAGGTAATGTAGATGTTTCTAGCAGGCCTTTGATGAGCCTGGGAGGACATCACAGTAGACAGGCTTAATAAGGACCTCTCCCATCGGGAAAGCCCAGATTCTTCAGATGGGGTGCTACCATGTCAGAAAATTCTGCTACAAATCTGAACAACCTGCAGTGGGATGTTACAAACCACTGGTGTCCAGAGACGCTCTGACAGGATGAGAACCGAGTAATTCAGGGATCTCCAGCTGCTCTGACTTAGCCAGCAATAGGTTCTGGATTCTTAGCCAATTTCTTGATGAGCAACTGCTTTCTGCTGAAAACTTCTCTAAAAGTCCTGATTGGATTCTGGGTGATTGATGGGACTTCATCTCCCAAAAGGGGGGAATCAGAACCTGTCCATTATCTTTCATGTCCTGAGGACTACAAACTGGCAACAGGCAGGCTCAACGTCCATGTCAGCCCAGCTAATAAGACATGTGACACTGACAAATCCGTCTGCAGCTTTAATGATGAGTATGCCGGGCAGCCGTGGCGGTGGGCGGACCTGTGCACTCCACCTCTACAGGCTTAACAAGCATGTTCATGTCCGAGGCGAACGGGATCACTGGAAAGGTGCCCCCATGATGATGTCGTTCCTCAGGCGATGAAGCCGGAACACTTCTGCTTCAGAGGTGATTGTCAAAGTGAAGCAGCTGTAGCAGCCAAGGATGAGAGGATGAGTTTCCTCACAAGAACACAGACGGAAGCAGAAGAAAAAGTAATGAGTTGTATTATCAGGCAATTGCGGTGAGCAGAAGGAAAACACAAATCATCATTACATGATCAATGGTGATGATAGCAACCTGTTTGGCTCCCTTAAGGCTTCACCAAAAGCAGCCAATTGCAACTTTTTTTTTTCATCTGTAATTTTCACTTGAACATCTTCCTTTTCATTCTCCGTCTCTCATCCCTTCTTGTTGCACAGACCAATTTAGAAAGAAAACGACTTCTGAAAGACATTTACATGAGAATATGAGACTTTTTGTTCCACATCTCTGCTCTCATCATTTTCTTTTGGATGAAAGAATTTTATGGCCTTGAAATCCTGGATTGTTGCTCTTCCACTGAGGCCACGTGAACACTTGCATCTTCCTCATTTGAGTGCCTAATTTGTGTCTTCAAGCTTGTTTTCGGTCCTTAAATTCCCCACGTGGCCCCCCATCTCTCGCCACCCCTGTCTTTTTCTTTGCCTGGCTCTGTCCTTGTCTCCCTCCGTCTCAATTTTCCTCATCTGTTCTCTGCTCTCATGGAAGGTGACGTCTGGAGAGCCTCCCTCCGCAGCTGCACAAGGAGCGAGAGTGGCGGCGGCACACCTGGCAGACGGCGGAATGCAATCCTCCGAAATATTTGTCAAGCAAGAAGATTAGATGAGGGCTGCTCCTCTAAAGCACAGCAGGAGGTCTTTGTAGAGAAGGGGAAAATAACCCCGCTACGACCTGAAACAGCAAACTGACACTTAAGTTGTGAAGTATCACGCTTATGTTATGCAAATGTCCGGGCTCTGACTTTAGTCTGACATATGGATTTACTTTTCAATTATTTGGACCAAAAATGATTCTACAAAATACAAATGGAATGACGAAACACCGCCACATAAGAGACACCATCGCTGCATAATCTTAACCTCGGCCGTTAAACTGATTCGATTGTGAAACACCACAGTAAATTAATCGGACATATGTGATGCTTTCAGAACCACGGGACGACTGAACATGTCCACAAATGTTCTTCTTTAGGACATGAAGTTGTATGAGAAGTTCCATCAATACTTATTGTGCAAAAGTTGGATTGGTTATTTGACAGTTGACGTCTGATGTTGGATTTATTATTTTTCCCCACCATAAATTGCTGCAGAGGAAATTATTAGCTACCCACGTAGAAGGCAAAGCTTTGTTTGTTGTTGACTAAATCTAAAAGACGGGACATTTGCCTTTGGGTTGGACTCCTGAGGGACAGCTGGGGAGGTGATAGTAGCACGGCCACTGTCTTCATTGGCTCGAACTAGTTTAAAACTGTTTTGTTTTCCTTCGAGAAACTCTGAATCTTTAAAGATTTTGTTGGTGGTTTGTCATTTTAAAGCAAAGATTAAAGGTCAACTTGTTTTGAACTTAGTTAATTACTGCATTTGGAAACCTCCTTCGTGGTCCAAAACTCCTTGTTTTGAATGCGCTAGTTCCCTTCTTCCCCTCCGTTTCTCCATTTTGATCTCCTCGTTTCCTGTAAATCACTGGGAGCTCCAGTTGTTTTCTTCTTCCTTGTCCAAATGCTCTTGTTGTTTGCCGTTGCTTCTCCATCCAGCCATCTGTCATTGGTGGGAACTTTAGAGGAACCAGGAAACAACAGACAGGGGAGACTTCTAATTGGTCCACAGAGGATAAGGGCTTGTAAAGGGAACACTGTTGGAGGAGTGCTGATTAGACAACAGCAGGTGCAGGATCCTGCCTCAAATGAAAGTTGAGGCATCCCAGGAGGACCTGGGGGCCAGTGAGAGCATCCCAGATAATTTATGCACTCCCTAAACTAAAAAATCAGCTATTTACCAATCTCAATATCATCTGAATTTACAGTATATTTACACGCTAATGTGTGCAGCTAATCGTGTCCTACTTCCCCCAATCAACACCTTCTCTGTGTCCTTGTTAGACTACTTCTCACCATGAGAGGGAGCAGTGACATGACATCAATTTCAATTTACCTTAAATGAAAAGACGGAATTGTTTCATGCTTTTATTGGAATCCTGGTTATTAACAGCGATTTAGTGAGGAGACCACCGTCATTAACCTAATGTTTGAACTGCCCACCGATGGGAATTTGATTGAATCCGAGGAAGCCAACGTGGTTCGCCGACATCGCAGTCTTTAGGCATTAACGCATTAACACCACGGAGACACAGCTAATATTTGCTGTGTCTCCTGGCTCCATGTTCATCGTGTGAGTAACTGCAGGACACACGGACACAGCAGATAGCTCAGCATCACTTTTCAACCAAAGGCCTTGTATAAATAGGAATTCCATTACCCGCGCTGCCATTCTACACCTCACGAAGGCTGGTTTTTATGTTATGTCAACAGTTCTCACCGAGCGTCAAAATCCTTTCGGGTTTTTTTCTTCTGTCAAACGCTTTTGTGTAAAGTTGCGTTGAGGTGGCTGTTAATAGCCAGGACAATCAATGGGACAATCAGATGACACGCGTTGACGTGTGTTTTGTTGAAACGGAGGGAGGCTTTGGTGAGCTGTGACTATTGTGCTCAACACAAACACAAAAAGATCAGTCGTTAAGCATCGAATCATCTGAATTTCTCCACACGATTTTGCTACTTTTATAAGATCAATATCAGAATGGAAGAAGTGATCTTTCTCATACGAGACAACTCGAGTACGGTGATTAATTCTCACATGTCCTGTTAAATGACAAGTCAAACTGTGGAGAAACGGCTTTCTTTCTTCAATTTCTCACTACATTGCCCTTCTCTTTCTCTCCCTTTCTTTACCCTCTTGCATTCTCCTGGCTCCCTCTTCACCAGTGCCGTGCTATCTGTCAGTCATGTGCAGCTTCTGTCAGGTTTTCAGCAAAGACTCGGGTAATCCTCGCCATCGCCGAGACCGTGAACTGGCTAATTACGGAATATATTGGCCGTCACAGCCCTCTAATCCCTCACTCTCATTCACTTTTGCCCATTAAGGATCCCCAGAGGATTACTGTAACAATCACACCTCTGTCTCTCTCTCTCTTTTCCTCTTTGATGGTGCAGGGATTAGCATTAAGATATACTCTGTGTGTCAAGGAAGCAATGGTGGCGCTGTCAAAAGGGGGAAAGGAGCTCCTGCAAAGTGGTACTGCTTAAAGGAAAATCTTGTCTTATAAGTAGGAAGCGGTGGGAACTAAGGAGGCCCAGTGCAATACCATGACCCTCACAACAATAAAATATTACCATCTGGATTTATAAAGAAACAAACGGATGGAACATGCATTCCAAAGAAAAAGCTCTTCCTTAATGGGAAGAAACCTTAAGCAGGACAGGGCTAATAAGAGTGATAGAGAAGTAGCAGCCGACACACCAGAGACAACAGATGCAGCTTCCAAACTGATCTGTAGCCCAGTTTGTGGCTGGAGTGATAGCCTGTTCGTCCACACCTCCAGGACTCTGACAGTTAATCTGACAGGGAGGAGTTGATTAATTCATCTTAACAAACCTCCCCTTCCCCCAGGTCTCGGTGAGAGAACGCCACCACCACCACCACCACCGACAGTGATGGAGGCTCAACACACGGCTAATCACGTCAAGCCGAGTGTCATTAGCACTGACACTGATTATGAACTCACTATAGTCCTGATTATTTTTAGCTTTTAAAAACTTTCGACTCTGGATTGGAGAGATTTCATCTTTAGCTCCTGTTTTACCCTCAACTTTCCCTGTAAGTTGGATAAACTTTTTTTTTCTCTTAAAGTTAATATTCGGTGTTACAAATTGGGACGGGGAGATAGAAGGTAAAAAGGACAAAGACATCACAGCGCTAACTGATAGGAGCCACATGAAAGTAGCACTGCTCTGCCTCCTGGCAACACTCTGTAGGAAGAGGGGAACAAAGAAGATGAAGAGGAGGGAAAAGTGATAAGCTAGCATATCTTTTATTATTTCACAGGTGGGAGAGTTTGGTTATCACGCGCTCACCACTGAGCCGGAACTGCAACTCAACTGGAATGATTTTAACAAAGGAATTAACTCGTGCCTGAACGAGGCCCAGCACCGCCGTCACACCTAAAACACATACAGGATCCATAGTCTTCTGATTTTGTCCTCTAATTTTACCTGCTCTGCAATTTTGTAGCGTCTCTTTTGGGCTACATATTCTAACTTCTGCCCCCAGTTTGCTGAGTGCCATGAGAAATGCTCCTGCTATATAGTGTAGCCTCACTCCTGAACCTTAAGCAAAACTTTATTTGTCTAATCAGTTGGGAGGAATAACAAGTCCAAAAGTCCATGTCTGGGAGCAGCAAAACAGGTTTATTTAAAATATATACCAAAGGATGATTCTCGAAACCTGCAGGATAAAAAGTCTGACCTTTGCCTGGTTGCGCTGAACTTGCAATGAATTAAATCTGATCTTTCCAGCAAAGGTCAGTCAAAGTGTTGCGTTCTGTTAAGTTCCTACAACGTTTTCTGCCTGTTGAATATGGTAGTTCATCAAAACTCATGTCTCATAGGATTGTAACTGTGGCGTTCCACAGCATAAGCCATAAATGTTTATGGGCGTTGATGATTCGGGTGAGCTGAGGTGACATGTCCCCCCACAAAAAAGCGGGGTGCGGAGCAGGAGAACCCTGCAGGAAAGCCTGATGAGTACAAAAAACGGGAAAAAGAACAAAATAATAGCTATTCATAGCAGTGGAGGGATCTTAAAGCAACAAAACCAGAAACCAAGTAAAATATGAGACTTGACGTTGGGAAAAATAAAAGACTTTTCCTGCGCTCTTGGTTGTATTCCCTTCAGTGTAAATTACTCGCTGCTCCCGCAATATTAAAGTGGTGCTTCTGCCTAAATAAATAATCCCCACTGTTTTTCTTGCTTAGATGTGAAGGCAGATGCTCCACGTTGACTAAGAAAGGCCCGCGGATACACCCTGACTCTGGCAAACCAAAGAATAAATGCTTCTAATGGTTCCTAAAGAGTAGCTGAAATGATGTCGAACACAAAAACCTCCTCTTCCTTCTCCCAGCCCCCCCTCCCATAAAAGCAAGCATCAATTTCTCTGTTTAGGACTCGATTGCTGGACCGACCCCACACAAAGCAATTACTGAAAGTCTCTCTGTGCTGCACATGGACCCACACGGGGCAAAAGCGAGTGCCGGGCAGATCGAGTTCTGCACCTTTTTTGTCCCCCCTATACAAAGTTACATTGAGGAGCTGCCTGATTGGCACGACTCTTCCAAAAAGAGGAAGAAAAGGGCGTAAAACACACCGACACTGTCAGGAAACCTAAAACACTTTGGAACTCTAAACAACTGGCAGCAGTGAGAGAAAGACTGCGGCCAACAGTGAGCATCAAAGAGGAAAAGGCCCTGAAAGGACAAAAGTGAAGGGTGATGTAGGACAGAGTCGAGCTGGTCGAGGTGTTGGGGAGGGCAGCGAACAGAGGAAGCGAGGGAGGGAGAATTCTAGGGAGTGTGGGGAGCAAATGGAGGAGAGGGGGAGAGAGATATTAGGGGGGAAGATGAAGAAAGTGAAGCAAAGTGTGAAGAGGAGGAGGACAAGGAGGAGATGCTGAGGTGGGATCTGGTGCCTTCAGGCTCTCTGGTGTCTTCTATCTTTGATCTAAATGTACTTTGGCATTTCTCCTCTCCACTCCTCAGATGCAATTAGATTCCTTGCTAGCCAAGCAGACGCAGATGAAATGGCTGCTTAATGACTTCCTCAGCAACCCGCCCCGGCAACGCAAACCTTCCATCTGGAGCCTCCTGTTCCTCTCCCTCTCCCCCTTCTGTTCCCCCTCTTTCTTCATCCATCATTTCCACACTCCCCACTTTCATTTTTCCCGTCAGTTTTCCTGTCGTCTTATTTGATTTGCTTTTCCTTTGATCTCCACTCATATATATTTCCATGTGTAAATCCCCTTTTGCTGGATCCTTTCTCTTGTCGTCATGCGTGTGTTCTTCAGTCATCTTTTCTTCCTCCAACCGTCCTTATTAAATCTAAGACCTATAACAATTCAGCCTGTCGTGCAGTTGTGGCCTCTCCCCTGCTTTAGGCTCCAAAAACATGTTTGCTTTCTGTTTTTCTTCAGGAAAATCAGGTTTTGCTCAAACACCTACTCGCATAGGCCAATACAATTCCTGGGAAATTAAATTCCATTCACATAAATCCCCTTTTAATTACAGTCATCAGTTCCAAGTGTGCGTTCTGACCTGAGTCCCATCGAGGGTCCTCAGAATGCGGTAAAAGTACCGCGCTACATCAGTAAATGGTGATGTAATCAACGTGAACTACATCATCAATGCATGACTTTTGGTCCACAAATGTGTGATTCCCTCGAGGTAGCATTAGTTGAGTCTGCTGGGACGATGCAGTGGAAGATACGGGGAGCCCGTACTGCACTTCAGGCCCCAGAATGAGAGGAATCAGCCCGTACACGCTGTCAACCACACCGTCCTGTGTATTCTGTTGGTTGCCAGCACTTCTGACTGATGGCTCTGATCCACTGCTGTCTGTTTTCTGCACATTTTGGCACCTGATAGAAGAGCACATTATCTTTGTTTTGCTTATTAGTGCATCCCAATGCACAAGTAGAGATAACAGTAGAATCTAGACCCAGATTACAGAAAGAACTGAGGGGAATTTGTCATGTGCATATTAGCCAAGCAACAATATTAGAATCTTTATTTGTTTTTACTGGTTTGACTTTGTCTTTTGTAACTTAAAACTAAGTGCAGTGAAATGCAGCTAAACAACATAAATGATGGACTCCTTGTCTGTTCATCTTTCAGCCCGTTTGCTGGTATTTTGTGGCGTTCTGCTCATCTTTTCATCTCTCCGCGGGAGGGAGGGCACATTTCCTAATCGGGCTGAGTAATGCAAATTTAATGAATTTGGCAAAGTGCTTGGATGTGTTTTGTGTGTGTGTGTGCGTGCGTGTGTGTGTGCGTGTGTGTGTGAAGGCGCGAGTGCACACAGGAGCCAGGAAGTAAAAACGTGCACCAAATCCACAAAGGCTCTCTTACTGCCATTGACGGGTGGCTGCCAAGTTCCAGACAGACAGACGGAAGTAGAGAGAGTGTGTTGGGTTCAGAACATGAAATTGTACACTTTTTTCCCTCTGTGTGTCTCCATGGATACTGCCATACAACAGATGGGTGCAAATATTCTCCCTCTTGATTTTTGAAGCCTCTATTGTAGTTGAGACAGAAGTAGAAGAGTCATCCTGTCATCATGGCGTCAGACTGCAGCTTTAATGCCCACTAAGCGTCCTGGATCCAGAGACTGGAGCCCAGACCTCTAAGTACAACCTTTTACGTGATACATAGTCAGTACCAAAATAGTTTACTGACAATATGAGGACATTTAGGTTGGGCCTCACAATTTCCATGGGTTAGAGGTTAGAATTGGGGTTCAGGTCTGGGTTAAAGTTTATCCTCTAGTTGAGATGGTAATGGTTTGGGTAGGGGGCTGGGGAATATTATAAGAGACCTCACAATGATAGGGATAAAAATGTGTGTGTGTGTGTGTGTGTGTGTGTGTGAGAGAGAGGGAGAGAACAGTGCTTTAAATAATGCAACAATGAGTAGAAATAAACAGTTCACACAACTAATCTGCCTCTTTACCAGTGACATTTATCACAGTTTGTCCTTAACAATGTCCATTTTGAAAGAACACGATCTGACAAAAATGTACATAACATCTAAAAAACAATCTTAAGAAAACAGTACAGGCTCGCGGCTCACTCTTAAAATCTCCAACAAGCAAATCTAGTCGAGCTTCTGTGTCTGAGAGGGTGGCCGAAGTGTGTATTTTCCCTCACCCGAACATCGACTGGCACCTGGTAAATGTGCAGCTGTGAGAGGCTGCAGACACCAGAGGTCATTTTCAGAGAGATGAGACGCAGCAGTTTACACAGAGGACAGCCAAAAGCACGGCGCCTCCACTCAGCTCGGCCTCTTTAAAGTGATTATTCCCACATGCCTTATTCAGGGTACCTGTTCCTCTCAAAACACCATCTAAAGATAAACGCCTCCTTTTTTTTTTAGACTTTTGAGCGCCGAACACAAATCTTCCTAATTTGGGTAAACTTGTTTAAATGCGTTCCACACGTCTGCAGATATTTCAGCTTCTGCAGTCCAAACACTTTTCTTTTCAGCGTCTGTGCTTCAGGCAATACATCAACAAGTTTTGAATACGAGTGCATTATTTAATGTGCAACGCTAAAGCGTTTTGCTTGGGGCTTAATAAAAAAGGTTATTTATTGCGTTCCTGCAGCCATTCTTTACTCATATGAGTGTTCAGAGATATTTTAGACTCTTTCAAGTTATTTCCTTCAAAATGGAAAAAAAATGAATCATCCCCGTATATTTGAAATTAAATATAATGAAATCCAATTACTTCCGTTATATGCCCGTCCACTCATCTATCTATCTAGTTTTGCATTGGTATTTCTTGATTGCTTTCATCCCTGTTCCAGAATTCCTCTCATCTTCCCAGGTTTCCTCCTTCCGTCTCTGCCTTCCCGTTTCCTCGCCACTCACATGCTAACGCTCTGATTAGGGACTTGTTGGCCTCCCGGCAGTTTGAACTAATCAGGGGCTGACTTGACTGGGAGCGCTCACACCTGTCCTGACAGGAATGATAACTAACAAGGCCGATCATCAGCTTTTTGCCGCACTGCCTCGCAGATCTGCTTGCTGTAGAACGCTGGAGTTCTGTTGCAGTTCAGAATAAATGGTGCTTTTTGGCTCTTTATTGACTTTTTGTGTGCACAATCTTAATGTAATGTGGCAAGATTGTATCATTCACCACGTTGTGACATGCTCGGTCCACCTTTGGGATGATGCGACTTCATAGATACCCCCCGTAATTGCTCCAGGGCTTTGACCGGACCACCTCCCTCTCCAGATCTAATCCAGCATTCATGGGAAGTGACAGACCCACAGGCGGAACAAAGCCTTCAGTTTCATCAGAGTGTTGGATAGAACAGGACAACCTCAGAAGATCCCAGTCCATGTCCAAACTGGATAATGATTTCTTTTTTGAGAGGTTTTGAGAGGTGTCACTTTTTTCTCATTGTTCAGGGTTTAAGGCAGTAAATGATGTCTTGGTTACCCCGGATCAAACCAGATCCTTTCTGTGCAGACAGCTCTGGATAATCCTTGGCTGAACAGGGAGGAAATATTTTTTCTCTCCCTTTGTGATGTGGCATGATCATATATATGTTGCTAGCTTGTTAGTTAGCACTCTTTAGACTCAAATTTCGTTCATGGGACAGTCTGACAGCTTATTTTGGACCGCTACTGATGAAAAACCACATTTCTGAAAAATATCCTGCTTTTTGAGCAATACTTGTTTTAAACCCCAGCAGATTCCATGTATTCTTTAATGAGATCCGGCAGTAAAATTACAGGAGGAAGGGGAAAGGGGGGGCAGAGAACTAAGCGGAAGTGCTGTTTACCCACAGAACTTAGCTTTCATCAGAGCTGTGTGCGTAGGCGCTGGTGGCGTGCGCTGCTATCTGTTCGTCTGGTACCTACGGCTCACGCTTATTGATACTGTCACACCTTTATTTATTCATTATCACACGCATAATTTATTTACCCCTTTTTATTCACTGTGGCACTTCAGTTGAGAGCTGTAGCTTGATCAAACGGTGACGAGAACAGCCACGCATGTGGGTGAAAAAGTGGAAAAAATAAGGGAAAAACCTTAAAGAATCTTTACCTTTTATTGTCGTTGAAAAGGGGTGTAGATAGATAGAAAGGGATTTTCAGGCACATTGCATTTGAAAGCTAACTTTGTGGACAATAACACTCAAGATTAAGGATGAAGAGCTTGTTGCTCATAAGCCATCTTATCATTCATTTAGACATGAACTTTAGTTACCGCAGAGAGTAAAATGCCAACTTCTCCCCCTCCCGATTTGCAGCAGATGCGTCGTCTTCATCTTTTTACGTAATGCTCGACGTTATTGCTCCACTTGGTTGGAATGTGTCAGCTCAGGTATCAAATTACCGATGGATTTATTGTACTCCGAATTTTAGATTGTTAGAAAAATTCCCATTTTCATGTTTACCAGACAGAAGTGTTGTTCGACCTTTATAGATAATCATAAATGATGAAGTTAAAGGATCTTTAACTAAAGAAAATCAAACTCACTGGAGTTAGATGGTTCTGAAATTGATTGTTCAGTGTGCATTACTTTCAGTTGCACTCTCTAGTGGACTCTCATTAGCTTAACGAGGCTTTTGACCGACAGACAGGCTTTCAGCCCAGAAAAGGACTTATTGATGGAACCGAAACACACAGATAAACTGTCCAACAGCACCATTGAACTCAGCAGGCGCTATGGAGGAGTTCCGTCTCGGTGAGGGTATGCATTTTATTTTTAATATGATTCTGTCACTATTTCTTCAGTATTTGACTTTAGCCACACCACATGCTCAAATACAAATGCTCCCTTTACTTTTAATCAATAGGTTGTTTCCTTATTGCCTCTAAACGACGACAATGTGCTGGTTATTGCACCAAGTCCAGGTTTAAATCTACCAAATGTACACATCTGATGGACTTTTTTTAAAAGCTGTTTAAAACTAAACTAAATTTGCTTTTTATTTATCTTAGTTTCCTGCTCTTAGTTGTGAATGGGAGCTTATTGATTGTCAATACGATGGAAATGTTGCTCAACTAGCCTAGATTAAGGCGACAGTAGGTCCAAGGGTTGAGTGCACGGCCCACCTTTGCAGAAAAGACAACAGCTCTTCACTTTGTTAGTGAAGTGAATAATTTCTTCTGTTTTTGTTTTGCGCATTTCGATTTTCAGATCAGTTTAGAGCTAATTGATCTCTTTTTTGGAGTTGAGATCTTTAAGACTTTGATTAAAAAATAAATGAAAAAACAAAACCACAGTTACAGTCTAAAATTAAGGAAAATCTGCAGATCAGCACATTTATCTGAAATTAGAAGTTACGTTAAGTACGGCAAAAAAAAAGAGGAAAAATTCCGCAGAATGTGCACAGAATGCCACTGTTACATATGCTTTAATGTGGCAACAGCTGACAGGAAAGAAACACTCAGAATATAAAATAAAGCAATAACACACAGTAAAAAAAAAGTAATTTAAACTTCCGACTCATACGAGGAAGATTTCCCCCTAGGGGTTACGCTTTTGCTTTGGGTTTGCAGACCAAAATAATCCTGTTTTTGGACAAGCAGGAATTTATGAACGAGTTTATGCAGATGTTTGGAACAGTCTGAAAAGCTGGAAAACTCTCATTATTTTTATCCATGTGACAATTAATCACCATTCCCTGACACAAATTCAGTGATTTAGGCTGAGAGATCTGAAGGGAGAACTCCAAAAACAATCATCTAGCTGCCATTAAAAGGCCCAGATTGTCAGCATGTAGCTCAGCTACAGTATAACAGACAAGCCAACACTGTAGATGCTCGTTCTTAGCAAAACAGAACAGCTGATGGCAACAGCCAGGTTTTCCTTTGGCTGTTCCTCTTGCTGGGATTTATTGAATCCAAGGATCAAGAAAATAACAACAGCAATAATAGGGCGACATCACGGTTGAATAATTGTAATCAGAGCAGATTTC
Organism: Takifugu rubripes; assembly: GCF_901000725.2. NCBI lineage: Eukaryota > Metazoa > Chordata > Actinopteri > Tetraodontiformes > Tetraodontidae > Takifugu > Takifugu rubripes. The sequence goes on along the minus strand of NC_042305.1, from coordinate 14,889,993 downwards.
ACTTCAGATGGAGCCTCCACTGATCAGAAGCTGAGCCGATGGGCTGATCGGTTGCTACGTGAGACTGTTACCTCACGTCGCTATTTAATACTTTTGTTGCCATTCAGTTCAACGTCATTGCCAGATTTTGACTGACTTTTATCTTGACATAAAACTCATCCTGAAATGAGAGTTTAACCTGTTTTCTCTGGTTCCTCTCAAAACTGTATGGATTTGCTCTCGAATGCATATTAAGAGTGTGGTAATGTATTTTCTTGGCGGGGATACTAAATGTCTCCATTTGCTGTCCCGCCATGTGAAAACGCTCCGTCTCCGGCACCAAATTTGTGGTTGTTCAAAGCAGAACTAATTGGTTATGTTGCATGAAACGCCGGACGGACACACATTGGCATATTCATGCACCATCCCAGCCATCCACTAGTCTGACCACAAACAATAGCAGCAGTTTACCGATGAAATGTGGTCTGAATGCCCTGGAAGAGCCTCCAACGTCTGAATACAAATGTCGGCGCATGTATCAAGTAAACTGATGCCCGGCTCTCCGGTGGTGCCCTTGGAGCCAGGTCTAAAAAACATCCAACCCACCTACCTGACCCACCTCCCTTTTCTCAGCCCTGGATTCCTCCTCCCTCTGTTTGTTTCATCCCCTGCTGTGCTGTGAGCAGGTGTTGAAATGACATACATAAAAAGGAAAGATGAAGATTTCTTTTTTCCCTTAAAAAAAAAGAAGCTTTTCTTTCATTCTATCTCCCGTCCCCGACACTTTACAACCCTCTCAGGGCTTTCTCATCCAAATCCAATTTAGCTCATGTTACCATCCACCCGTACCCCCGTCTTTTCCCTCATTCCTCCTCCCCTCATTTTTCTCTTTCTCCCCTCCCTGTTTCACCTCTGGCTGCCATCTTTCGCTGCCGTCCCTCGCTCTATCTGTTGGTGGCGACATGAAAGGCTACCTGTGCGCTGATAGCCGGGGGAGAAGGAGGGCTGAGTTAATTAACTCGCTATCTGGGGCTGACTGTTAATAGGAATTGGACCTGTTAATAAGAATATATTGTTGTGTGCCATGCTAACAGAAATGGCTTCAGACAGCGCACACCAGGACGAGGAATGTGTGTTAGGCTGGATTATGTTTAAGTGCGGCTGAGCACATAGACAAGTCCGCCAGTGTGCGATTATGTCCGCACAACCCGCACGTCATCGCAATACACAGGCAGGGAGGTGGCAGGTGTAATTTCACGCATTAGATGGACTCACAGGAGGAAAATAAATAAGAAAATCTCCGCTCCAGCCAAACCTCACGCCCCTCCAAGCACACATATACACGTGCTCCATCTGCCCCCCCGGCCCTCTCCGTTCCCGCCACCCGAACCCTTTGAAGATAACTTTTTCTTATTACCCTAACAATGGCGGCAACGGAATGCAACTTTAATTCTCGCCGCCAAAAAATTGAGACGGCAAGGAATGGGGTGGGGGGTGGGGCTCGCTTGTTCCTTCCTGCGGGGTGGAAAAGCGAGGGAATGATGAGGAAGGAGAAAGAAATGTGTGAGAGAGAGAAAGAGCGGAGCAGGAGAGAAGTCAAAAAGGAAAATTGAAAGGTAAAGATTTTTTTCTAAAGCGTGAAAATGGTCCTGAGTGCTTTTTCTGTTTGCTCCTCTCTTTTTCTGTTTGGCTTTGCCTGGTGTGAGATCGGCAAAGAGCTGACGCACGCTCATCCAACAGCACTTGGATACTTTTAACATGCTCCAAACAAAAAAAACGCAGCAGCCCCGCTAAAGGGATTCATCTGGTGAAGTGCTAAATACCACTCGCTTCTACTCGAGAATCCTGCTCTCAGCGCTTCTTCTTCTCAACCTCCACTGCCTTTTAACACACCTCTCTTCTGTCTCCCCGTCTGTCTCTTTTCTGCCTTTTGTGCTCTCTCATCGCTGTAGGTAGGCACCCGGGCGAGTCTGACAGGCCCTCTTACAGACAAGGAGCAAATGTTGGCCCTTTGAAGTGGAATTGGGGCCTGTGGAACTGTCTAGTGATGATTAGTGTGCAGCTAAGAAGGGAAGGGGGGAAGGAAGAGAGGGGAAGCAGATTAAATGCTCGCTAAAGGGAAGTACAGTAACGTGTCTCCCAGCCGCGTATGTACAATTTACAATTCTCCAATGTTTACTAATTGACAGAAAGCTAGGAAGGCACCAGTAAATGTAAAACAGTTGTTGATGAACATGTTTATTCTGAGCTTTAACACAACATTGTGTTTAGTGTTCTGCTAGTCACGGCGTTACATGTTGCAGTTCCAATGACAATGAATCACGTCAAAGCTCAGTGGGTCTGGTTTGTCTGGGTGCTTCTCTTTCTCTTGTGATGCTCATCAGATGCTGAGGGTACAATCTGAAAAACAGGGGCTGACAAACGTCTCTATGCAAGATGAGCTATCCGTGTTCACCACCATGCTCATGGAGGGCCACAGTGAGGGGAATCCTGTGCCTCTTGGCCTCACTCTGTAAGTGTTGAGGCATATCCAGTGTCTGCTACTAGCTGGCAGCCCTCTAGCCTTCTCACTTTGAGCCTGCTGTCAGCTTCAGCCAGTCAGAATAATCCATCCTTTACACTGGGAAGCATTTGCTGAGTTTAGAATGCAGTTTGGAACACGCTACGTGCTCTTGTGCCAGGAAGCAAGAGGACCATCCAAGACCAGAGGTGGCAGAGCTCTGGTGTTGGTGTGCAGTGTCTCCTGGGTTTTTACCTCCAAGCATATCTACTACCCCCTGAGCCTTTTAGCCCTCCCACTCCTTGTGATTGCGGTTCTCCCTGAGCTCCCAAGTCTCATAGTTCTCCTGGTTCTCAGTGCTTGGAGAGTTCGACTGTACTGTGTTCATAGCCCATTAATTATCACTCTTCACATGTATATTTGACCCAACGTCCTTGGTGCGTGATCACCAGTTCCCTCTACCACTAGGACCAGTCCTCTTACCCTCTTTGTCCTCATATAACCCTGTAGCCTGGAGATGAATAAATAAAATATATTGTGTAACATTACCTCCTGTTTCCTTTTCAAATCTGTTCAAACAAGCGTCTGATGGTGGCTTCAATATGCAATATATTTGCCTGTGGCAAACATGATGAATACAGTTATGGAAAACAAGTTTGGCAAGGCCAATGGTTGTTTCATGCAGCAATGTCACATTTGATAATATTTGATATTCAGACCAAATGACAGTTTAATGAGTAACGGAATTCAAACCACTGCCTTCCGTGCAAAATTCCGGACTTCTGGTCGGTTGAAATAGATAATAAAACTGCATTAATGTAATCCTTTTCACGCTTTTCCCTCTGCCTACAACATTATTCATGGCATGGGATAAAACAATTCAACATTACCCTTTTTTTTTCTTTTAATTTAAATGTTGGCTTTTTAAAAAACATCTCTGGTAAACCTTGTCGAACTAAAACAGACTGTCCGCTGTAAGAGGACACAAGAACGCCGATGCACACAACAGGGAAAGTGGTCAAAGGTTAAGTGAGGTGACAGAGTAGAGCAAATGTGTGTGGGTCTGTGTGCAGGAGTGAGATCAGTGTGTGTGTTTACGTGTGGAAGCGCGGTGAATAAACTGAGAGTGAGAAGAAAGTGAGAGAATAGAGTGTCCCCTCAACAGCCATCTAACCCTTGGCCTTTCTAACGAGCTGCTGAGTGTCTAAACGTCATTCACTTCAGGAATTATTGCCCCGTTGACACTAAATGGCAGTCAATGGACAGATAGATGGCCTACTGGGAATGGATGAAGTCAATGGGCAGTAGAAGAGTGAGGTCTATATTGCATTAATGGGAGCAATACAATATACTAAAAGCTATTAAGCAGACACTTTTATTCAGAATGACTCAAAGTACCTCAATGAGTGGTTTTATTTTTAGAAAGGGTGGCTCTGTAGAAAACCAGGGGGGCTAATGCACCAACTTATCCATCCATTTGTGTTGTTGGATAGCCGCTGTTGAATTTGCTTATCATCTCTACCCATCATGCACTGTGTTCAGCTTCACCTCCTCTCTTTGGTCTGCTTACATACAAACTGGAAGTAAACCGCGGCAGAAACGACTGAACCGAGACCCACATCACCCAGCGGACCAGAGTTTCCTTGTTTGGTCTACCCCAGAGCTTGGATGAGCTATCACACCTACATGAAGCAGACCGAGGAAAAACCTCTGGTCTGACAGTCCAAACAACTTTGGTATGAAGGTTCCCAAAGTGTTTTTGCTTAGGGATTCCCTTTTAGGCTAGAGAGTCCAGTAATATGTCACTGGAAATCATCCCAGATAAGGCCACTGATGGTTGCGCTGTCTCTATTATTTAATCCTCAACTGTTTGGGTCTCTGGCGGTGTGTGAAGTCCAGAGATGGTCAAAATTAGTCTCGTTGCTCCCGTCGACCAATAAACTGTTTCTTATAATTGTGGAATTCCACAAGCTGGAAGAAATGTGCATCTGGTGATGTGGAAACACCAACAAATTTAGAATGTCCGGTCCCCCGCTTCTAAGTCCTGTCAACACTGACCAAGTCTGAAGGGAGGCCGGATGGTACGAATTAGAGAGTAAACCTGGATGTTGCAGAAACTAAATTCCCTGAAGGTAACTAGAGTGGATCTACTTTTGTTGTAGGTAAGGATTATTCTGAACGCCACTCTATTTTTTGTTAGCATACCTCAAGGGAATTCAGGTCTGCTTCCAGTTCCCGTTGATTGATTAGTTGCACAGTGGCAACATTCCAGAGATTTATAGATGGATTCCGTGTGAGTTTAAGTGATGTGGCTATCTATAGAATGACCTGGGAAGGACACCTGGAATGCCTTTTCCAACAGGTTAATTTTCGTTCTCCTTGTTTTTCGTCCAGCTCTTGAGAACCCTCTCCCAGACCACTTTGAGTTACACAGTCAGATTGCATTACTGAACAGATTGTTTTCTATTCATGTGAAAACAATAGTGTGCTTCTTCTACCTGGTTTTACCCTCTATTTCCCACCAGTCCATGTGACTTCCCAATTCATCTGCTCCCCTGTCTCCTCTGTTTTCATCTCTCTCCTCCACCATCAGCCTCCTCCTACTCTTTATCACCTTTTTTCCTCCTGTGATTCCACCTCCCCCACCCCCGGCATGTCAACTTTTAAGGCTAGCCCTGATTGTCAGCCAATTTCAGTGCCAAGAGGGGAGGATCTACAGGAATCAAAGATGGCAGGGCATAGCAGCTCCTTCCAATGGCCCAATACACAGAGGGCCGTCCGTGGCCATGCCGGAATCAATCCGACTTCCATTCATCACCGAACACTGTCTCTGCAGGGATTTGGAGACATCCTTCCTGTCTGTGTCCAGTGTCTTAAGCCCTGTTTTTTCTGAACCTCTGACAAAATACCATTGGGTTTAAGTTAAACAAACATCCTGGAATGTTCCAATCTTAAATATTTATAAAGTAGAATTCCTGTAGCGGAAGGAGAAGTTGCACAAATAGCCTTGGGACCTGCTACCATTCAACAAGGCCTTGAAACCGCATACCAGTGTGAATGGTTTGAATCTTTTAGCTAGCAGATAGTTAGTCAGCATGAGATGGGGGATTGCAGATAATGGATGCCATCATCCTCCAACCAAGCACAGGAGAACTTTGTCTTACCATCGAGGTATTTAGTATTTCTAAGTATGTACACAAACATTTCTTTATTTTTATTTATTCAGGGTCTTTGATGTTTGGTAGCAGGCACTTTCTGAGGCAGCCTGAGGTCCTACAGTTGGCAAATGAATGTGGAACACGCGGGATCATGAGCCGAGGAGATGTCAACGGTGGTGTTGGCGGCGTGCGTCACAGATGAACAATTGAATGTCACTAAAAGAATATGGTTTAAAAGAACCACCCAGTCAAATGCGAGCAGACGATAACTTTAATCTGCTGTCCCTGTGACTCAGCACTGACTGCTGCAAGAAGGAAAAAGTTTCAACTTAGGGGTGAGACAGAGAGCAAGGACTGAACAATGAATAGGTGAGACCCGGGGAAGTATAGGTCAAAGCATCGACTGCTGCCGCTTCTCTTGAAAGGCTGGAGAAGAATGCCTCTGGGTCCAGAGATGTGCAGGAAGACATTGACTGTATCCTGCTCAAGCTGTCTCTCCCCCACATTCTCTCTCTCATTTTACTGTTCTTGCCTCCCTCAACAATAGATGTGCTCCCCCGAAGGTTGACAAAAGGGGCCTGTGTGAAGTTATCGCTGCGGTAAAGCAGAAGTTATCACCTCTGCAGCAGCAGGTGTCTCCGAGGCCGCTGTGGCGCCTCGTTTCTCAACTTTCCCGCATTGTCAAATCTCCTTTTTCACCTCATTATCAAACTTTATCTTATGAAGAAAGTCCTAATAAGTAATTAAGTAGATCAAACAGTACAGACACACATTGAACACTATTTTCCTCAAGTTAAGCATAAAGCACATGTGATTGTCAATTTAAAGTATGTTTAGTAGCTTTTACTTTTATTTATTGATTGTTGCCATCCAGTCTTTCTTATTAATATTTTGGCTTTTGGGTGATTTATGGTTCACACAGACCAGACATCCTTCCCCCTCTCTCTCCATAGAATGAGAGGTTTTTACCTTTAAAAATACGTTTTCTCTTGTTGCTTCTGGTTTTTTTTGGGGGGGGGGATGTTTGGTCTCTTATCTTTGTAATAGCTAATAGAAATAACAGAGATGAAATAGATTTCAGTCCAAACTGACGGCCATAGAAGACTATTTTCTGTGAATCAGTGCTATTTCAGTGAAATTGAGCTGAAATTTTTTTTATGACAGAAGCCCAACAGGACACTGAACCCACAATGCAGACCATGACCAGAAAGGTCTTTACACAAAAGGTTTATTCGAAACAAAAAGAGCACCAAGCAAAACTTGCAGGTGTAGACAAAATGAGAGCAGGCTGGACCCAGGGAACGAGAATGAGGGTGGCAGGTGAGGCTGCAAACAACTCAAAGGTTTTCCAACCACAGCTTCTCTCAATTAGAACAAGCAGCAGAGCCGGTACACAATTATCACTTGATTTTTAAGGAACTGGCGGAGCCTGAGAGGACGTGCCTGAGATAAATACAGCTGCTCCTGATGAGCTGACGAGCAGGTCAGAAACTTCAGAAGGGTTGGAGAAATGTGCCCAGCACCCCCAGCCTGCACAGATAAGGGTAACGAGCACACAACAAAAGGCAGGGGAACGACCTTTGACATAAGTAAACCAGCAACAATCAGCTGCACTAATGAGTCAACAGATACACTGTATCTCCATTTTAGACATGCTGCAGTTTTCTGCAGAATCACGGTCACATTACACGTTGAGGAGGATTTTAACGGCGGACGCTTTTGACATTTTTCCACTTTGTCAACTTTTTGTTTGGCTGATGATCTAAAAACGGTCCTCCACCCTTCGCCGGGACCAACATGCACCGTTCTGCTGTCTAAACTACCCACATCAGCGGAGACCACCTGCTGTGCCGGCTCTTAGCCGCAATCATCGCCGCATTTTTCTTCCTGTTAGCTTCCATGGACATTTATGTTCCACTTTCTTGTCTCTTCTTTCTAATTTCCAATGTGGATTAAAAGAAAATGGTGGCATCATCATTATTCACACACACACACACACACGCACACACGCACACACACACACACACACACACACAGTGTTTAACAGCATCAAAGGAGCCTTAATGGAGATTGTTATCATTTGATGCATTAATCTCTCTCTATGTTAGCCTGTCTCTTTCAAGAAAATCTGTGCAAAAAAAAGCTAAAGAAATGTGCTACTTTTTGAAAGAATATGTTTTTGTTCCTTTTCAAGAGTTCAGGGCAACGAAGCCCATTCAGATCCACCTTCCTTTGAATGCAATAAAAGACACAGCGAGCTGCTATCAAGGGCATCACTGAGCAGTGGAAGGAAGTGGAATGGGTTTGAGGTTGGAACCGTTCTCAGGATGAAGCCTTGCAGATACGAATCAAACCTCTTAATTATGCTCTTTCGGTGAGTAGAAAGAAAAAAACAATGCTGCCTCAAGTTTTGTGCAATTACTGCACAGTAACGCAAAAGCACATTGCAAATGGATGGAAATGATGCATTGTTCAGCACAATTGGGCTTGATTTTAGTTTATTTAACACTTTTTACATCTCCAGACATGACATCATTACGTACTTTGATATTCTTAAGCTCTGTTTTGTCTTTCACATGTGGGTTAATTTGTTGTCTACTATGGAGGAAGATCTATGTGCTGGAAATGATGTTTTGTGTCCTGTCCTGTTAGGTTGTTTTAATTGTTTATTCCCAACGAGCAGCTCATCAGAACAAAGTGGGCGTGGTTAAAGGAAGGCGATGAGCCACCTGAGGCCTTCAATGTGGATGCAGAAAAGATTAAAAATATGATAAAATACCCCTCCTTTAATCACACATGGGTGGTTTCACCTCGACTCACACAGGTTTTGTGTTTTATTCGGATTTTACAATCATTTTAACACCAAATGTTGAAAGTAATGACTTCCTGTGAGGACTTGATTCTACATTAGACCTCTGCCACGGGCTGCTGATGGATTACACAGGACATTGATCGCTGCATAATTGTGGTAATGACATTGCAGCTGAGACTAACCCTAAATGCTCCAGCAAACTGCTGACGTAGTATCAAGTCTCAGAGCACGACCTCCCGCTCTCAATTCTCTCGTTTATTCAGGTTACGTTGCCAAACTTTAGTCCGGCACACACGTTTAAGGCACCAAGAAGGAACAGAAACTCCAGTTTCACATCTCTCGCACTCTCGAACGTGATTCAATTACAGCCCCCCCCCCCCCCTTTTGATGTGCATCCCAAGGTTTTGGGGACATTTTTGCTGTGTCCTTGAAAGTTTGGTTGCTCCCGCAAAAGAGACATCCAAGCGCGCTTTAGCGGAGCGATTCACATCAAAACGCTGTCAGGAAAATGCCCTGCCTTCCCATCTAAATGGAAATGTATCTCAGTCATCACAGCTCTTTTCTTCCAATATGACCCATCTATTTTCACCCATCAATTCATTTCCTCTCTCTTCGTCGTCTCGACCCTCCCCTGCTTAACATTTCCATCAGAGGGTGTCATATGTGGACTTCCTCGAACAACCATTCATTTAAATCTTCCAATGAGAGCTTAATTATCGTCTCTTATCCCCGCTGGACAGAGCTGTTGACCACAGATGGAGTGAATTTGCTCACTTTGGTGCTCAAAAAGCCACTTGGCGATGAAACGCTGCCAAATTTGAGCAGTTTCCTCAAAGTAAAAGGTGACTGTTTAAGCAGACATAAAGGCGCAACACGGCAGCGGTTGTGTTGTTATTAGTGTTGGGGTTGTTCTACCACACTGACATATAACTGGTAATTTAAGATTTTTCACAGGTGTGAACCTTAATAATGCAACGAGGTGTGTAAAAATCAATCCTCCAAGTGACATTTTCTCTCTCCATATATGCAGCCCAAGACTGTTTAGTATTTTGTGTCTGTCTGGAGTGTTGTGTCTATGTCTGAATACAAATTGATTAGGTTGTTTTTCCACTGCAATCCAGCTTTATATTACTTAAAAAAAAAAAAATCAATATTGTATTTGCTTGACAAAAGGTCTGTCATGACTACAGGCGAACTGATACATGAAGGTTGTACTACTGTGATTCAGATGTGCAGGTGGTCTCTCAGTACACAGGAGATTCTGGTGCATCCTGGCAGCACTGTTGTAATAGGATCACCGAGGTCCAGAACCTGGAGGTCCATGTTTATATCACACTTCTGCATAACTGAACACTTCTGAAACATCTTCATGCAACACACACGGGAGGGCAGACACTGATGGACACCTGAGGGATCGGCGGGGAGATTTCAGCTTGGTTGTTTATTTATTTTTAAATTATCTGATTACGGTGAGGTTCTTCTTAAAGGCAACTTGTGTCGTCAGTTCTGCAGCGACCCACGCCTGTATCGCATCGTCACCGCTGAAACGTGATGAATTCTCATCGAACCAGCTACAGAGCGAAGGTGATCATGGCGTGGAAACTTGCTAACTAATGGAGACAAATCAGCGGCGTCTGCGCCCTTCTCTGAAAAATGAAGCGGGGTTGGAGCTAATGGCGTGTTTTCTGCACCACCAGTCAGGCACCTGAGGTGGAGAGATGCTGCTGTCACATTTCCTGCCACAGTATTACCGTCGACCGTATCTTCGTTATAGTCATGCATCAGGCGTACCGTCTGTAATAAGACCTCTGGCAAAACACATCCTTCAGAACCAAAGGTGTGTTGTTTTCTGAGCCCCCTCTATATCAAGCCCCACCCAATGTTGGTCAAGGCCACGCCCACAAAAGTAGTAGTATTTTGGCGCACATAGATTCGTGTCTGAAACGCAATCAGACTAAATTAACACTCCCACTCAACCCACTTTTAATACTAAAAGTTTAATAACCACCAGCTAATGTCACTGTATTGATTTTTGCAAGAACAGCGTTGCTTTGCAGCTTGTGTGTCATCCTATTTTGTACTACACTTGTTTCTATCTGAGTCTCCCTATAAAAGCCTGTTTCCCTCTTTTGTCAGATTGCCAGTTCTTTCAATTTTTCATCGTACACTCCCTTTCACACTCTATCGTTCCAATAAAATCCTAAATGTGTTCTCGGCAGACTAACTTATCTTGTTGGAGGTTCTGCACCCAGGGTCAATTTCCCTCCAAATGAGAGCATTATCTGTGACAAGCTGTCCCCGGATGTAAGCCGCTGCCCCCATCTACTTCATTTGTTTCGGCCGGACAAACAGAAGGCTAAAAACTCTTCATGCATTTTCGTCCGCTGCTCTGATTGTTCCCTCAGCCTCCCCCTTCAGGTTATTTGTTCCAAGGGGCCAATAAGACTCGAACAAGCTGCATCATCCAGGATAAAATAAGACTGCGGAGAGATGACAAAGGTCAGGAAGGTAGAGAGGACAATACTGCGAGGTGGAAATAGACTCAATTTCCTTTAGTCAATAGATTCAAAGAGAGAAATGCTGGAAATGGTGGAGGAGTCCGAGTATTTTGTGCATTAGAAGAGAAAAAACACTCGTTCAGCCCTTTTGAGAGCCAACAAAGATTTTGTTATTTGTTCTATTTCAAGACCCACAATTCCTGTTTTATTTAATAACTGCTTTGATTCCAAGAATTTATTTGAAGCAGCTGCGTATTTCCTTGCCCACCACATGTAGCTGGCAGCCACCGTGGACTTCCAAATGAAAGGAACAAAAGTCCCAAATCCTTTTAAAATGTCCTTTCTAGACGACATGTTAATGCAGAGCGTGATGGCAGCCGGCGCCTTTTTTGTTTTACTTATGATTGAACGTGGGTGCGATCTATCCCGCCGCTGGGTGACTGTTCACAGCCTGCGTGTTCGCATGGCTGATCGTCTATCAATACCCGCTTGTTTCAGGACGGCCGAGGCGTGATGCCACCGGTAGTTACAATATGCAGCGATTTATCAAGTGCAAAAGAGCAATAGCAGCGCAGCGAGAGAGAGAGAATGGAAGATAAAGTAATTGCTGTTGTACAGTTAATCAGTTAGCTGTAAGATCGGAGGACATTTGACTTCATGTTTGATTGGTGCTGTGTTGTCTCATTCATCCAAAGAGGACTTCCCGGGACATCCTGTTCCTTTTCCTCGTCCATCCTAATTCAGACGAATGATGTATTAACTTAAGTAACGCCTTAATTTATATTGAGTATTGGCGATTCGATGCTATCTGGCAGCAGAATCGACTCAATCAAGATGGACAACACGGAGCGACGTGTTGGTCTCTCGATGGGCAATTTGCGTACGAAAAACCCAAGATGACACGATCGACCGACATGAAGCAAACACTAACTGGGGATTCCTTGAGAAGTAAATCAGGGATGCCCAGCTTGGGCTAAACCGCCCTCACAGGACATTGAGGCCTCGGTAAATGAATCCACCTCTTGAAAATGACTGAAACACTGTTTGTGTAAAAAAAAAAAAAAAAAAACACCTGTAAAACTCTTTAACACCTGGTTCAGATGCACAGGATCCCCTTTGTGTCTTCTTTGGACACGGGTCTTTTCAACCGAGCCACTGCTCAGAATGCCCACTTCTCTATCAGAAAGACCCGAGCAGTGGTAGTAGTATTCATCGCCCCACAGACAATGGTGTCATACAATAAGACTGTGTTTAAAAGCCGGCAACTTCATTTTATTCTTCAATCTGTGTGACCCTAACATGACCCTTACACCTAACGGGGGACAGAAGAGAAGCAGATGACCTGAGGATCAATCTTTATTTAAATCAAATCAATCTTTATTTATATAGCGTCTTATACAATCAAAATTGTTTCAAGGCGCTTTCCACAATCCCAGGGCCTGACCCCAGACAAGCAACAGTGGCAAGGAAAAACTCCCCTTTAACAGGAAGAAACCTTGAGCAGGACCAGGCTCATGTAGGGGGACCCTCCTGCTGATGGCTGGCTGGGTAAAGAGAGAGGAGAGGAGAGGAGAGGAGAGGAGAGGAGAGGAGAGGAGAGGAGAGGAGAGGAGAAGAGAAGAGAGGAGAGGAGAAAGAGGGCGACAGGCGGATGGCAAGGGTGCAACATAGACAGAGAGGGATGAGACCAAGACAGAGGTGGCAAATAGTACGAGTAGAAAGAGCTTCCATGGAGAGAGAAACTTGGTGTGAGTGAGGGAGCAATGGGAAGAGGAGGAGGAGGTGTATTGCAGGACTAAGTGGCCAAAGTGCAGTCTGCCAAATATAAAATCAATAGACACTATCTCAGTCCGACCCCTCACTGCTGAATCCATCAAAAAATTTAACGATTCCTCAGTACAAGATGCAGCAAAGCGGTGCCAGAGAGGCGCTGTGGCCGTGTATTTATACAGCATGTGTGGGGGGGCTGTGAGTGTATGTGTGTACGCACGTGTGTGTGCGTGTGTGTGTGCGAACAATCGTAAGATGACAACATTTATGCCAGAAGTCATTTCCAGGTACATGAGCTATAATGCTGCTTCCATTTTACAGACACAGCCAAGGTCTCTCAGCTCAGTTCAGTACACACACACACGCATGTGCGTGCACACACACACACACTCACACAGTGACAGATGAACTAACTGGCTGTGAGACTGCTGCGCTAACACATGGCCTTTTATGTTTTGCTCACTGTTAATGGGGATGAATATACAGGCGAGGAGGGAGAAAAATGGAAGTAGAGGGGTGTTAAAGGAACGACAAAGAAGAGAGCGAGATGGCAGGATGGCGAGCGTGGAAACAACAGAGGAAAGGTGATAAAAAGATCGAGAGGAGTGCAAATTTTCATGGGGTGAAATTGAAGTGGCTTTGAAAGGCAATTCTGCTAAATCAATTTGAAGTCCTCCACTGAAGGACTCTAGGATGATCTCTCTCTCTCTCTCTCTCTCTCTCAGACACACACACACACACACATACACGTATTTCATCCATATGTGAGCAACCTCAGCCCTTTGTGATTTCCATCATGTACAGTAAACAAGTAAGGAACAGGAAGAGGATATTAGTTCACAGCGTCGTTGAAGCAACATGCTAACGTTGTGTTGGTGTGATGCAGATTACAGCTTTAAAGGGGCCACATTACATCATTATTGTGCCTGCTGTAGTTATCTCAGACAATTCTTTCGCTCGCTTTTGACATTCAACAAGGGAGCCTGGGATTTTAACACATCACAGGATGACAAACTAAAAGCTCCAGGTAACTATTACTGATCTTTTCCACCCTGTGGCTCATGAAAAAGCAGAAGATACCTTTAATTACTTCAGAATGATCTTTATTTTGTCATCCTTTGACACTGTACTGTCCTACCTTAATAGTCTGCCACATGTCTCGACTGCTTTCAGCCCACTAATCGGTCAAATACATCATAGAAGGTGAGATTTTATGGGGTTTTCTTGAAGAATAACTAAATAAAATAAATTAAAATTGAAACCATAACATTTCTTTTGTTTAGCCATGCTAACCTTGCTAGAATAATGATAATAATACCCATTCTAGCATCCATTTTAGCACCAACAGCATCATTTAACTGTCAGTCAGTCTCCGGGGAGAAGAAATTATCCGATTTACAGTGAGCTAATGGGCAGGATTTTAATTAGAGCCATCAACACACCCCCCACCCCACCCTACCCCCACACCCTCCATGTATCAGTGTTATTTCAACAGCTATTCATCTTTTCTTTTTTCCCCCCCAACAGTCATTTTGTTCTGCTGATTGCTACCCCACAGGGGCTTTTCTCTTGACTTTCCTCTCTCCCTCTCTCTCTCTCTCTTCCTCTCTCCTTCTCATACACAGCCACACACACACACACACACACACACACACACACTAAGGAACCCTCACAGTCACTCAGCAGCACCGTCCTAACACACACTGTCGAGTCCATGCTAACACCGATTCAGAGCGCCAAAGTGATGTTCATTCAGATTAGCATTGGCTAAATGACAACAACAACAACAACGATGATGTTTGCGTAGTACATCACATCATTATCATTGGTTGAAGTCGGCCCACCTGAAAAAACAAATAATTAACTCATTGATCACCAATTACAGATCAGTAGTCACCATTATTACATGGTTTTAACCAACTATGAAGCAAGATACACAACTATTGTTGCTGGTCCATGTTTGGCAATTTATTTTTAAAAGCAATCCAGTCAATTATCTGTCCTGATGAGCTTGTCGCCATTTTGGGGGGTTGAAGCAACTCCTAATAGAGGTGATATTAGAGGAGAAATAAATTGGATTTGTCAAATTAAACAATAGCCTGAAACAGGAACGTCCTCATCAGAGACAGATAATAACAGTTAGCAGGGTGGATGAACTGATGTCGGCCCTGAAACAGCTGATGAGTGTTGGGATCTCGGTAACTGAGAGCTGAACGCCCTCTGGCGTCATCGTTCATGTCAGGGTGACGGCAAACACAGTCCGATCCGTTTTCTTCTCCCTCCCTCAGTCAGGGAGTTGGGAAACTGCGCTCCGGTTTAACTGAATAATCCGACAGACTGTCCCAAATGTCCTTGTGATGACAACTGTGTATGTGTGAGTTATTCATTTACAGGACTGTTATTAATATTATCTATGTATTCTGGTGCAGAGCAGGTCAAGCTGTGCTAAAATCATGGAAAACACAAACAAAGCATCAAGAAAATATGAGCCATTTAAATAGAAGCTTTGAGAAGATGCTGGAGGACAACAGAGAAGCAGGACGTTCATCGGGGATGGTTTCAGCTGGAGGCGTGATGCTGGGACCCGAATCCTCCCCACTGGACTTTCACCAGCATCACCAGCTGTTATGGGTGATTCTAATCTCCTCGGCTCTGGACACTGCTGGGAATCGCTCTAGAATTCCATGGAATTGTTGGAAATCACACATAAATATTAAAGCCATGATACTGAAATCGAAACAATACGGACCAAAAGCAAGGAGCTCCTAAATCAAGCCTGAGCTGTGCTGCTGTGGAAGATAAGAGATAAAAAGATAAAAATCATGCAGAAAATCACAGCAGAAAAACAAATATTCCAGTTTGTTCCAGGACCCTTGTGCGAGTCTGGTCCTGCTCAGGGTTTCCTCCTGCTTTTATTGGCACTATTGCCTAAAACTGCCTGATATACCGTACACAGGCTGAGCAATTAACACCTCATTATGCCTCGTCTCTCTTTATTAACTGAGTGTGTGTATTATTGTTAATCACAGTACAAAGACTCTGAGGGCGAGACACTGACATATTACACTGACACATACACACACACACACACTTATTTTGTTAGGGTGCGATTCAGGCAGGTCCTGTAAGCAGACAACAAGAGCTGACAGTGTGCAAACAAGATTTTAATTAACTCAGGTAGTAAAAAGGTGCGCGGAGTGCAGATCATTTCTCCGAATGAGGGGCGCATGGTGACTCGGGAAGAGACGTGAGATAAACAGGGAATGTTACTTGACAGGCCGGAACACGAGAAGACGCCATTGACCCACATTTACCACAAAGCCGACGAGACGATCAGACGCGGGTGAGCAGGAGGCAGCAGCTTTTGAAGACTGTTGATTGGTGACCAGCTGCAGGTGTGAAGGTCACCTGAGACCGGTACCCAGGTGAATCACCACGCCCCCTATTGAGAAAACCAGGAACACAAAACACAAACAAAAGGCACCAACACACGGGCCATGACACATTTATCATTCGTCGTGCTTGAAGGAGCACTTGTCCTGGTGTCACTTTCATAAACAATCAACACATTTTCAGTTTTAGCTTTCCAAAGCGCCGCTGACGGCACATCTATCACATTCCAGAGCGACAGGCCACGTCCTCATTTCACTGACGCTCTGGAATCATCTCGTCCTTCTGTTGGTGTAATGGACCCAAAGACACTTCTAAACCGTCAACGTTCAGGTCTTCTCTTACCACCTCAGCAATAAATTAAAGTAATGGCTCCAGAGTAAAACCAGTGGACTCTGAGCTGCATTTAGAGTGATTCTCGGTCAGGGATGCCCACAAAAAACACCTGCAGAGTCTTGGTTGGGAGGTAGGGAACCGGAAGACCAGAGGTCGCACAAGTCCACAAAGGCCTTTAGAATCGAGCAGGGACTTTAAAAAAATGAGCTAAAAGAAAATCTACAAAAGAAAAGCTGACCCTTCTACACAGAGAATCATGTTATCCATGTGGGACCTGGCTGAAATCTGTGAGTGCGTGTGTGTGTGTGTGTGTTGCACAGAGAGCTGCCTGAGGAGGTGCCAATAGGATACATCCAGGTCATTTTTGTTTTCTTTTTTAGATTCATCAGGATAAGAAAATAATGGGACAGTTTCGTACCTGGGAGACACCCAAGTAAAGACCAGGTTGATGGCTCCTCAGAGACAAAGAGGGACGTCACAGCACCAGCAAAACAGGGGGAACAGAATATAATATCATGTTTCAGCTGCCTATCAGGTCGCTCACCCTCCACAAACTGGAATTGTTTGGACAATATTGGGACAAACTAGATGAGAATCTGAAGTGTTTTATGGGTTTTAGTCCAGGACGGAGAAACACCTCAGGTCAAGAAGACTAAATGAACTAAAGCTATGACAAATAGAACAGAAATGTTATCATCAGCTGTGGATTTACAGTGGTTTCCCATCCAATTTGATGCAATCAATCCCTGTTTGTACTGGGGTGTTAGGTCAGTATTGACCATCTCAGTCTTTATCAATACAACTATTGATCCTCTGCTATCATCAGGTGGAAAGATGACGCAAATGTCTGTGTTTCAGTGTTTTATACCTCACAGTGGCTTAGTTTAATGAGATGATTATAAATGCATTTTAAATAAAGCTTTTTAATTTAGCTGCACCGACACCTCCGCACCAATAGGGGTCCCTGTTTAGCATATGTGGTTATGTCATCGAAAGCTTGTTTGCTTTCTTCAAACATGTGATTTGGACCTCTGTTAAAAACAGCAATGACATGTGCACATCAAGAAGGCTTCAGAACATTTTGTAAATAGGAAGGAAGAACCACGGTGCTGTGTTTGGTCCACACATTTGGGCTTAAAACAGCCCTTAAACTGCGAGTGAAGCGGGAAAAAAGGTGCGGGATGAGACGTTTAATGTGCACAATTGACCAAAGGATCCAGAATTCTGAGAGAAAAACTGGAAGAGACGTGTGAAACTGCTGATACTGATAGATTTTCCTCCCACATCACGGTCAGATAGGGATCTAATTTTGCCTTCCCCTTAATGATGTCGGCTGACGTGGTCACGGCTGTGCTCTGTCACCGAGCGTTTGTTATCACTATCTGGCTAAATGAGAACTGCCGGGTTTTTATCTTCCTGCGACATCTTTCATCCTTAACGGAGGATAAATGTTTCCTACAGAGAGTAGAGGATAACTTTTCACTGATGATCACTGTTCAATTATTGCCACATCATCCCATCTCAGACCCAAATGCATCTATTTTATCCTGCAAGAAACAAATATTCTGTTTAAAATTGAGAAGCCAAAAAGCAACAGAGGTGAATAACAGAGGCGTGAAGTCTGCAGAGAGTGGACGTCAGAAGAGAACCGACGAGAAACTGGGGGGGGGGGGAGATAGGAAAGAAAATAAAACCAGAGAAAATTAAAGGTTAACAGAGGCAGAAGAAACAGATGGAGAAGCGAGGGGGGCGAATGCATTGGGAGCATGCAGAGAGCAGCAAATCAGCAACAGAACCACAGCAGCGTCCTGAAGGACTCCAGGTGCTAAATTAATATTGTTTCCAAGTTCTGAGGGGAGTGAAGTCACGGGCAGGAAGGAGTCCGGAGGAGAGAAGGGAGACGCTTGTCTTCAGAAGATCAGCTGGCTCCATCCCGTCTGAATTAGCATAAGAAAGGGAGGCGCGCTCATTTCGCAGCTGGACACCGACAGACAGGCGTGCTTAACCTGATGCTTTAGAGCGTTCAAGTCATGCTGGAGAAGGCAGGAGACTCCCGGCACGGCGATGGTTGTCTTCAGTTTCCCAGCTCATCATTCACTTTAGATTAAGAGTCTCAGCCAAATGAATGAGGTGTAAAATGGGAATAACAATTGACTGGCTGTACGCAGGGCTCAAATGGGTCCCCGGGGTCTCGTGGGCCCCAAGGCTGTGAGGGTCCCCCGATACACAGAGGGATCATAAAAAAATCACCGCTTCAGCAGGTCTGATGTATTCATTTGGAAATTCACAACACTGGAATTACAGAGATAAGAAAGGCTGGAAATAAAAAGACTAACAAACAAACAAACAAACACACAAGCAAACACTGTATCAATAATTGGAATGAGAAACTTTTAAAATGGTCTTTCTCAATAATGAGCGCCTTCTGTGAAAATGATGGCTGCAACTTTTAATAGCGAGTGTGTACATTTTCAAACTAACAATCAGGCCAAATTGCATATATTATGGTTTGTACAGTGTAATTATAAAGAACACTGAGGGGAAACAAATGTGTCCACAAGCCATACGTATGCGCTATTTTAAAGGTGGCGTGTCAGCTTGTGCGTGTTAGTGCGGGGTAAATGAGCGCTGCTGCCACCGCCGCCGCCGCCGCCACCGCTGGCGAGCTGTAATGTGAGAGCCCTGTCAGGGTTTATGGCCCTTCAGGGCACCGCCGCCTCAGGACGCCGTGTTTATGTCCCATCAATATGCCATCACTGGGGAGAGCTGTTGTCCCTATTAACTCACGCACTACACACACACACACACACACACACACATATTATGTGTGTGACTTATTCTTTAATATATCTTTTTATCTTTATATCTGGATAACAAAATAAGAGCATGGCCAATCCCACGTATTTGCGTCCTGCATCGCCAGAACTTGTAGTTGCGTTCCACGTTCTGTGCACCTTCTCCACCACTGGGATGAGATGAAACACGAGCACAAACTGGAGCTAAACGTATAGTTTCTATCTGTGTTCGGTGTTTGTCTGCATTATTTGAGCGCTACAAGTGGAGATAATTGTATCGTTTTTCTTCTGCTGTCATTTCCCCGACGCTCCAGCGCCCCTTCAACGCCTCATCTATCTTCAGCCAAATGCTCCTGATGGATCAGAGGAACCTGGAGGTGGGGAGAATCTGCTCGCTCCTCAGGCTGAACCAGGCCTGTTGGTGCTGGCAGTTGAGCAGCTCCTGTGTTCAGAGACGAAACAATTGGGTCTAAGAAAATGAAAACGCACTGGGCGCGCAGCGTAATCCTCCTCTACACTGCGTATTGATAAGCTGCTTAAACAGTAAACAATCATTTGCTTGATTACACCACACAAGTCATATCTGGCAGTTCTTTGTCTCCGGGGCTGCTGCTCTCCTCCCCTCTGCTGGGTTTTCTCTTTAGCTGGTGTTGCTCCACCTGCAAAAGTTCCCTCTTTACATCCAAACTCAATCTTTTCTCTAATTCCCAGAAACGAAGGTCTCGGCGGGTTCAAGACGTAAGGGAACAAATCAGATTTTCCTGTCAGGAATCTGCTGCCGTGGCGACCGGACAGTTTTTATTGCATATTGTGCGGAAGATCTTGTTTAGCGTAGCAAAAATATGGCTCCAGGAAAACAGTTTAGGGAAATAAAAGTGGGATAGGGAGAAAACCACGAGGCAAAACCATGTATAAATGCCTTAAATGGTGTGTTTATATGGTTTGTCTTAGTGTGTTAGCTCTGTTACGGTCAAAATGATTGTAACACCTTGGCTGCTCTTATTAATATTCATCTTAAATCCAGGAGTTTGCACCTCTCATCTGTCTTAATTATGCAGCGTGGATTAGACCTGATCACCAGCAGAAAAATCGATTTCGATTTCGCCGTATGCCCGACTTTTAAGCTGCTGTCTGCGGAGACCAGTTCCCAGACAGCATAACTGGGCCTCGGTGATTACACTTAACGCAGAGTCGCGCCGCCCGCACGTGTGTACAGACAGCATTATCAACGTGCATCATCAAACTCACCAACCCACAACAGAAATCATCACACTGCAGCGTGAGGAACCTCTGGGACACGTGATTCAGTGCTGATAAATGAATTCACCAGAAAGAAATAAGATTCAATCTAAACGCAAAGCCTCGGTGAGCCCTCCTGAATAATTAGCTGTGGAGACAACAAATGTGTATGAAGGTCTGCCCGCTGTATTCTTTACGACGTGTATAAATTTGCATGTGTGAGCATTACAAATTCATCACCTATAGAGAGGTCGTGCATACAGATTGGCAAATCAATAGCTTCCCTTTTGGTTTCTATTTCAAAGACCTGCCTGGAATCAAATTTAAATTGTGACTTATGTTCACATCAATACGCATATTTAATACAATGCAGCAATATTTCAAAAGGTCTGTGAGCATGTGTACTCTTTGTGTGTGTGTCCTCTCGTTTACCACATATTGAATGCCAAATTCTTCATTCTGCTTGCAAAGTGGGGCCATTTTTCTGGGCCCCACAACATCAAGGGACTGTTTGAGGGTCAATACATGGTTTTAAGGTTGAGTTTGAATAGGGGTTAGGTTGGTTATGGTTAGGGTCAGGGACTTGGTTGAAATGGTTGGGATTAAGATAAGGGGCTGGGTAATGTATTATGTCTATGAAAGACCCCACAAAGATAGAAATGTGAGGATGTGTGTGTGCTGTGGGCTAACTTGATCTTTCACCAGCGATGACAGAGAACAGTGGGAAATAATCAGCACTTTTGTCAACCCAAATTTCCTGCACTGAGGCGTCTGTAGCCGGCCTTAATTTCCATCTGAATGACTTCTTCTGTGGTGCCGTTTCCTTCTTTTCTCAAACATGACACGTGGGTAAAAGCAGGGCTGTTGCCGTGGAGCCTTTCATGGCTGCAAATCTAAAAGCAGAAGTGATTCAAGGAGCCTGCAAAAATAAAAATGGTTTCAATTCCAAACGTGCGTCTGTTGATCTTAACAATGTGCATGTGGGCGTAATGAATAACTGAGAAACACGTATACTTTCCTCTTTAAAGCAACATGTGGTATAACTTGACAGCTCGGCTGCTTCAATTCATTCACCAGCAATTTTCTCACGGAAGATGATGAAATTTGGGTGCAATTTACAGGAAGTCTGTATCAGTGATGATGCAAACAGAATAAATTGGATTCATTCTGTTTACAAAAGTAACCGCTCATCAAACAGAACTGGACTTTTATCTCCAAGGAAGAATGGAAGAGTTTTCCTCACCTTACTTGACCGTCAGGTCAATCTGAGACTTTGAAGGTGTGTGTGTGCGTTTGTGCGTGTGTCCTGTGATGGACTGGTGACCCGTCCAGGGTGTATTCCTGCCTCTCCCCCAGCGTCCGCTGTGTTGGCCTGCGTTGATGGATGGATCATGATTGTGTTTTCTCAGCTGCAGAGCAACTTTTGGCAGCAGCCGATGTTTGATAGATCACTCTGGACCTTTCTGACATGTTTCCGTGGCTTCGCCTGTGCCAATTCTGCTATTTTATTAGTGCATTCTTCATCTCTCTCTTTCTTTGAGTAATTTTCTTTGTCCTCCTGCTCTCTTCTGTCCAGGTTTTCCATTTCTGTGCAATGTTGGGGCGTCATCAAAGTTCTCGGTCCTCGTGTTCATGTGAAACTGTCACGGTTTGACGTGTTGTTGCTGTCTGTGACATGGCAGCAGGCAGCACATCCATGGAAGAGGGCAACAAAATTAAGAGAATAAAGTGACATCTCACCCCCAGCTGTCTTCATTAGTAGAGAAATGAGTGGGTTCATACCACTTAGCTTCATTAGCTTAGAGGAGTCCAGGTAATAAACACATCTGGTGCGACTGGTCCCCAGTAAACACTGAAATCACTTTCACCTGCTTGTGCATCCTTGTGATTGTAATAAAAACAGAATTTCATCCGTAAAGTGGATGATTTTAAAGGTACGCCCACCCTCAAAAGCCAAATTCCTTAACTTAAAATGCAGAAAGGCTGAGGAATACCGCTCCTGATTCTACTCTGGCTACACCGACACGCACGTGCAGGCAGGGAAGAGTTAAACATGTATCTTCTGTTAGTTTCCCAAATCGCATAACAGCATGAATCTGCTTGCTGGTTGTAGTGGGTATTGATTTTTCATTACATGACACTAGGAAGTAACTAACTAGTGTTAGCATCATAAGCTAAAAAAAAAATCTAACTGAAAACAAGACATGAACCGCTCATCCAAAGATCGGTAGAGTATCTCCATCCAACTTCCAGTTCAAATTGGAAAATTCTATCTCTAAAGGCCTGAGATAGCAGGAGGAGGTGATGAGTAAAATGACGGATGACCTGCAGAGAGAGAACGTGTGAAAGAGCAGAGATGGATCTGAGCATAAAGGAGGAGTGACTGTGAGCGAAATAACAGCGAAAGGAGATGTGGTGTAAGGAAGAATGAGAGGAAAGGAGTGTCAGGGAAGAGACAGCTGATTTGCAGTACACACACACACACACACACACGCACACACACACACACACACACACACACACACACACACACACACACACACACACACACACACACACAATACTCTCTAAATCAATCCACCTTTAACTACACCCTCTACAGTATATTGTCCTTCAAAGGTTTCATGTTGAATTTGAAAGTTTTGTGTCTAAACTGCAAAAAAAAAAAATTGTAACCAGCTTAACTAGTCTCGCATGTTTACGTGTAAATTCGGGTACAGGTCTGGTGTCCGCAGTAAGACAGGAAGAAAGGGGAACGCCTCCTCCTGAGCACGGTGGCCTCGCTGATGGTCACTAATGTTCACCATCATGCTCCTTAACTGTGGACAACCGTACACAAGCAGCATCCGGTCCACGTAAACAGCACATTTCTTTACGCTCCCAAATTCAGCAGAACACAAAACACAGAAAACAAACCCAAAATGATTGTTAAGAGCAGGACTGTTTGTCCTGTTCATCAGCAGCTTCTGTCTGCTGGACAAAAAGAAAGAAAAAAACCCACTTGTTGTAATTCTGCGCTTTACTCAAGCTTTTTGTTGAACATAAATGAAAACAGAGTTTGCTTTTAAAGACAATAATAAAAGGAACCTCAGCTTTTAGGGTGCATTCTGTTTACTTCTCTCTCTCTTTATCTGTTTGTGTGTAACAGAGAGAGAGTGAGAGAAAGAGAGAGAGAGAGAGAGAGAGAGAGAGAGAGAGAGAGAGAGAGAGAGAGAGAGAGAGAGAGAGAGAGAGAGAGAGAGAGAGAGAGAGAGAGAGAGAGAGAGAGAGAGAGAGAGAGAGAGAACGTGTACAAGGTTAAAATGTAGAAGACTTTACAGGTACAAGAGGTCTTGAAGGTTCATACACAATGTCAGCACAAAGGCTGCATGAGTGATTTTGCAAGTGTGTGTGTGTGTGTTTTTGTATATATGTTGGGGGGTTGCTTCTGCAATGTTAGCACGCCCTTGGTGCCCTTTCCCTAATCAATCTATGAGGGAGGCGTAGGGTTAGCCCCGCCCCTCTGCGAAGGCTAAAGGAATTAATATTAATCAAGCATTGATTAAGGCCTTAACTCTGAGCAGTCATTATTCACAACACCATCCTTCCTTCCCGAAACATCCTCCTCTGTCTGGTCCCAGACGGAGTGTCCGCTCTTACTTTCCCTCCGCTCCTCCATTCTCCCACAGCCAGCGTGCAATTCTTCATTTCCATTGTTTCATGTTCTTCTCATCCTCTGTCTTCTTTTGTTAATTTGTCAAATTTCCCCCCCTTTTCCTTCACTGTTTCATACAAAACCCTGCATCCTTCACGCATGCTCATTCCTTTTTGCTTCCTCCCTCCAATTTCTTCATTTCAACCAGCAGTCCTGCCAGAACTGGGAAGACAATAAAAAGGAAAAGAGTGAACGGACGAGAAAAAGGGCACGGCAAATAAAGGGAGGGGAGGAAAAAAGGAAGTGGGAGAAAGACAAGGGCAGCTCAATAAAACACAATAAGCCATTGTTCCGACGGGGTATTACTCACCTGTGCAGAGGGAAGACAGAGGACAGAGTCTGGGGATACAAGAGGAAGAAGAGGGAGAGGGATGGAGGGAGACGACAAAGGCAGTGTGTGGAGGAGAGGAGGAGGAATGATGTCCAAAGTAAACTTTTTGTTAATAAAACCCTGTAGCCAGTGAGCTTTGGCCTTTTGGTTTGAATGTGTGACAAAAGCTCAAATAAGAAAAGAATATTTATTGATCTGATACACTTCCATCTTTGCTGGGGTCCTTCACAGCTGCCACCTGGTTCTCCTCATCCTCCGTCAGCTCATTTGTTCTTTGATGACACTCTGCTCTCTGATTGGCTGCCATTCGAGTCGTGACGCTCAACCGTGACGGTCTTTCCGAGATCGCTTTGATCGACCAGGCAATGATCAACGCGTTCTGATTAATCCTCGTTAGTATCACTCCTCCAGCTCTCAGCTTCACCATGGGAGCTGCCATCAGAAAACCAGAAAACCAAACAATATTCCAGTCACAATGGCCGGACTCAGGAATGGCCGGACCATTCCCCTTTTGTTGTTTTCCAAATGCCATCGACATGTTTGGAAATGTCACTCAGAAGACCAGTGAGTCGCAGCACTCACTGGTCTTCTGTGGTCGCATGTTCACCGTCGGCCAGATCCGCCTTGGTACCGCCTGGCTTTCTCCTCCGAAATGTCACCGTGTTGGATATTTGTCCTCCGATGCCATCAGAGGCTGTTGATCTGCAGGTTGAGCTTCACACAGATCCCAGTCCTCTTTTCCCTGGATGTCTACATGGAAACCAGAAAGGAAAAGGAAGTTCATGGAGGAATGAACCCCAACAGAAGGACAACTTCAGTGATATATGCAAATGAAAATGATCTAACAGCAAGGGTGGGAACTTTCCAGGGACCCCCTGTAGGGACTGTCGGCACCTCCCACACATACAGTTCAAGGCTCAGGGCTGAATTCCTGGGACGGCGACATTAAGAAGACCTTTGAAAGCGTCTGTTGAAATGAGGTTGTTGCTTTATTCCAGCAGTATAGAAGCTGAATCCGATCTTTCCAAGACTGGTGTTCACATCAGGGATATTCGAACTGTGGTGATTTGAAAGTTTTGTTAACTATGATGGAAACTGCCTAAGAATGGACCTATAGATAAATAAAAACAGTTCTGTTGATGGCAAGAGAAGTGAGTTTTCAGCATGGAGGACAAGGTTTTCATATGACATCACAGAAATCAAGGTTAAAGAGGGGTGTCCAATAACGTTTTTACAATGTGAGGAGCAGCAATTCTTTATTCGGTATAGAAAAAAAAAACATTCGCCATTTCTTAGTGAGCGGCTCCATCAATATAAAGAAAAAGTCTGGAATCCAGCTGGACGCCCAGATATGTGTAATCTGGCAGTTTAAATTGGCTCACCATGCGATGAGAGGATACCAGCGAGGTATCACTTTTGCTGGACTCAGTTTGTGGCAAATAAGAGATAATCAAAAATGATTAAAGGTAGTTTGTAGGTTCTTGACAGCTGAATTAAGGCTGGGTGCCATTCTGTACAAGATCCTGTCATCCGCACAGTAATGGACGTCCCAATCTGGAGAGGGGAGCTTAATATTTATATACAGAGCAAATAAAAGAGGGCCGAGGATGGATTATTGTGGAAGGCCCTTTTGGGTTTAAAGCAAGTTGGATCTAATTCTATCTGAGGTGACGACTTGAGAAATCCATGAGAGATAAATGGAAAACCACCTGACAGAGAAACGATCTGAGCTGCTGAGCAGAATATTGTCAAAAGCTTTTGACAGGTCAGGACAGCTGCAGAGTGCTGGGGCGCATCAAGGCCATTTAGAGCGTTGGCAACAGCAACATTTTTCTTTTTCATGAATGTGAGCGCCTGGCCTGAGCACTGTTTCACTGTTACTGATATCAACGACCCTTTATCTCTGCACCAAGCAGCAGCAGCAGTGTACAAACCCTCCATGCTGCTGATTGAGGGACCTCTTGTCATGGTGCGTTTAATGAAACCTCAAAAAGTCAGCAGCGATCACAGAGTATTCCAAAATACAAAGGGCAATTACTAAGAGGGAAAAAATCACACAAAGATGACAGGAGCGGCGGTGACGCACAGGCTGGCAGCACAACGGACTGGAAAAGAGAACCAAGTGACAACAGACAGCAGAAATGAGAGAGGAAAATTCACAAAAGAAAAAGTCATCCAAAGGAACAGAGGGTCCTTTAAAGCAGCGGAGTTGATGGTGATGATGAAGTCCAGGTGTGAAGCTCCGCCCCCTCACAGACAGCGTGACGTCTGTCACATTTACCGTTGACAAGCAAAAGGAGCCAAATGGCAGCTGAGCCTGATGACGTCTTTAGCTGCTGAGATTTATGGTTGAAGCCTTTGTCGGTCTTGAAAGACTAAGTTTGTGCTTGGTTTGCTTTGTTTCCGACAGAATAAACAGCACGTTTATCCCAACGTTAGTCCCAACGATCCTGAAAATCACCGGATCGGATATTTAACGGATTCTGTTGAATGCGACAGCGGCCACTTTAAAGCGACTTTGACATCTTTCTGGAGGAAATGAATTCTTTTTGAGGTCAGGCAGGTGTGCCCCATAAAACAGGCAGGAAAATGGAGTTTTTGGTCCAAGAAAAAAGAGCCTTTGACATCCCTGGGAGATGAACTTGGGCCTCAGGTCCAGACGAGTTTGGACAGATGTTGGAAGCTGCCCAAATTCTAACACTGACACGGTCATAGTTTTATCTTAACGAGGCGTCAAAGATCAGCCCAGGTTGGTTCCAAACACGATAGTACCAGTGCAGGTGTAAACACAGTCCTGAACATTAGCATAAACAGCAGCAAAGACGCAGCTAGTCGAGGGGAAGCTAACAGAGAGGAATCCAAAAATGAAAAAAAAAAGTTCCCATGGAAGAGTTTAACATACTCGAAGAGTGGTAACTGGTTTTTAGATTACATTTTTAAATATAATATTAATCACAAATTTTCCATTTATTAACATAACCAAGCTAATTGAAGTTAGCTTTAGCTATTAGAAACTTTGTTCGATCACCTTTAAATGTCATTATTCTCTTCCTAAATCTACAATCAAACCAAAGTGATTGTGGGAAAGTGCCCCATCATTTTGGTGCAGCGTGCAATATCTGATCACTACACACTGAAAATTTGATTGGATTGTGGATTTAAGTGGCATCATTTTATTATTTATTGTGAACAATGATTAGGCACAGTTTTTTTTTTAAATGTCGTAAGCGCGGTAAACCCTGGTGGAAGACACACGCGTGGAGGACCTGTTTCATAATATATTTAAGGTCAGAGTAACTATCCATTCAGACTTTACAGTGCGGTGTATTTTCAACATCCCATAATTCCATCAGCCTATTGATCTCCATGAGCTCCTATGAATAAACTACAATAGTAGTTTTGGCTGCAGTCGGTCCTTTTCAGAGATACAGTATGTGCCAACAGAGCAGGAGAAAGATAAAAAAAACTATTTTAAGTGATTCTCCTCAGTGATGTTTGGTTCGTTAAATAATTTAGCTCATCACTGTAGTGTAGCGTCTTTCCCTCCCTGTTGAGCGGCGATCCCGGGCACTATTCCCCGACCTGTGGATGCAGAGCTCAGCTGTGCCCATGAAGGGCGTCCCCGTTTAGACGTCCCCTCTTGTCGTCTATCAATTCCAGAACACATTCGGAAAAGAAAAAAGGATGAGGGAAAAAAGAGGAATTGCTTCTCCTGATGGTCAAAGACAGCGGCAAAGCATTGTCAGTCATGTGGAAAAAACAAGAGAGAGAAAGAGAGAGATGGAAATGAATCCGATCAGCCCACTTTTTCTCCTCTGTTCCCCTCTTTTCATCTCCTGTGTGTCTTTCCTCTTTGCTGCAGACAAACAGCATTGACTAATTTATGAGCATGGATACGCGGATGCTACATCCTCTCACCCCGACGAAGATAGAATTCAAACTTTACAAGAGATACACCGAGTACTTGAAAAGGACCATCAAATCCTGGTGAATAGCTTCATGCTCATGTGAGGAAAATGCAGATGTTTTCTTCCTCGTAAGCCAAGTTTTGCTGGGGGGGTTTTGCTTTCTCCCTCTGAGTTCAGCTTTCGAGTCCAAACTTGATTTATTGGACTCCAGGTGCAGATGTGGGTTCTTCACGCATCATGATATTTTCCTTTTGAAATAATCAAAAAATGCTGCATATTTATATTCAACATACGTAATTACTTATATGCTGTATTTTTGCAAACAAACAAACAGTTTTAAATCCTGTGTATGTGACAAAGCCCAATAATTTACAGTCTGTATTTTTGCTTTATTCTGGAAAAATAATCTTTTATCTAAAGGTCAGATGTACTTCAGGTCCGAAGTGCTTTGATGAAAAATTCTCTTGTTTTTACATTCAGTCAAATTAATCTGTGATTGGAGGGAACAGCGGCACAAAAGTCTCAGAAGTGGCGTTGGGTCCACTTCAGCTGTGAACTCAACAAACATGACAATCACAGCCTAAATATTGGATTTAAAAATGTAAAACCTCAATTGACAAAAGTCCAGATGAAAGAACTGAAAGTGGTGTTTTTAAAGAAAAAAAAGGTGTTCCGGTGCTGATTGAGTGATGTAGGTCTGACCGGGGCTCCGCCGCCATTACTGGGCTGTGATTTTTCTGTCAGCGGCGTTTCTGAGTCTTACAGCGTACGAGCAGCTGGAGGAAAAGCCCGTTCTGACTGAAAGTGAGTCGGTTCTACATGAGTTACTGCGGCAGTCCACAGTTCCAACGATAGCTCGTTTTCATTACAGCAGCTGATTACATTCGTTTTCTGTCCGGCTTTCAGAATTAATTCACCAATTAGTTGCTCACTGATGTGACGCGTTAACTCGTGGCTTTTCTTTGTGGGGAAAGAAAAGGGCCGTGCTCCTGAAACAAGGAGCACAAAGCGCCACTTGTCTGACATGCAAGACGGCTGCAGGGGCTCCTGGGAGATTTAGCCTGGCCGAGAATTTAAATAAGTCATACAGTGTTGAAAATCCCAAGGGATGACGAGAGGGGAGAGAAATGAGAAGTGCCAGGGGTATCGAGAAGAAAGACCATTTTCGCTGTGAGCGTAGCCCGTGTACACACACACACACACATACGCACGCGCATGCACACACACACACGTGCAGAGGGAAATTCTGTGATGTCATTTGTATCTGCTATTTGTGAGCTTACCATAGGAAAAAAATAAACAAGATGGATGGCCGCGTCACACCACAACCAGTGCACTTAAATCCAACCCTCACCAGTGCAGTGATGGATACCAACATGTGGAAAGCAAAGGTGTTGCAGTGGACGGGCTGGATTACACAAAACAACAGGTGCTGCGCTGTAAAACACCCTGTTTAATTGTTTAACATGCATTCTGCATTCAGGAGTGAGAGCTCTGTCATTGCATGGAAACGTTGGCTCCTGTCCACAGGATGATCTGGGTGTCCTGCAGGCTGATGTAACATTTGGGTTGCTACAGACATTAGCCTGTTCAGAAGAGGGCAACAAAGCTGATGACGGGGCGGAACACCACAGGCGACCAAAGTGAAACCGTAGAGTGATGTCGATGTACCTCAGGTCGCCTCGGGTCACAATTCTACCTCAGCCATCTGACTCCAAAGAGGAGGTTTTCTGAGCGGGCGACGCCCTTTTTTCTTTATTCCGACCCCGTGATGGTGATATGACGTCGGTGTATGTGTTTTTCTTTGCTGAATCCATCCCATTGTCCTGCCAACAGCTAAAGTAAAACAAATATCACACCACACACATCTCATCTGCACCCCCCACCTACCATGAGTGCTTTTAGATGACACTCAGATTTTATTATTTAGATACGTTCTTAAAAACAGCAGGACTTCTATAGTGACTTAATGATGGGTTAAGGGATATTTAGGGAAGGTTTTAGATGGCTTTTAATCATGATCATTGAGATACATTTATGTCCATTTATTGGATTGCTGTGATTCCCGAGCCGATGAGCACAGACAAGGAATCTTGATTTTGACTCGAGGTTCAAATCATGAGGCAGAATCAAGCCCAAAATCCAAACACGCCCAAAAAAAGCACCCAAACTGCACACAAGGACAACACCGAACACTTAAACCCACAACGGCCTGGAACTGGAGGGAAGGAGAAGCAGGTTTAAATACCCAAGGGGGGTTGATTGGGAACAGGTGAGACACATGAGGCTAATTAGGTCTGTAAGGACAAGGTGTGACAAAACACACACACACAGACACACATACACACACACACAGACACACATACACACACAATGGTTCTAACAAGGTTTGCTATTTGGATTTTTGTACATCAATAATATTTAAACTTGAAGCTTAAAGTGAAATATTTAAATAGGTAAGAATCTATGCGAGTTTTGATGATACCGGAAAGGAATGAGCACTTGTGGTTAAACAGCAGTGTGCTTGTTATTAGGTTAAACGTAAGGCCGTGTTCAGGCCATCTGTGCGCTCACTTTAAAGGCAAATGGTAGCTCAAGTTGTATCCTACGCAACGCTGCAATGACCCTCCAGCCAGCTACCATTTGAAAGATAAACTGACTGGGGTTGAGTCACCGTCTTAATGGAAGCACCAGTGTCACTCACACTTAAAGCTTTCATTTCAGTGGCCTAGGAGGCAAAGGGAAGGTTTCACCTGGAAAATGTATGCAAACCGCACTTTCATCCAACAGTAAAAGCACTAATAGTGCACTCTTGTGTAGCTACGGTCGTAAGTGGAGTGGATATTCAGGAGGTAGATGACAAGGAGCCCAAAGCGACACTGCAGAAGGTACCTGTTGAAAGCTTCCAAAGAGACTAATTATATTAGACAATGTTAATGATAATTGACTCAACAGCCTTTAGCTATATGTGGGTGAGGATGTAGGCAGGTCTCCCTCCAACAATTCCAAAAAACAACAAATGAAAAAGGAAAAAACAATCAGTATGGAGATAAATGGCATTCCAGAGAAAGCCTTAGTTTATTTTATTTTATTTTTTTTACTAAAGACCAACCTGCATCACACAAATCTTTTATCGTAGCTTTGCTATTTTGTTTTTACAAACTCTGACTCAGGACACGCTCGCTCAGGCGCCAGCTCAGCCTCACGGTGACTTACTGTACACCATCTCCCTCTGTGACACTTTTATGTGTCTCTCAGTCCAGCGTTCTCCCTCACACGCAAACTTATAAACACAAGCTCTTGGCGTGCGGAGCACCAGTCATTTTTCTTGTTAATGTAGTGTATCGAATTTGCAGGGCGGCGGCGTGCAAATGAAAGGTTGCACGTCTCACTCGCTTGGCAATATGTATTTGATAAGAGCTGTAAATCAACGGGTGCAGCAGAGCAAGAGCCTGCAGGGATGGACAGAACCCGCTGATGGAGAGCAGCTTCAAATTGGAGTGGAGAGAGAGAGAGAGAGAGAGAGAGAGAGAGAGATGGAGGGTCAAATGAGAAGATTCCGAGAGGAAAAGGAGAAGAGTGTCTGCGGCTGAGAGGACGGCGTACGTGTGCAATGGGACTGAACCGGTGCGAAAAAGACCGAGCGCAAGTCCAACAAACCTGAAAGGTGCGGATTCGACCAGCGTAGATGATCTCTGACGCTCTGTGGATGGATCAGTCCTCAGAACCGGTCATGAGCATTGGTCTTAACCTAGTGGACCACTTCATCATTCAAGCTTTTTTCCAAACAGTGTCTATTGGGGGGACTCTGCACATGCACCAAACACGAGCTGGATGAGTTGCACGAGTTCCGTGGCACCATGTGATTGGGTCATAAATAAACAGGAAGAGGAAAGGAAATTAAATGATGTTTGGCCGGCAGATGTTATTTCAGTGGCGTGATACGGTGGATTTGATGCCTCAGACCCTGCCGGTGTGATTCAGGGCGTCCACAATTGCACTGAAATACAGAAAGGCTGTATTTACTTTAATGGGGTGGGGGAAAAAATGCCCATTTTGACAGGATCTTGTTTGCATTTACCACGCTCTCTCTGAAAGAAGCATAGTTATTGTAACAACCACCAGCCTGGTGGTACTTTCGTGCCCCCCATCCTATACAAACACGCTGATGTACTGAGGCTGCGGGAGTTACAATTATTGAGCCAACATTGGGGTTATCTAGGGATCATCAGTCTTATGGATTCACATCTTCCTGAAAACTGCCGTGGTGATATATTGCAGCTGAAAGGGCGACAGCTGTAGCCCAAGAAGAGTTATTGCATAGAAATAGGATTATTTGTTATCTATTAACCAGCTAGGTGTGATTAGATTAAGTTAATGTGAAGATGGAGGGACATTCTGCACAAGCCAAAACTCAATTTTATTGTTCATTTTAACTTAATCTAACCCAGCCCCTTTGAAGCAAATGTACTGTATATAACACCCAAAACAGCATCGCAGTAAACTGGTAATTGTGTGTGGCCACAGAAAATGGGATTGTAATGTCCCGAGTTTCTCTTTGACCCCGCTGCTCATAAACAGTAATAAGAGTCTATATGTGGACTCATGTTCTCTCACCAGTCCAGCGTCTCTGGAGTCAATTGCTGCATCCTCAGTGGGGTGTAAAATACCCCTCGGCATGCCATTGCCGCCACTCCTTATGTTAACACAATTGCTGCAATTGTCTCATGTAAGTGGAATGAAGATGTAGCTTCCTGTCAATATCTAAGCAGTCTACATTCAAACCTCAGACACTTCATACTGAATTTAGCTACAAACCTTCTGGCATTTTCTTGTTAATGTGATGAATCTTATCTCCAACTTTAGCTGAATGTCAAAAGAAACAGAATTTCAGTCAGACAAATATGGATTAAACCAAATACGTTAGTGCTCACAATTAGTTGCACAGCTAGCAGAGAGAAGCAGGTTTGGCTTCAGCTCTGACACAATATTCCCCCAGTGAAATAGCCAGGGCAGCACCTTAACCCCAGCCCAGAACAGCATGAGCAGCATAGGCCAAGCGCAGTAGCAGTGTGGAGCCATCAAGCGTGACCAGGTAAAAGGGGGGATTAAATACCTGCCCTCATCAGGATAGAGGGTCATATGAAGGATCAGCTGATCCAGAATCACAGGCTTTGAGCTGTCTGCCTGAACCAGCTCTGTAGACTTCAAATCCTTTAAAACCAACAGATCCTAGAGCAGGGGTGGGCAAATCCAGTCCTCGAGGGCCAGATTCAAGCCAGACTTTCTGTCCTACAGGTAAATACTTTCACCTGGGGTTCCATTTACCTTGGTGAAAGCCTGGTAGGATGCAAATCCTGGTTTGAATCCAACCCTCGAGGAATGGATTTGACCTCCTCTGATGAGCAAGTCCAATCCACAAAGGCTGGGATCCAGTCAGGTTTTGCATCATACCCGGGAGAAACCGCTTTCACCAAGGTAAATGGAACCCCAGGTGAAAGTGTTTACCTGTAGGACAGAAAGTCTGGCTTGAACTTGGCCCTCGAGGACTGGATTTGCCCACCCCTGTCCTAGAGGTTAAGCGACCCTTAGAGGTAATCATGTGTCATTAGTTTAAAATCTATGAGATTATTGTCAGTTTTATGGCAATATCAGTCCCCGGACGGCCCTGGATGACCAGTTCCCACCGTGGATGTTGGGGCATGGCCTTAAACGACGTCTCTTGCCTCTTCCTTTATCATCTAACTGATGGTGTTAGGACTACACAACAAACAGGGTCTCAGTTTCAGATTATGAATCTTTATTGTCCTCCAGAAACATTTAAAATCATGTATTTAAATAATGACAAAAAGTAAAATAAAACAGGAAACTGTCAGGGCTCATGGTCAGTAGTATCACCTCTACCTGTCAGGTCATTCGTGCACCTCTGGCAACATTACAGCTTATCTGCTGCACCTGTGTGAGCCAATTGTGATTTTACTGCTGTTTAGTAGGAAGTGTTGAAAAACCTTTTTTTTAATACCCATTAAACTTTTATTTGAAAATGCACATCTATCCCCCTACCCTATCCCTTGCTCTTTTAGGGTTGGGATTAGTGACCTAAGGACTTTAAGTGTGCTTACATGCATATTAAATGCTTGCTCGATTGGCGTGAATAATTTAAGCAACCAGATTTTCTGTCCACAAAGCAGTTACTTTAAAGTCATGAAGACAAGCTACCACCTCCAACCTGATGGCGATTCGCAGTGTTTTACTTTGTTGTTCGTTGCCCACCCTGGTAGAACTTTAACGTCAGCTCCAGCCATCGGCAGTAATGGATGAGTTTACGCACCTGTCAACTTGTGTGTGAATCAGCATTTTGGCATTTGCCGGGTTCCTACCTGGTTGCTACCACAGCCAGCAGGCTGCTAGTAAGCAACTCATTGGGACGCTTGTGTATCCACATGCATGCATTTTAACTAGGAGGATTTTTAGGAGGAGGAATTTTGTTCTCTTGCATGCATGTAAATGCACTTAATGTGAGCCCTGTGCCACAGAATCTGTTCTCATGTCCTCCAAAATGGATGAGAGGCTGAATTAGACAAATATTTCCCTTTAAGACCTGTGCTCAAATAAAATATATATATATGCTCCTAAAACTGGTAGTACACAGTATGAAGAGATTTTTTGTGGTGGATTGCCAAAAAGATATGAGGCCTTTATAGTATTTCTGTCACTAAAACAGTCTCCAGACAAAATAAGCGGTAACAGAGACAACCAAAGGCGCACAAATTAGCATACTTGGAGCTAATTACAATTTGTCATAATGCAAAATAGCTAAAGTGGTTAAAAAGAATTTCCCCCAAGAGTCAGAAGGCTGTGTACAGTTAATTATTTACACTCAATAAAAGCCAGAATCTCATTGTTTAAAAATAGCACTCTATTTTTTTAATCTTTTTTTCCATTTACAACTGTTGATTTTTGAAAATATGCACATGGTGTAAAAGTCTGATTTATGTCACAGTTCTGGTACATTAAAACTCTGCCTCAGGAGTTGATCTTGTACCTGCTTCTTTCACTTTCAACTACATTAAAACAGGCTAAAACAGGAATGCGCAGGAGTCAGGTCTATGCAGAAACGTGGCAGCTCAGTTACTTCCACCATATCGTTGCTTGCTTTCCACATCTCATGTCCGATTTTTGTCTCTTAGTCTGCATTTTATTAACAACCCTTATAATCTTTTCTTACTACAATTTACTACCTGCAGCTCATTAAATAACAAAGGTGTTTCACTAATGGACTGTGTCTCTGGGTCTTTCCAAACTTTTCAATTCTAAACACGCTAATGCTAATGGAAAATGTTTTCCCTCCATTTTTACACTGAAGCAGGGAGGTAAAAGGCAGTCTACCAAGTACAAAGACAGAAACTCCTTTAATGCTTTCAATGAAGATGGCAACATTTTAGAGGAAAACGAAAAGAAAAAAAAAACAAGATCATTTTCACATTGTGGTGGTAAATATTGCGTACCATATTTGCACTGTAAAATGTACAAAAATCTCACCATGTCATTGGCTAGTGACCTGCAGTCTTATTCACAAGCACTTTGAAGCATGTTGATTTATCTACAATATAGAGCGTACTCTAAAACAGCAACACACTTATAAATAAATATTGCAATCTGAACAATCTCTCAATGCGCCTCTTTTTTTATTGGTGGTAATTCAAGAGTCGTCACCTGAGCATAATAAAGGTGAGGCCACCTCTGACTGTCCCCATTGATGTGCTATCATTCACCAGCAGATGTGTTGTCCACAGTCTTTTCCTCATGACTTCCTCACCCCATCACAAGTTAATTTAAATAAATAAATCTATAGGAAATGTATGTGGATATAAATATTAATACATCTCAGGAAAAAAAGAAAAAAGCTACAGTTATGTTTTTCCAGATTAGGAAAGGTTCGACAAAAACAAAAGTCGTGGTCCAAAAAAGCCAACAAAAGAAGAAAACTGGAATTATTATTGTCATCGAGAACATAGGTTTCACGAACCTTTATCAATTTGTGAGATATTACAGAGTGTCACTTCACTTTGTTTGGATTGTAATATCGTTCTGTGGACATTCTCAGCCCCAGGTGTAGCACCTCTGGTCCAAACTGTCGGTCCTCAGACAATTTTAAGTCTCTCGTACCTTCTTTTTTTTCTTTTTTTTTTCTTTTTTACAAAGTTCTTGCTGTTGTCCTTTCACAGGCAGGGAGAGGAAGGGAGAGGGTGGGGTGTGGGGGTGGGATGTCAGGTCCAGTCCAGAACCGTGGCTGAGAGGTTGCAAGAAAGGGGAATTAAGCCTATTGCTAATGTTCTTTCAGAATTGTGCAAGTTTAAATGCCTCCGTCTTGAAGGGAGAAACAGTATTTTAAGAGTTTGTCTTCCCATCTCTTCACATTCGGTTAACTGAGGAAAAACATGAGATTGTCTGTGTTCACCTTCGGATGGAACGTTCTCCTGAGTGGAGTTGTAGTGGAAAACTCAGAATAAGTCTATGCTCACTATGTTACAGTGAGCAGTTCAACGGTAATGCGTGGTGTGGTTGAAGAACAACATATTGGATTTACTAAAGACAGGTTTGTACGTAAAACTAGATCAATTGAACGTATCAGTTAATGACAGCAATGATTAAACAAATTCTACTATTTTTATTTAAATGTTGTATTTTAACTGGTTGTTCAAGGAACTCATGAATTTGCAAATATTAATTAATGCAAATCATAAACATATTTGCATTTGAGATTTCCTTGAGGGAATGATTAACATAAAAAAAGCCTGAATTTAAAATATTTACTGTAATCTGAGAAAACTTATTTTTTACATTAGTATTTTTACAATTATAATATATTAAAAAAAAATCTCATCATTTCTTGTTTGCTACCAGTGGTTACAATGTTGACCTAATGGTGGCAATATTGGTTTCCAATGCTAAGAGGAGCTACTGTATGTTAGCTTTCCTTCATGGTTTGCTCAGTAATAACCACTTCTCTACTCTCCGTCCATCCATTTCAAAGGCATTAGGTGAATTGTACTCTTTATCTGTCTCCTCTCTCCTGCAGAGATTCTTTCTCTTGCCCCCCACCAGTCACAGATTGTCTTGTAGCCTCTCCATGTAGGTTCTGATCTCAGACTGACCCAGGTCCATATCCTGGCACACCCACTTGATATCATCCTCGCCTCCAGTGGTCATCAAGGTAGAAGAGTTGCCGTAGGGGGGACCCTCGGCAGACTTATCATTAGATAGGACGGTGGCAAAAGACGTGAACTGGACGCGTTTGCGTTTGGCGGCTGTCACTGCAGCTGTGGCTTGTGGGGAATTATTCAAATGATCTGCGTGACCTGTGGGGGTTTTGCCTTCTGTGGTGATTGTTGAAAGGCACTGGTGATCTGGGAGAGATCTGGGCAAGGTCTGTCTGTGAGTGATGCCTCGGTGCCCACCCCCGCCCCTGCCGATAGTGCCCATGCCCGTGCCCACAGCCATTACCAAGGTGTTCCCCGCCCCATTCAGCAGGTACTTGTTCTCCTCATATCCTCCCTCGTTGCGGTCGATGATGGTAGTGCACTCGTCGGGCAGCCCGCCCTGGCACTGGTCAGACTGATCAGCCAAGAGGTCGGCTTCGTTGCCGAGCCAGACCCAGTCATGTGCGTGGTTCATATTGCCCCCTGCTTCCAACACGGGCACCTGTTTGTGACGGTATCTGCAGTTGGAGAAGAGAATTCATTCAACTCCATTTCTTCCTTTGACATTGGCAATGCACACCCTTTAAATGAGTGAGAAGAGCGAGGCACACCACCTGAGAAAATACACTATGATATTTTTACCTGAAGGCAAAACTGACACAGTTGATGAGGAAAACCAGTATCGCCAGACAGAAGACCCCCAGAAGAGCGTACATTCCGATCTCTAGGTCCGACAGCCCTCTGGTAGTCTGAGTCAGTTCACCCTCCCCGGGACCGGGTACCTCCACCTGTGTTGGGTTGTCGCTGTAGTCCCCTGCAGGGTTGGGTCCTCCACCCCGGCCACTGCTACTGCCTCCACTGGCAGCTTTGCCGCCCGGAACCCGAGGAATTACCGTGCTCTTTGTTGTTGTGCTAATCTGATCCAAGAAAGGAGAGGGGTGCTTATTTTAGCCCTTGTTGCTACTCCAGCAGTTACGAGTTCAGCACTCTCACCTTCCTCATCGCCCCTTCCTCTCGATCCACCACGGCGCTGTTGGACTTCCACGCCCCGTCCTTTGTTTGCTGCTCACTTGTGCTGTTGTCGATCCCACCGTCGTCATGTCTCCCGCTTCCCACAGCACCTCTTCCATCGTTTTTCCATCCGAACTTCACGTTGATGCTGCCAACGCCAGACGCCAGCACACTTTTCCTTTTGGACTTCTGGCAGGTCTCGGAGATGACCATCTCCACACGAACCAGTGCTCCCTGTCCTTCACCCTCTGCCACTATGGTTGGCCAGTGTTGCTCCTGAGAGGATTTGCTCTCATTATTGATGCTTATTCAAGATGCTATGCTACATATTACATCGCTATACACACTGACACACCCTTTCTGATGGTGTGGATTTGCTTGCTGTTCAACTTTAAAGTTTGGAAACTTTAGAGTTGTTAGCACGTTTTAGGGATTTTTGGGGAAGCTCTGAAAATCAAGAGGTACACTACCTGGTTGGCTACAGAGATGACGGTCTCATCAAGCGATACGGCAGATAGCAGGAAGTCTTTAGGATCGTAGACATCCAGAGGTGTCACCGAACCATCGCTGTACTGGATCCATGCACTGATTGCAGCCTCCTGAAGGGAGAAAAAGACTTATTCTTCAAACAATGGACATGTTCAAAGCATCCAGTGAGAATACATTATCCGTACAGCTAACAACAAGCTATTCTATATGTCCCACTGGAATTGGACTGCTTGTTATTCAAGGCTGTGCCACCCCTCTATGTGCTTCATGAATAAATATCAGTAAATGGGCGTGGCGCTTATTAGCACTTAAATACTCCCATGTCTCTACATGTGTATACAAGTTCAATATTCTTTAAGGGCTTCAAAGCCATTTTATAATAATGCATAATAAAGCAACTAAAAAGGTCACATTGTCAACGTGATGGAACTTTGATACAGATTAGTGGCTGATGATTCCGCTAACTGCTCCGTGAACGATATCTGATCCATGGTGCTAGCAGAGGAAAACATCGGCTGTCATTTCTGATTCGTACTGATGGTATTTAAAGCGGCGCTAATTGATATTCTGACATTAACAATGGGTCAGGTGGCTGGGAGATCTGCTGGTTGACATTCATTATGGTTTGTTTCGCCTGTGCGTTTATTGGCATTCTGCAATCAAAAAGGAAACATATGCAACAAACAAACATTATGTTGCTGGGGGGGAGGGTGCTGGTGCAGACGGGTTTGTCACGGGCCTCATTTGAATTGGTCTGTTTACCCTACATTGAGTAGATGGAAGGATTGATAAAATGACAGTTCTTGCAGACACTTTTCTGCCAATGTGCGTGGCAGATTAGGATAGTGGCGACCATAGACACTTGACAGTGCTACTTGACAAAATTATATACATTTATGGACCGGTAATGTGTTGACAGCATGATAGAAAGGGCGATATTTGCACTTTTTTCATTAAACTACAGGCTGACGCATGAATTCGCCCTTAAAATGTCTCTTGACCCTCCCATCCTTACATTCTCGCTCAAAAGTCAAGACATAATTTCACAGGCGATGAAAACAGACACGAAAAAGAAATCACACCGCGATAAAACCCGAGATCAAATCTGCCTTTTCACAGTAATGAGCCAATCCACCTCTAACGGTGCCCCCGGGAAGAAACGAAAATGTTAGCCATTGTCTAAAGATGACTAGCAAAAAAAAAAAGGGACATGGTGCTACGGGGCAGAGGGTTGAGACCTGCAGAAAATGAAAGGACACTGGTTCGAGCAGCGTTGCTGGAGGTTGACATAAAAATCAGAGGGAGGGCAACAACCAAGAGGAAGGAGGAGGGATTAGGAAAATTAGCAGGAGTAGCAAGATTCCAGAACAATTGCCACAATCTCCATTTAGATCCCATTTTAAAACATTTAAATGCATGCATGTAACCAAAGTAATGTCTCTTTAAGTTGTATAATGTTTAATATTATAGTAATTATCAATAACAACTATACGGAAACATCTGATCAATCTCTGTGGCTCTTTTACAAAAACTCTGAAATAAAGGCTCCTGCACACATTTTTATGGGAGAATTCTATTATAATACAGGGGACCAGTCAACAACGGTAGAAAAACATAATTAGTATTTAGCTGAACAATGATTTAGTCGTGACATCATTTCTAGTGGGTTAATAGAACAAACAGCTCTATTTGGCTCCAGCTAATAACCACCTTCTTCTTTTAGAGCAGAACTTCAGTGGGACTGTAGCTGCAGCCTGGAAGTTAAGCGCTCCTAATTAGAACCTGATTATAATAAAGATAGCAGCGATATGATGTTCACAGCGCAGAATTACCGCTTAACTTCTGTGATTACAACCTTGGGGTTATTACTGTGGAGATAACATCGGCCTAAAGAGTGTGATAGAAAAACACACGGAGGCTTCAGAGTGCCGTTTAGAGTCCTCAATATTTCCTCTTTTACCTGTTTGGGTCCGTGTAGCAGGTCTGCGGCTGTAGCCGTTAGCTGCATGGCCTGGTAATTGCCGGGGTTCCCTGATATGCTGAGGGACAGGGAAGCCACCAGCTGGACTCCGAGGTCTGTGATGGTGACCTGCAGAGATGAATACACTCAGAAGGCTGAAAGGCCGGGACAACCAACAGATTCAATAATTATCCATCTGTGTGTATCCTACCTTATCGTCCAGCACCGTCACAGTCTTCTCTGCCAGGATCGAGTCAGAGAGCGGCGACAGAACCTACAACAAAGAATCAACAAAGCATGAATGGAGAGTTTGGGTTACAAACACAGACAGATTGAAAGGGAATTCTACAACATCTCTCCAGAACAGTCACACAAGTGCAATTACATCTAAATTTAGGTTTCTCCCATTGTCTCTGCCCAATCAGCCAGCTTGTCTGCTAAATATTCATGGGAAAAATTATTGTGATTAGTGTTTTCTCACAGCAAGAATCAGGAGTGAAAAGGACCCATCGGCGAGGAGCTAGCTGCACTGCCAGCAGATGCACCGTCACTCCAGCAAAATGTCAACCGGAAGAACAGAATCTCAAGGATACGGTCGCATCCAGTGAAGGAAAGGGGGCGGCATAAAGGAAAACATGGAATATGGTGGAGGAGAGGTGAATGAGATTTCTTTTGAGCTGTTCCTGCCTCGAGGGGACGGTGAAGTATTTAAAGCTGACGCAGGACCAGCTAGAGCCGGTTAGCACGACAGCGCTACGGGCCATACACCGAGTCCTCAATCTAAAAACAGTGACAAATTACAGCACATGCTATGGAACAAGTGTTCATACTTGCTACCATGCGCTAGCGTCACCATGGCAAAATTTATCACTGGGTAGCTTTTCTGTTTTCTACTGAGGGGGTGAAAGACCAGAAAAAGGCTTTAGGCGAGAACTAGCATAGGCTGAACATTGAGACGGCACTAAAACGCCCCCCTGCAGCTCGACTGTGTCAATGCCAACAATGAATGATGCTGCATTAGCGTAGTAACCCTAAACCCCCTCGAAAACTGAAAACAGATAATGACAAGCTAAAAATACTTTGCTGTGAGGTGCCGACTGTTCCTTTCGTGGAGTTTTTAGAATCACGATGTGAAACACTTGTGAAGTGTTCACACACACGTAAAATCAAACTCGAATAACAAAAGACATTTATTTTTGCTCTTGGTTCGTTTGTAGCAGCAGCAGAGAGGACCGTTTTAATGGAAACTGTTGTGTATAATCCAGGAGACATCGTGTTACTGCAAAATGAACATTGGCTAAGCTAATGCAACAAAGATGCGTGACCCTTTATAGGTGCCTCTGGTTTTGTCCAATCATATTTTTTGTTGTTATTACTAAAGCATAATCATTGTTCCTGCAGACGCTCATAGTGAGAGTGTTGCACGTTCTGTGAGGTAGGATTTTTTTCAACCGATTAACAAACTCAATAGACTCCAGATGTGCACCAGACAAGGGGAAAACAGCCCACAAGACAGCAGATCATAAAGAGAGCGTGAGGCCAAAGCTGGGGAGGTAAAAGACAGCAAAGACGGAGGGACGGAGGACGCGAGCGAGAGCGAGGGAGTGGAGAATAAATGGAGTTGATGTGAGACAATGACAGGAAGTGAAAGAAGGGCAAAAAAAGATGCTGAGGAACAGATGGAGAGACAGGCTGTGAATGAGATGAAGAGCCCCGTGTTGTCGAGCACTACTCCGCCCGGCGACACGACTACAGGCAGATCTGATTGGTGAACACAGAAAATCTCTCAGTGAACCTGTCACAGCGTCAAACTCAATCCTGTCCTGAACAAGGTGGCAGGATGCACTGACAGACGGCGGCGGGATCGCGCTTCAACCCAGGAAGTAAGACAGACTGGGGCAAGAGAGCGAGGACGGGGCGAGTCAGAGCTGGGGGGTAAAATTGAAATGTCAAAATATCAAATGACGGCTGTCGATTGCGACGTCTCGATGGGGATGCTGGATAAATTCTGCCCCGGCTCCCAAATGGAGCGCAGCTGTTTTGTGCGCCCCTGCGAACGAGTGCACACGTGCACCCGTCCCCAGTCGAGCCCAGGCAGACACGCTCTCAGCTGCTACCACGGCACCCAGGACACACACACGTGTGTGTGGTTTGTAGGACAGGACACAGCAGAGAGGCCACTCATGGCAGCGCGGCCTGAGCTTAGCGTACTTGGTTTTGCTATTTAATAGCATGCTAGCAAGACACTAAGCCGCGGGACTGTCCTCCACTGTCACACCCACTGACAATAGCCCAGCTTATTAGAATTCAGCAAGTGTCTTCTTTGTGCGTCAAATGCGCGTAAATGCTAAACGCCACGGTGTCAGGACATGATCCGACAGCTAATTGTGGCTAATTGTGTAGCAAGTTAGCCGGAGGGGCTTACGGCCGCAGGAGAAAATGAACAGAGGGGCAAAATGGGGCGACACTTTTGCACCGTTAAAAGGAGATTAAAAGTGTAATTGAAGAGTTGCTAAACTTCATGTAGCAGATATGCTCGATCACGTCGGAGATTAGCGAGTGTACCTGTATATTGGTGATGCCCAGGTCCCGTCCAATCAGGATGTGTCCATCTATAAGTCGGGCGATCCGTGGATCTTCTACCTGTGGGGAACACCAGTTTTATTTATGATGTGACCACGGAACAGTTCACATACGATCTACGAGTTGAGTTAAATCTCAGACTCAGTTTTGGTGCTTTTGAAGGCCAGAAACAAACATCACACCTTCCTCTCTTACCTTCAGCTGGTCCAGGACCAAATGAGTAATGTCAGCTTGCCAGTCTGCCCCCAGCATGAAGACCATCTCCCCTCCAGGATCAGAGGGCTCGGCCACAAAATGGGTGAGGACCCTCACCAGGGCGTACTGGTACTGAAAATCAAGAGTCCTGGCGGTTAAATTCAGCCCTGATTCTAAAATGTCTCCTCACTGAAAGCTGACACGCTGATGTCAGTTTTTATTGGCGTGATTAGTTAAGATTTCTCACTTGACTCGCTCTCACCCTTCCTCAATTCACTTCCTTTGGAAAACAGCAGGGTAAAGTGCATCTAAAATGTTTATGGAATGCATTAACTCTGTATTTTATCCCTTATTGGGTGTATTTTAGAGGTTTTTTACTACTGTTGTAATGGATTTGATGATTTGCTGTTGGCAAGTTGTGCTTCCCAATACAACATATGGAATTTTACAATATAGCTCTTAAAAAGCTGTTTTTTTTAGATTTTGTTTTAGCCCCTAGCTTAAACTTTAAGCGTCTCATACATACAAACGGTTGAATCAGTACCTGTAAGGTGCAGCCCTTGCCCTTCTTCTCATCATCTTCATCATCTTCGCTGTCTCTCGTTGGTCTGCGAAGAAAGAAACTTCTCAACATGCTGGTCTGAATACTTAAACAGGCAAAGAAACGGGCGCGATCCATTTAGATCGGTTCAGCACATCAAGAAAAGAATAAAAAAAACACGTTACATTTACGATCGGTTCAACAAGGTCAATGTTTGCTGCATGGATGGGTAAAAAAGCCCAGAGAGCACAGCTCGGATGGATCCACACCGCCATCATGGTGGGATGTGCAGAAATAAGTGAAGGCTTCATTCAGTGGCCGAGGCTATAATACGTTTCATCAGTACAGGCAGGCGGGCCTTGACCTCTAAACATACATAGTTGGAATGAAATGTGCTCTCAACTGGCCCATTTATGAAGCATTACATTACACAATCGTTCACCCGCGACCAAACCGCATCACACACTTGTGCGCTGTCTCGGTGCCTTTATGATTTAAAAGAAAAGAAATAACAGCCATTCGGTGTATGAGAGACCATTAGACAATATATG
This sequence comes from Takifugu rubripes, assembly GCF_901000725.2. Taxonomy (NCBI): domain Eukaryota; kingdom Metazoa; phylum Chordata; class Actinopteri; order Tetraodontiformes; family Tetraodontidae; genus Takifugu; species Takifugu rubripes. Next base: position 14,845,050 of record NC_042305.1, on the reverse strand, counting down.
TTTACGGCCTTTTCTATCATTCTTTCACTCGGGGAACAATAAGTTGGGTTTTTTTTCAGCATTTTTTCAGCAGTTGTAGATCAGACGCAGGTGGAGGCATGGCTGGAAAATGCTAACCGCTCTGGTAAAAATGCTAACTGTAAAGCCATTAACAATCTCACCTCCTGTTAGTGACAATGGGCACCCTCCACCCTTTCACCTGGCTCAGTTCAGTGTCTGACACATCGATCTGGAGGGGCAGCTTTGGCACCCACACGGTCAGATGCAACTGAGCCGACAGGTGCAGGTAGGAGAAGTTGACGACCAGAGACTGACGCCCGTGCATTTCTTTACCATTGACCAGCACCTGGTCGCACCTGGAGGACACCTGCAGAGAGCAAAGGAGGAGATTAGGGAGGCAGAACAAGGACGTGGGACGAATTGTCATACTGCCTGTCAGGACTGTTGTCACTGCCTGCTGAACTGCTGTGGCTGATATGCAAGCTAACATGCTAACATGAAAGCTTTTATGACAAAAATCATGGATAATGTGGAACATATCAGTGCTGGACAGGTCACAGTAGAAGGCTCCCGTCATGCTCTCGCGCTTCCTGATCAGGTGGAGTCTGTGGCTGACTCAGCAGACGTTCCATACCTCGGTGCTAACAGAGCTAACATATGCTAACAGAGAGAGGAGAAATTATTTTAAGTATTTTCTGGACTATAAGACTTGTACTCCGGAGCGACTTAAATAAATACATTATTACAGAATTTCACGTGTTTTTTTCACACTGACAACCACAAGAGGGCGCTCTAGGCGTGTGTACCTGAGGAACGAGTTCCTTTAGCGACGCAGAAGAAGAAGCGGTGCTTCGTCTCTGCAGTTAGACTTGATTGTTTAGTAAACTTGCTCGGATGTTCTTTATGCTATAGTCATCTGAATAACTGTTAATATGTTACGTTAACAAAGCAGACACGTACTCAGTTCGTTGTGGGTCATGTAGCTGAATTTGTTACGTTAGCATACCGTAACCCTATTGCTAATCCATGCTAATTGCCTTTCAAGATGAAATGTATGTTCTTGGTCTCGGATTTTATCAAATAAATTTCCCCCCAAAATGCGACTTATAGTCCAGTGCGACGTATATATCTATTTTTCTTTATTCTGCCTTTTTTAGCTAGTGCGACTTAAACTCGTGACATATAGTCCAGAAAATACGGTATTTGTTTTTTAAATGACTTTACCAGCTCTTAAATAGTGCCTCACCATTTTATCACTTTACCCGAGTCTCTGATATTAATTTTAACCATTTTTAAATCAAATAGTTGGACTATTTTCACATTTTTGCGTTAAATTATTTTTTTGCAAACTTTGAGAAGCTTTTTTTTAGAACTGGTTTATTTACTTGTGTGTAACCTTAATTGTGTTTTCTTATTTCGGTGTGACTTTTATTTAAATGCCACATCAATTATTGTCTGAATAAAAACAAATTATCCTCTGACGTTAAAAGCAGCACGCATTATAACCAAGCCAGGATATTTCAATATTTACCTCCCATAAACAATATAATTGTTGCTCAGTTTGAGGCTGCGGCTCCTCACATCATGTTCATGAATCGGTATGAAAATGCAGATATTTATAACAGCAGGTTATTATTCCCATCAAAATGTAAGCGGAGTGCTCATAAACGAGTGTAGACGGAGGATTACATGCTAGCATTTCTAAAGCAGCGCTGCAGACAATGTGACAGGCAGAACAAAGAGCTGCATCTGAGTCACTTTTAGCCTCCCGGCCCATCTGGCTGCAGCGTAACCGATGGCGACGACGTTTCTGGACTGCTCTTGACAGGTGGCCGACAATGGAAACGCCTCATCAGGCTCGTAGGTCTGTTCTGAGCTCCTCTGTGTTGGGTCCATTTTCTTTTAATCACCAGTAAAACCAGTGACGAGGGTCACGGGAGTCCGGAGAGGTCACCAGTCCATGACAGGAAGTCCTGAGCCAACCAACCCGCTGACATTTAACCTTCTCATTTAACACGTCTGACCCCCGCGTTAGCTCCGTCTAACTTCTCCAAGGTCTTTTTAATCCCAGGAAACCAGAGATTTCCCCCCTTTCCTTTATTTTAACACATAAAAGAGAGTTTGCGCGGCTCATTTTCAGACGGTGACTGTGATAAAGGTGTGGAAGCTCCTCACATCATCTGCGGGGGATTTCCCCCCCCTCCTGGCGCCACAGCGATGCTCTTTGATCTGAACAGAGGTTACCGTTTTGTTCACCGGAGCTTAACCGTTTATCCCCTCTCACTTTAACTTCCAGTTTTCTCCCCTCTCTCAGTACGTTCCTCTGATCTGAAAGGAAGGAGCACCCGTCTTTAATTTCATTTCTCCACTTTTCGCCCACCGTGACCTTCTCTTTTCCCTTTGTCTCCGCCTCTCCCCGCGTCGTGCGGCCCCGCTCTTCATCTTCCTGTCGCCGATACCTGATTTACCGCTTGTTAAGATCAAAGGGAAGTTAGACCGCTGGTGCCTCAAACTATTTCTCCAAATCATTTTTATATTCTTGGAGTAAATCACTGTGGAAAGTGCGCTCGGTTACTCCGACGGGGTTCAGTTTCCAATAACGCTAAAGACAGTAGAAGCCAGGGGAACGTCTCCCCTTCTGGGGCTGTCAATAACCTCGCAGGTTGGCTGAGCTACTTCGCTTCAATGGCTTTGTGCTCCAAATGTGCAACAGAAATCAGATTTCTCTGTACTTCTGAGAATTTGGAGAAGGTTAGAATTTAGCTGAAAGGAAATAAGAGTTTTCCATCTCGTTAAATCACTTATATGGAGGATAGGATCATATAATTATCATTTCGGGCCAGAACAAAAAGAAAGGTCACTTGAGTAGTTTATATGGCTGTGAAGAGGATACTAACTTAGCATTTTAATAAAACCCGGTACTTCCCCTGTATGCTTATTACATTGTTTTGATTAATTCCACCATTTACAGCTAAAACTGAGGACGGGACCAGGGTTGAGTTGCATTATAACACACAAACACACGTTTTGGGGACTTTCATAGACATAACGCCCTCCACAGCCCTTTACCTGGAACCATAATCATAACTTAACC